>NW_006920869.1:0-37003 GCF_000417875.1 Pseudozyma flocculosa PF-1
TGACGGCGTGGAGGATGGACCAGGTGGTGCTGCAGCCGGTGGCTGGATGGCTGTGACGGCAATGGTTGGCATGGACGTGTTGGTGGTGAGGGGTGATCAGCGGATGTAGTCGTCTCACAGGCTGTAGTTGGCCGTGTCCCCTGTTGTAGTCGCACGTAGACCAACCGTAGTTGCCCGTGTCCTAAGTTGTAGTTGCACGTACGCCTTGGACTGTAATGGGCTGTGTCCAGGTGTAGTCACGAGTGTCCTCAAGTTGTAGTCACAGGGTCCACCAGCTCGGCTAAAAGTCTAAATTTGTATTCCCTTTTGGAATTACCAGGGCCCGCTCAGCGCGTCTGGCAGGCCAGCAGCGGCCCGTCAGGGTCCACTCCGGCCAGCAGAGACGAGCGACGCGGCAGTCAAGCGAGCGCCAGGGGTCTTTGGAACCCTAACCCTAACCCTAAGGAAAATTGGCAGTCTAAACTGAGTAGGGCTACTATTCAAAAGTTGTTCAGAAATGACTTTTGAACAACTTTCATTATGCTCCCCTACTTGGTTTATTTCTCAAGACATCTTGTAACCGCCTCTCCCTTGCCTGATGCTTTGCGGTCTCACACACCGCCGTACTCTGCTGATCTCTGCGCCAACGCTGCCGCCACTGCTGACCTCGACCTTTGCCGCCGCGTCTGCCTCTGCCTGCCCTGGTTGATGCGTCCTGCTTCTGCCGCCGCCCCTCGACGCTGCCCAACTCCAACTGGTGCGCCGCCCTGCCGCTGCTCGCCCCCTGCCACCTTGACGCCGATGCTTGCTGCCCCTCGCCTTTGCTTGCCATCTTGTTGCTCTGCTCCGCCGCCTCACCACAGCATCTAGACTAGATAGTTGGAATAGATAACATGCACGCCAATTCGATATGACTGTGCTATCGTGTCACAGCCCTGGCCCAATCGGGGCTGAGCGGCGCAGGCCAGCGGGGCAGAGGATTTCCGGAGCCGAGGTGAATTCTCTCCGCGCGGCCGCAGAGAGGAATCATCGGGCCGCCAGCAATCCCCTGCGCGTTGGGCGACATCGGCACGCACTGTGCGGCCCCGCAGTTGCTCCTGCTGGCAGGAGGATGCTTCGGATCCGCACCGAGGGCCAAGGGCTAGGCTTCGGGCACGACGGTGGCGTCCCACCTCAGAGCAACGCCCTGGGATGACAATGGAGGACAATAGGACAATAGTGGCCACTCCTGATTGGTCGAGGCAGGGATGCCTTGACACCGTAGGTAGATAGTATATAGCCTAGTCCTCCTCCGCATTGGTAGACTGGATGCCCCTCATCCAGTCTAGTCAATACCAGTCCTCACAGCTTGCTCTTCTTCCATTGACGTGAGAGCCCAAGGCTACCGTTGCCTAGCAAATATGACGCCTATCGACAGATCACCTTGCCAGCTCACTTCCGTAGTCATCCTTGACCGTGGACGCCTGCCAACGGTGCTCACAGCCGCCCCCGGTATCAGCCCGCCATTCCCGAACCTCGCTCGCGCCTCTGACAGGAGCACCAAAGCGATCGCCCTCCAACGCGCAGAGACTTCTCTGCCCCTTGGATACTCCTCTGCGCACCGCTAGGTCGACCGTTACAGGGGTCAAAATTCCCTCAAAAATCATGGACGGTCCCCAGCCCTAGCAGATGGCCTGGAAGGCACCCTGACATGCTCAGCAGGCCCAGGAGCACTGTCTGGCCCTCCCTGGCCCTGCCCAGGCCACCAGGATGGGCCAGGACTGCAGCCTGGCCAGCTGGAAATCCAGGGTAGAACAGGCCAAAACTGCCTGCTGGCCTAGCTCAGCCATCTGGGAGCAGATCAGGCCCATCTTAGGGTATGTTGTAACCCTGGGACAGGTGCCCATCCCTGGCATTTTTGCAGGATTTTACCTGCCAGCAATGGTGCCTTGCCAGGCCAAAAACAGCTGGGAGGGGTGCGAGAAAGGGGGGTCATGATTCCTTCAGACTCTTGTATGTCAATACAAGTCATTATGGCTCAGAAAGAGTCCTGATACTTTCAGCAAGCTAGAGAAGTTTGTTTGGCCTTGCCTAGCAAGCTCAAGAGAGCAAGCGCATTAGGGCATAGCATTGAAAAGTCACTGCAAACCAAAGTCTCTGTCTGAAAAAAGCTCAACCAAAACTCAAATTTCAATTTGAAGTCATACAATGTGACAGGACCTTTTGCGTGCAAAGAGTTGCAACTTGGAAGACATGTGCAAAGGGGCATGGTGGATCTCCCCTTTTTTTGGGTTGCAGATTTTTCAAATTTTCAATTTCCCGCCTGGTCTGAGCGGGGAAAACTAGGCCGAGCGGCCGCCACACTACAGCGGCGCGCGCGGGCCTCTCCGGGCTGCGCGGCCGCACCCCGAGCTTTTTTGGTGACACAGCGAGACGGCGGGCTAGCCGCGTCGCAGCGGGCACTCGTCGCAGAACACGATCGCGCGCTCGATGCGAAGGCGGACAATCTAGGTTCGGGCAGGACGATGTCGGTCTATATACGAGCGGGAGGGTTGATCTTGATCTAGATAGAAAGGCGCGAACGAAGAAGGAAGAACGAGGAGCGCGGAACGAGGAGCGCGGAATGAAGGGGAACGCCCGGCTAGACGGTCCACTGGCGTCGGAACGAGTCGGCGTACCGGCGGAGCAGCGTCTCGTTGATGCGGGGACAGGCGCGGAGGGCGGGGCTCACGCTCTGGGCGCGCGAGGTGTCGAGCGGTTCGCGGGGCAGGTCGACGCCGAGGGCGGTGCGACGCTCGTCGAGCCGCTCGAGCGCCTTCATGTACGCCAGCATGCGCAGCGCCGGGTTCTCGTCCTGTCCTCGCTTCGCCGATGAGGAGGCGTGGGCCGTCTCGATGGCACGGCGGTAGGCGGTGGGACGGAGGAAGCGCGCCGAGTCGATGCGCCCGTGGCTGATGATGCGCGTCCACATCCCTGCCCACTCGTCGACCCGCAGCCGGTGCGGGTTGGCGAGGTGGTACACTTCGACCCTCCGCTTGGGCCCTCCGTCTGTAGCAGCGCCGACAATGTCGGCCATGGCGGCGCCGCAGACGTCGCTCGGGATCCAGTCGGCGTCGGCCTGCGGGGCGAGAAAGGCGCCGTCGAGCGACGAGACCGACGAGAGGATGCAGGGCGCCACCTCCGAGTTGGGCTTCCACCATCCCGTGCGCGAGTCGCCCGAGATCTGCGAAAGGCGGTGGATGGCGAGGCGCGGCGCGTTGGGCAGCGAGGCCACCGTCTCGGCCAGCAGCGCCTCAGAGACAAGCTTGGATGCGCCGTACGCCTCGTTGTCCGTCAGGCGCAGGCCTGGCTCCAGAGCCACGATCGATTCCGGCAGCGCACCCGCTTGCAGCTCCGTCGGATCCCAGCTGGCGATGCGGGCGGCGGCGACCGACGAGACAAAGTGGAATTCGATGATGCGCTTGGACGCCGCGCACAGCTCGAGCAGCCTGAGGAGGCCATCGAGGTGGCGCGAGTAGCCCGAGAGGCGCGGGCTGTAGGCGATGCGCCAGGCCGAGTGGACGACGGCATCGACGCGCGAGAGGAGCGAGGTGTAGGCGATGCCGTCCCGCAGGCCCAGGCCTGGCGCGCACATGTCGTCCGTCTCGAGGATCTCGAGCTGGCCCCTCTCGAGAGCAATTCGCAGCGTACCAACGTCGGCCGGAGCGAGGATGTCGTCCGCGAGCGAGTAGAGGCGGTCGTAAGCGCTGGTCGACTTGCCTCGGCGCGACAAGCAGATGACCGAGTGGCCGCGCCGGACGAGCGAGACGGCCAGGTTCGAGCCGACGGTGCCCGTGACGCCGGTGAGCAGCACGGTTCGCTTGGTGGTGGCGGGTGCGGCCTGTCGAGCTTCAAAGTTGAGCTGTCTGGCACGCCCCTTGAGGTCGGCGAGCAGCTGTCGGCATTCATCCTCGAGGCGCAGCTGCTCTTCGTCGGCAGGTGGACGCTCGATCGTCGTCTCCCGAGGTGCAGCTTCGAGACCTGGGTAGGTGGCCTTCGCCGCCTCGGCGCCTTGGGATTCGGCATGGCAGAGCTCCAAAACCTGTGCCGCCGCAGCATCGACGGTCGATGCTGTGTAGAAGAGGTCGACGGGCACCTCGACGTCAAAGGCCTTCTCGATCCTCGAGATGGCCTGGGCCGACGTCAGCGAGTCGAGTCCGAGGTCAAACAGGTCGCGGTCGCCTGCCAGACTCTGGTCGAGCTGCAGGGCCTGCTCGCATGCCGATCGGATGACCGCGGCGATGGCGTCCAAAGATACCTGACCGCTCGTTGACTCGGTTGTTGCGAGGAGTGCATGAGCTGAGACGCCCTCGACAGCCTCAGGGACCGACGCTGGTCCGGCGGCTTCGATGATGGAAAGCACCTCCCTGGCGGCCACGCTGATGGTCGAGGCGGTGTAGAAGAGGTCGAGTGGCAGCTCGACGCCAAAAGCGTCCGACAGGCGGCCAAGGATCTGAGCGGACGAGAGCGAGTCGAGGCCAGCTTCGAAGAGATCGTGGTCCGGTGCCGGCGCCTGGCTGAGATCGAGAGCCTGCACGCACGCCGATCGCACGGTCGCGACGACAGATGCCAGGCTGACGGCAGGGGCGGTGGCCACTTCGATCGACGTGAAGTGTTTGGCATCGCCGGACGGCTGCGAAGACGCAGACTGGACAGTGGTTCCCACACTGGACGAGTACCTGCCGTTCTCGTTGGCATCGACCGAGGACCCGCGGGACGAGCCCGTGGCCGGAGTGTACACCTCGACGAGGCCTTGAGCAGAGGCAGGCGATCCGCCGAGCGCCGGCTCGCCCTTGAGTACCTTTTCGGCAAAGAGCAGGATGGAGCCTGCGCCCTCAAGAGCGGGGTGGTGGGTGTGGACCGTCTGGAACGACTGTCCCAGCAGGGCGACCCACTGCTTCTCGGTGAGCACGGCGTGCTTGCGCGTCTGCGGCCACCAGTCTGGGAACGCGCCAAACAGGTGCTCGATGAAGATGGCGCCCGGTCCCTGCGACTCGAGCAGCTGCGCGTCGAGCTCCCACGCGTACAGGCACCCGTTGGGGCGCAACAGGCTACGGAAGACGCCCAGGATCATGTCGAGGTCGGTGGCAATGTGCAGAACGTCGGCGCTCACGACGGCGTCAAAGTGGGCGGCATCGGGAGCGATGGCCGCGCCGAGCTCGCCCGTGACAATGTTGACGGTCGAGATGACGATGCGTTCCGGGTCGAAGCCGACATCGATGGCCGCCTGCCGGGCCTTGCGCGCCATGCTGAGCGCGACGTCGGTGAGCACGAGCTCAAAGGTAACGCCGAGCTCCCTCTCGACGTCCTTGGTGGCGGCGGCCACCAGGCGGCTTAGCTGGCCGGTGCCAGCGCCGATCTCGAGGATCCTGCATCGGTCTCGCCCGGACTGCTTGGCCAGGCTTCCGATGCGGCGGAGAACCTGCGGGATGGACTTGCCGATGTTTTCTGCGGCGGCCGTCTTGCGGTAGACGTCGGTGAGGATGTCGGGGCAGAAGAGGGCCTGGACCGCGGCCTTGCTGTCGCGATAGATGCTCGTCTGCCGCTTGCCCACGCGGTGGATGGCCTCGAAGAAGCAGGCGTACTCGTCGCGCTCCTGGGCCGTCAGCTCGTAGGTGCTGGGCTCGAGGGAGCGCGCGGCGACGTCCTTGGCCCAGTCATAGTAGCTGCGCTGCGCTGGCTGGACGGTCTCCGCGTCAAAGTCGCGCAGGCTGTTGCGGCAGTGCACGGCGGCGACCGAGTCGAGCGCCTTGAGAATGCCGTGGTGCAGGCGACTCTTGTGCGGCGGCAGGTAGAGCGGGTTGCCGTCGGCCGCTTCGCTTCCTGCGCGGGTCGCAGCGCGGGCGAGCACTGATGAAGGGGCCGGCATCGAAGAGGCAGCGTCCTGAGCGTCCGAGGTGACCGGGAGGACCTCGCTCTGCTTCACGACCTGGAACAGCGTCGACCTCTCGTCGGCGGCATCTGAGCCAGCAACCTCGATCTCGGCGGAGAAAACGCACTGGCTGGCCCTGTCCCAGGGTGCCAGCGCGACCATCAGCGACGAGTCCCCGCGAGTGATGTACAGCCGATGGGGCGCGTCGAGCGCGACGCTCGACAGCTTGGCCAGGCTGGATGCTGCGACGGACAGCGGAAGGTCGAAAGATGGATCAGCGACGCGAGCGATGTCCAGAATGTCGGATGGCGAGAGGCAGCTGGGCCCCTGCCCTTCGACCACGCCCTCCCACTCTGTCGGCGAACACTCGACAAGGTACTTGAGGCAGGTGGGAAGTGGCCCGCCGGTGACGAATCGGGTCCTGGTGTAGGTCGGTGCTGGCCAGGTCGAAAGTGTCGTAGCGGCCCTGATGCTGGCTTCGACCGTGGCGATCGGCGTCTGGGCGAGCTTGCTGTCGGTGGCGATCAACGACAGGCGGGCGAGAGTCGAAGGGCTGTTGGCGGAGAGTAGCGGGCAGAAGGCTAGGCAGTGGACAGCACTCGCCTCCTGTAGCTTGCCAACGCCGGCGCTCGAGCGAAGGACGTGCTCGATGCTGACGAGCTCGTTTAGCTGCGCGTCCACCGACTTGCAGGCCGAAAGCAAGGCCCCCTCGAGGCCATCGGCACTGCGCAAAATGCTCGCGATCGCCTCTTTGGGGATCTGTGCTTGCAGCATCACGCCGTCGTCGGTGCGCGAGAGCTGCGTCCAGACGAGCGCGAGCGCGCTAGGCCGAGAAGCCAGCGCAGCGCCGGCGCCTTGCTGCTCCGAAGCGTCCTCGCCGACTGCCGAGACGGATCGAGCCTTCGCAGGCAGGACGCTCTCGGCCGGCTGCATCTTGATACCTAGGCCAAGCTGATCTGCCGAGGCAGGCCTGTGACCCTCGTCGACCTTGCTCGACGGAAGATCTGGCCAGCATCGCTTCCGCTCGAAGAGGCAGAGCAGCGAGGGCGGAGCACTCGGGGCCTCGCGACGTCGAGAGTCGAGATCCGGGCGGGAGATGCGAAGGCCGGCGTGGAAGAGGAACTGAAGTGCGAGCAGGACAGGCTCAAAGTCTGTCGGACGACGGGCGAGGGCCAGACACCTGATGTTTGCCAGCTTGCGCGAGGCGAGACCGGTGAGCTGAGCCGAAGGACCAACCTCGATGACGAGGGCTGGACGGTGCTGCGTGTGCAGCCTCTCCAGTGCGCCGTCGTACATGACCGGTTCGAGCAGGTGTCGGTGCCAGTGCGGTCCATCGAGCGCCCCCGCCTGGGCTTCGTCGAATGCAGCTTCGGTCGAGACGAAAGCGGGAGTGGGTCCTGCCGGCGCTTGGCCTCCACTTGTCTTCGACGGCGCCCAGTCAAGCAGAGGCCCGGCGACACCTTCGAGGCTCTTTCTGTTGTGGTAGGCGGCGGAGACGAGCAGGCGGGTGCACTTGTAGCCGCGTCTGATGACCTCGTGCTCAAAGGCAGACACACCAGCCTCGGACCCGCTAAAGGTGAGGGAGTCCGGTCCGTTGTGGGCGGCCAGCCCGACGTTGAGCGCCGGGTCGAGCGTGGCCAGGACCTCGTCGGCCTGCTTGCGAGTGCACTTGACCGCGACCATTGCGCCGGCCGGAGCCTTGTCGCACAGGGAGCCGCGCAGACAGACGAGGTCGACGGCATCGTCGAGCGAGAGCCTCCCAGTGGTGGCGGCCGCAGCGATCTCGCCGATGCTATGGCCGATCGCGGCGACGGGCGGTCGACCGAGGTGGGACCGCAGCCAGGCCTCCATCGCGTACTGCAGGGCGAACAGGTACGGCTGGGCGACCGAGGGCCTTTGCAGGAGTTCCTTGTTGGATGCCAGTGGCGCGGCGTCGACGATCTCCTTGATGTCCAAGCCCGACTTGGCGAGGATGCGCTCGGCCGCTCGGTCGAACGCCTGGCGGAACGAGGTGCTGGTGTGGTACCAGTCCTGGCCCGAACCTGGCTCGAGCTTGCCCTGGCCAGAGAACTGGACTGCGTACGGCCGATCCTGTTGCTGCTGCTGCTGCGCCTTGGAGCTGCCCGGCGTGGGGAAGCAGTCCGACTGTGTCTTGGCGAGGCTGTCCTCGATCTGACGGACGGCTTCGTCCCTCGAGCGAGCGACGATGGCCTGGCCATGGGCATGCTGGTCCTGTCCGCGAGCTAGGATGACTTCGAGGTCCGCCAGCTTGCACTCGCCCTGCGACAGCAGACGAGCGGCCTCCCGCATCTGCTCGAAGAGCAGGTGGTGAGACGGCGCGGAGAACTGCAAGAGATGGGCGCGATCTGCAGCCTCGATGATGGCCTGCTCGGCGTCATTGAGTTCTGACGGTGCTCGGCTGACAACGATTGCGCCCAGGGTGCCTGCGAACCCGATGCCCGAGACGACGGCCTTGTGATTGCCAGTCGGGAGTGGGTTCGTCTGGTCGCATCGCATCAGTGCGGGGACCTGGTCCCAGCGCGACTGCTGTCGGATCGGACCCGCATGGTGGGGCGGTGCCTCGCCCCGACGCAGGCAGAGCAGAGCCTTGAGCGTGCTGACGATGCCGGCGCACTCTTCCGTGTGCCCGAAGACGGCCTTGGACGAGCCGACGACCAGAGGCCGCCCGCGAGGGCGACCCTTGAACGTCTCGATGATGGCGCTCGCCTCGATGCTGTCGCCGAGCGGGGTGCTGGTGCCGTGAGCCTCGAACAGGGCGACGTCGGCGGCCGAGATACCGGCCTTGGCCATCACGGCCTCGTACATCCTCCGCTGCGCCCGGGCGTTGGTGGTGGCCATGGTCGCGGTGCGGCCCTGGTGCGCGCTGGTGGCGGCGTCGATGCAGCCGTAGATGCGGTCCGACGAGACGGCGGCGTCGCCGAGCCTGCTGAGCAGGAGGAGCGCGCAGCCTTCGCTGGGCACGTAGCCGTCCGAGCTCTTGCCAAACGGCGTCGATGTGCCGGTGGGCGAAGACATGCCGGCCGACTCGAGGAAGCCCAGGGTGATGGCGCCGATGTGCGTCGTCACGCCGCCGACCAAGGCGTAGTCGCACTCGCCGTTCTGCAGCGCCGCGACGGCCAGGTCGATGCTGTTGAGGCCCGAGGAGCATGCCGTCTGGATGGTGATCGAAGGTCCCGTCCAGTCAAAGTGGTGGCTCAGCCGGCCGCAGAGGACCGACTGGTTGAGGCTGGCGCCGGCGTGCTTGTTGTGCTGGTCGACGCCCGCGTGGCGGATGACCTCGTCGTATCCATCGGCGTTCGAGCAGCCGATGAAGACGCCGACGCGGGCTCCGCGCAGGCTCTGCGGGGCAATCATGGCGTCCTGCAGCGTCTCGTAGGCCACCTCGAGCAGCAGGCGCTGCTGGGGCTTGGCGTGGAGCGCCTCGTCGTCCGACATGCCAAAGAAGGCGGGGTCAAAGTCCTCCATCCCGCGCTTGCCGATCCAGCCGCAGGGGTAGCGGGGCATGCGCTCGCCCTCGCTGCCGAGGTAGCTCCGTCGCTCGTCGCTGAGGCGAGAGAAGATGGGCTCGCCGCCAGTTCCGGCGTTGGCATGGAGCGCAGTCCAGAACTCGTCGACGCTGTTGACGTTGCCCGGAAGCCGAAGACCAGCGCCGACGACGGCGATGCGCTCGCTGGCGGGCTGGGCAATTGGAGAAGGTGCGATCGGCGCGACGTCGATCTCGCCATTGCCGGCCGCGTCCCCGGCATCGACCCTGGCGGCGACGTGCGATTTCCGGCTTGCGGCGATCGAGACCCGGATGGACTCACATAGCTCGCCAAAGGTCTCGGTGGTGAAGAGCAGAGAGGCTTCCAGCTTGACGTCGTAGCGCGCCTTGATCCGGCCAAAAAAGGCGACGGCGCGGCTCGAGTCGAGGCCGAGGCCGCTGAGGTCCAGAGCATCGTCGACATCCTCGGGCCCCAGCCCGAGCTGATCCTGCACCAGCGTCCGGGCCTCGGCAACGACGAGCCTGGAGACAGCATCTACGTCGCTGGGAGCGTCTCGCTCGCGCGCCCGCAGCTCCGCCTTGATCTTCTTGCGGAAGGTGGCATTCTTGGACGTGATAGGAAGGTGGTCGACCACCTTGACGCGGTGGGGCGAGATCCGGGCCGGCGCCGAGACGGTGGCGTTGACCTTGGCCACGGCGCGGGCGATGCAGCGTTGCTGGACCGAGCGAGGTAATGCCGCGCCCTCGACATCGAGCTCGACGTAGGCCACGAGAGCTCGACTCTGCCTTGCGGTGGCCTCCTGGTCGCCGCAGACAAAGGAGCGGGCGATGCCTTCGCAGGAGTCGAGCGCCTGTTCGAACAGGCCGGCGAGGACCTTGTCTCCGCTCTCGAGCTGGATCGTATCGTCGATGCGAGAGACAAAGGTGAACGAGGGGCAGCATGGATCCGCATCGCTGTCGGAGAACTCGACCAGGTCGCCCGTGCCGTATGCGCCCGTGTGTGGCTTGAAGGAGATGTCGCCGCGGCCATCGAGCAGGTAGTAGCCGCTGAAAATGTAGCTGCTGGCGTCGATGACGAGCTGCCCGACGTGACCGACGAAGCCGCTCGAGGCAAAGTCGCCGGCGTCAGGCCGGCCGGGGGTCGAGAGCACGTGGGTGAGCTGCATCGAGCGGAAGGCGGAGCCCGAGAGCCGGTCCGAGGTCGCGGGCCGGCCATACGCGGCGACACCGATCTCGGTCATGCCGTAGCAGGGGGCGATGGGGACCGACTCGGCCCGCGCCTGGTGGAAGAGACCGACGTCGATGTCGGCGCCCGCGACGGGGAGGATGTCGAGCCTGCGCAGGTGAGGCAGCAGGTCGGCCTCGCCCATCCACGCCTTGACGAGGCCGGGCGTCGCCGCGGCGGCTGTCGCCCGCGAAGCCGGCTGACGCAGGACGTGGGCGCACTCTTCGCCCAGCAGCCCACGCCTCTGGCCGAGCAGGTCGGGATGGCACGGTAACAGGTAGGTGCCTCCGGTTCCCAGCACGAATGCAAACAGCTCGATGTAGATGCTGCAAAGAGGGAAGCACGAGCAGGGTCAGCGCACTCTGGGTCGGCAAGCGGCCGCTTCATCAATGTGCCAGAGCTGCAAAACAGACTCACCCCATAGCATGGTTGAGCGAGGAGCATCCGAGGACGCGCGGCACGCGGTCAAAGGACACGAGGCCGAGGCTTCCCTCTGCCTGGAGGTAGAGGAACCTGTGCGTCAGCTCGACCGCTTTGACCGTCTCTCGCGAGATGGCCGACGACGTGAAGAGAACGAGTGCCGGAGAGTCCGGGTCGTCGTCGAGGTGGGAGAGGTCCAAGCCAGCGTCGGGCAGGCTCAAAGAGCGAGTTGAAGAAGTGGTAGCGCCTGCCAGCTCACCGAGGAGCGGGTCCCGATTCGGTGTCGCGTTCGACGCAGGCAGCAGCGGCTGGAAGAAGTCGGCAAAGGTGAGGAGCTGCGGACGATGCTGCGATCCCTGCAGTTCGGACGCCAGCGCGGCGGCTGCGCGGTCGTAGCACTGGGCTGTCTGGCTAGCG
This sequence comes from Pseudozyma flocculosa PF-1, assembly GCF_000417875.1. NCBI lineage: Eukaryota > Fungi > Basidiomycota > Ustilaginomycetes > Ustilaginales > Ustilaginaceae > Pseudozyma > Pseudozyma flocculosa. The sequence goes on from NW_006920869.1 coordinate 11,437, forward strand.
AGGACGAGGCTGGGTTGGGCCAGCTTGAGCATGGCCTCGAGGAGGGCGGGGGGCGTGGAGATCGAGACGGGGAGCACGGCGACCCTCCAGCCAGCGAGCCAGGCCGCGAACAGGCAGAGGATCTGCGACGGCTGGTTGTACGGCGAGACGAGGGCGAGCGTTGGCCTTGACGTGGGCCGGCCGTGCACAGTGGGAGTCTTGGTGTGCCCGGGGTCGAGGCTGCGGAGGCGATCTGCGATGCGTGCGACGAGGACGAGGGTATCTTGGTACGAGAGGGTGGCGTCGTGGGTGGTATCTAGGAGGAAGGCGGCGGCGGCTGCGGACGAGGCTTGCCCATAGTGGGATGAATGGGCGTGAGCGGCGGTTGGCCGGGGGAAAGTCCGCAGCGACTGGTTCCTGGCTGCCCGCAGCAGGAGCTTGACGGCGTTGGTCGGGGCTGTGGACGCCGCGGTTGCTTGCGTCATGGCGGCGGCGGTGGCGGCGGCGGCGGCGGTGGGTGTTGCTGCGATGCGAGTGCTTGTCTGGCTGGCTTGCGTTTCTGTCGTTGCTTGTAGGTTGTGCGAGTCCGGGTAGGTGTCCTTGGGTCGAGGCTGTTGCGCTTGGGTGATGGGCAGATGAGAAGGCGGGGGGCGCTTGCGAGAGAGGTCGAGGGTGTTGGTATAAGAGGCCGAGGAAGCGTGAGCGGGAGCGTGGTAGCGAAGCGGTGGTCAAAGCAGGGAGGATGGCTTGAGCGTCGCCGGGGACGGTGGTGAGGGCGGGGGCACACGAAGCAGAAGAGCAGGCTGGGCTAGGGGAGGGGGGAGTCGTGGTTGTCCGTCCGTGTGGCGAGCAAGGCCTCGTCGCGTGGGCCCTGGGGCAGGGCAGGGCAGGCCAGCGTGGTGTCGGACAAAGGCAACAGGCTCAAGCAGCCGGCATGGGCCCACATCCCGGCGACACCTCAGAGGGCCGAGGCACCACGAGGTTGGGGTTCGCAGGTCACGCTCGTACGTGTTGCCACGGTGCTGAATGAGCGTGCCATGACGGGCGGGGCAGACGCTGAGAGGCTAGGCTGAAGGGTGGGCAGGCAGGCAGGAGGCTCAGGGCTGAGGCCGACGTCGTGGTGCCATCCATCATATGGCCCGGTTACGGCACGGCACCGGCGGTGGCTGTCAGACTGGCGGCTCTCGACGGTGGCGACGGCACAGGGCGGAGTGTAGAATCGCTGGCTGGCTGATGGCCACGACCAACGGCCGCCTGGAGCTGAGCCGGTCGGGCCAGCGTGAGAGAGGCAAAGGAGCGAGCTGCATGGTGGTGTGTTTCTTTCGGCTAGACCGACGACACAGGCAGGCGGTCAGCGGTCGGTCAGTGGACGAGCACCGAGGCAGCAGCGATTAGGGCCAAGGCGGAGGCGGAGGAGGGCGGGAATGGGGACGGGGATGAGAAACGGGTCGAGAAGATGCGAGGGAGGCGAGAGCCGCCGAGAGTGGGCATCAAGGCGGCCTCGGGGAATAGGAGTCAGAGAGCCGGAGACTAGGCAGGCCAGGCAGCACTTCTGTAGCTGAGGCACACGTGTCGAAGCGTGGGCGTCGGCGGGGGGCGGGCAGGCATACCGGAAATGCCGTCGAGCATAGCAAAGTCGAGGTGAGGTGAGGGTGGCGACGCAAGAAGACCACAGGCTGGCTGGCTGGCTGGCTGGCGGTACGTGGTGGTGGTGACGACGACGAGGGCGAGGAGGTCATGGCCTCGGGTGAGCCGACAGGGAAGGATGACGGCGTGAAACCAGCGACGAGAGGCGGGCGGGCCAGCAGAAGGCAAGGCACGGCAGCAAGGCAGGCTGAGGAGCACGTACAACGCGCACTACGGGCTGGCCCGCCCGCCTGCCCCTCCGCGTAAATCCCCCGCCAGCCGAGCCAGATTAGACTTCTTCGGCAGAGGTGCATGCATATGCAGCCCAGCCCGCAGGCCGGCTGGCCGGGCTCGTTTTGGGGGAACCGGCGGGGCGGCGGCCGCCGCTTCGGTGCGCAGATTCAGGCTGCTGGCGGGCGGGCATCCCGACAGGCAGGCAAGGCAGGCAGGCAGCAGGATGGCGGAGCACGAGCCACCTGCTGCCTCGCTGCTCGTGCTCTTCGCCACCGAGCCCAATCCACCGAGTCCTAGGCAGGCTCCTTCAGCGCTCCGGCTAACCTGGCTTGAACTGAGCTCGACCCGCCAAGCTCGGAGCGAGGCGCCCGCCCATCTTGCTATCTCTCCGACCTCCTTGCTTGCTGGATGCCCATCCGCACGTCGACCACCAACGACTCCCTCCCCCTCTCACGCACCCCCACCTTGCTTGCTTCTTGCTTCTACACTCCGACCCATCTGTTTCCACGCATCGACCGCATCCCTCCGCACCCGCATTCGCACCCGCTTCCACGCCAAGAACAGCCATCGTCGGACCCCTTTGACCCGCTCAGGCCCTCGCAAGCACTTTCGCAAGCACTCTCGCACGCACACAACGCCCGCACGCACACAACGCCCGCCCACCCAGCATGACGACGACGCCGCTCGCCGTGCCGCCGCAGCAGACGGCCGACCGCTCCAACGTCTACATCCGCGCAGCCTTCAACTACATCGACGCTATCAACGAGGCCGTCTCGCTGCCGCAGCACAATCCCACGCGCCTCAGGTGAGTGGACGAGGGGTTCGCGGAAGAGCGTACGTGGTTCGATGACCTAACTGAGGGACCCTTCATCGTCTGGCCCCATTCGTCCTGGGCCCTCGACCATCCGTCGTACCGCCCTCCCGGCCGGCAGAGACTGCATGAGCGCCCACTCGGTCGTCGAAATGGCCCCGGCAAGCATGATCCCGGACGGAAAGGAGACTGCCCTCGCGACGGCAGAAGACCAGATCGGCTTCCTCGCCCAGATGCGCTCGCTCGTCAAGGAGTCCAATGTAGGTCGCGCACCTCTCCCTCCCCGTCGACTCGGCCCGCCGATGCCTGCTGTCTGACCTGCTCGCCTGCCTGACCCGCCCCTGTCCCCGGCCCTCGTCGTCGCGGCAGGTCCAGATCAACGACTACATCCTCGCGCCAGGCCCGCGCGTCGTGCTCCAGGCAAAGGGCAACGGCACCTCCCACAGCGGACAGGCCTACACAAACGACTACGTCTTCTTCCTCTCGTTTGTCGACGTCGACTCGGCAGCGCGGCACGACCTCACCGACTTCGAGCGCCAGGGCGGCGTCGAGGACCGCGCCGGCCTGCCCAAGGTCACCTTCACCCGCGAGTACGTCGATTCCGCCTTCCTCAAGGGATACATTGATCAGGAGACCAGGAACCTGCAGGGCAAGTAGAGGCGGGGCCCGGGTACGAAGGATAGTCTCATGAAGTCGGGGTTTAGTGATAGACTGCAATCGAGAAACCGGCGAAAGAGATCGCGTGTTGCCGTGCTTGAACAGCACATGGGCTGTGTGAGCCGTTCGTCGACCGGCCGTCGTGTGTGATCAGCGCCTCGTCGCGTCCGCGTCTGAGCGCTGCGCTACGGCAGAAACAACGATCGAGCAAGGCTCATCCGTCTTCGAACCGTAGCCGCAGCAGCTATGGCTCGCACCTATCGAGACCGACCATCGCAGGCAAAACGCTTCAAGGTGGTATCGATTAAGGGGCGACGAGCGTGTACATGTTTGTCTAAACAAGAACCCGGACGAATGAATGTAATGGCCTCGATGGACGGTACGACAACAAAGACCTCTCCTCTTCCTTTTCCCTCTGTGACTCTACTGCTGCTGCTGCTGCTGCTGATCCTTGACGACCTTCTGGCGCAGGATAACCACGCCATCTTCGGGTGCGCGGCCGGTGCGGCTCCTCGACTTGCTCCTTGGCGTCGTCGTCGTCGTCGTCTCGCTGCGGCTACCGTCTGGGGTGGCGGTGCGCCGCGCCGTCTCGGACGCAGGCGACGGACGGGGACGTGTGGCGCTGCTGGCGAGCGTGTTGCCCAGGTCGTAGAGGAACAGGCCGGATGCATCGGTAGACGTCACCGCCGGTGGGGGTTTGCGGATCGGCGCGGCGACGGAAGGCGGCGCTGTCGAGGTCGGCGGTGTTGCTGCCATGGAAGTCGGGGCGGGAGAGGGCGATGACGACGGCCGGTGCGGTTGCTGCTCCTCGCGCTCTTCTCCCGTCACCTCGGCATCCCTCCCGTCGCTACTGCTGCTGCTGCTGCTGCGGTCCAGGTGCGACAGTTCCGTCTTGCTGTTCGGCGAGCTCAGCGGCGACAGGTCGTGCCCCGGATCGAGCAGGCTGGACGGGTACGCGGATCCGTGCGCGCCGCGTCCCGCGACGGGCCTCTGGCTGAAGCCCTCGTCGTCGACGACATTGCCATCCTCGACCTGGAGCTGGGTGCGTGTCTGCTCAGCCTCCCTGGCCGAGCCGTTGCCGAGCCGGCTAAAGAGGCCGGCAGGCGCGAACCTGCGCGAAAACTGCTGCCACCTTGCAATCGACTCCTGCTGCTCCCACTGGTCTTGGTCGCGGGTGAGGAGGAGGGCTAGGTCGCGGAAGACGCGGCAGGCCATCATGGCGTTGAGCGCCATCGAGGGGATGGTCCACATGCCGCGGAAGTTGGCGGGAAGGTGCGAGGTGAGGACGACGAGCGTCACGACGTTGGAGAGCGTGGCGACGAGGTAGTACTGCATGCCGCCGCGCAGCAGGTTGCGCGTCACGGTGCTCGTCATGCGCGGCAGGCGCAGGCGCTGGATGGGCAGCGACAGGCGGCGCGTGCTGCTGAACCCGCCCTCGGAGACGGGCGTCGTGGCGCCCTTTTCCAGGTCGAAGCGCTCCTCGATGTCGCTCAGTTCGCGTCGCTGCGAGCCGTGCACCGCCCGCGCCATCTTGACCAACAGCACCGCCGTCGTGATGAAGACGGCCGTGTCGTTGATGACGGTCGCGACGTAGACGACGTCTCCCCAGGCTGCAACTGAGGCACTGTGGTGGGGCAAAAGGGGGGGCCAAATCGGGATCGAGTGTCAGCCGTCGAAATTGTGAACGACGTAGAGCCTGGCTGAAACAGCGGCCAAACGCGGGGGGCCACGCACATCATGCACGCCTGGGTCGGGTCGATCTGCTTGTGCTTGGACGCCCTGCCGACGGGGATCATGAGGCTGGCGACGGTGACAAAGAGGAGGAGGCTGCCAAAGATGTACTTGAGCCAGCGGCTGGTGCTGTTGAGGGCCGTGACGCGGCCGTAGAAGAGGGCGGCGGTGCCCGAAGCGCCGAAAAAGAGCGAGATCTCGGCCGTGACCTGGAGCTGGGCGCAGTGCGAGATGGCGAGGCACTGGAAGATCCAGCTGAAGAGGACGAAGCCAAAGGTGCCCCAGCGCGCGCAGAGGTAGGCGAGGGTGATGGGGCGGAAGGAGCGCTTGAAGACGATGCGGTAGTCCTGGCCGAGGGTGGTGAGGATGTCCCAGGCAAAGCATCCGAGCGTGGCCGTGTAGACGAGCTGCGAGACGAAAAACGCCTTGGCCAGGCCCGGGTCGAGGTAGGCGTAGGGGAAGTTGTACGACTGCAGCGGCACGCCATGGAACGTGACGGTGCCGTTGACCAGCTGCGGTCCGGCTGTCGGGTCGGTCATGTTGCTCGAGGGTCGTCCGTCGATATTGTTGCTAGGCGCGAGGAGCTTTTCGAAGGCGGTTTGCGACGAGGTCTTGACGGCGTGGTGCGACGGGCGGGCGGTGATATCCTGATGGTTGCGATGATGATGTGGACGAGAAGGTAGCGGTGGTCGAAGGGATGGGTACGAGCAACTGATGGCGAGCAGAGGAAGCTGGTCAAGAGCGGTGGGCAGCGTTGCTAGAACGTGCCCGCTAGACGTCGAGCACGTCGACCTTGGCTTGACATAAAGCAGAGCGGCGCTGAAAGGTCAAAGCGCAGGCCCCACGGAGGAAGAACCCTATCGATAGCACCACCCAGCCGGCCGGGGACGTGCGGGGAGGGGGCCACGGCACGGCAAGAATGGCAGAGTGACGCCCTCTCCCGCCAGCAAATCAAGGTGGCTCGTTCGCTGCATAGTAGAGACGATATGCGGGCCAAGCACCAAGCGAGGCGACCCAGAGCGGCGGCACCCGACGCGCTCATGCCATGGCGGGCAGACGGCCGGGCAGGACGATGCGATATGTTTGGCGGAAAGCGGAAGCACCGGCTTGGCACCCAGGGACATGCAGCCTGAGCTGGACACACACGCGGCCCATGCCGAAACGCTAGCGTGGGTACGGTGTCGAGGGGCATGCACACGTACGGGGCTCATGCCGTCCGACCGTGGAATACGCCGAAGAGGGCTGACTTGCGAAAGTTTGCTTGCTTGCTTGCTTGCTTGCTTGCTTCTCACAGTAATTAATTTGACATAAGCGCACGGTCGCAGGCTAGAAAGAGTTGGCAAGTAGGCTGAGCATCTTCTGGCTTGGGACGGCTATTCGCGGCTCCATGATATCTTCTCGGAGCGAGCCCAGGATGCGGTCGGCTCGTGCCGACGAAGCGGAGAAAAGGAGACAAGCAAGTCGTCGTCGTCGTCGTCGTCGTGGAACGAGATGCATCCAAGCGAGTGGCGGGCCAGGGCAAAGCAGGGCAGGGCAGGGCAGGGCAGGGCAGGGCAGGGCAGGGCAGGACCAGAGACAGGCAGCCAGGCCGAGGTGAAACCTTGATCTGCACCCACGGCGTCTCGACAGATAGAGGGCGGGGGGGCGGCCGAGGCGGGGGCGAAGCAAGGCAGAACGACGGCGAGAAGGAGGAGCGGGGCCCGAAGTGCGTGCGCACGCTGCTGCTGCTGCAGCTGCTGCTGCTGCTGGGCGTCATCACCGCCCGCCCGGGGGCTTTTGCCGCCTGCAAAAATCTCCGCCGGCTTCGGGAGGCCCGCCTGGTTCTGCCGCCGCTTGGGCTGCTGGGGCCGCGGGCACGTTGGCAGCTTCGACGTGGCCTGTTCGCTCGGTTCGTCGATGGCCCGCTCGGGCTCTTCTTCGCCTCCCTTTCATGCGACTCGTCAGCGCATGGAACCCAACCTGCGGTCCCGAGCCGAGATGGGCAAGATGCTATGCGAGATTCATGCATGCAAACACGAGCTAGTCCTGCTGCACGCACGTCTGCTCTAAATTGAGGAACGCGCCAACCCACGGCAACCACAAGCAGGCCAGGCAAGCAAGCAGGCAGGGTAGGCTAGGTTTGGTCAGTCTCCAAGCGGGCTAGGCTGCCTGCCTGTGAGACGCGCGGGCCACGACGACGACGAAACGGCAAAGTTGCGCACGGCAGGCCCGGCCAGGCTGTTGGTGCGCGCACTCTTGCTTGCTTGCTTGCTTCTTCCTGGTCGCTCGCCACGTCGACCAGTCAACGGCAGGACCAAGACCGAGCCTGGGGGCCGACCCACGGGCATACGGTTGCGTTTAAGCTCGAGAGTCATGCGCTCGATATCCCGGTACGGTCCTGCCGATGAGGTAGACCTACCTGCCTGAGCAAGAGGGCGAGCACGCAAGCAGCGGCGATGGCTGCTCGTGGACCGTGCGAGGGCCACTAGATACATTTCAGTCGGACGACGAGGCGGGGCCCTCGCACGGTAGCCTGTCTGTGGTCGACGCCGTGGACTGCCAGATCCCATCATCCCTCCGTGAGTCCCGTCAATGGTGGCATGCTGGCGAAGCTGTCCTAGGCTGACCACCTACTTAACCACCAACGGCGCAATTATTCAAGTGGCAGGCCAGCATACCGCTTCCACTCCATCGGGACGCATTCCAAAGCACTCGCAACGTAAAGCGCGACGCAGCAGCGACTGTCCCCGGCCCATCGATATGCCACCGCAGACAAACTCCAACACCGCCGCCGGCGACGCCGAGTTTCGTACTCTGCGCCTGCAAGATGCACACACGGACATGGCCAGCACGCCTGCCAGCGTCGGCGGCAGCCTTCGGACCACCTCGGTGGACAAGGGGGCAACCACCTGGCCCTCGTCGCCCGCGCCGTCGATCCACGAGGAGCCTCAAGCTCGGAACGAGGGCTACGACGAGAAGAACCACGGCAGCGACGACGACGACGTCGAAAAGGGCCGACCTCGGCCCTCGGGCGCTGCAGCCGCGCCAGGCTCGACGGCGGCAGCAGCAGCAGCGACGACGCCACCGCCGCCGCCAAACTTTCCCGAGGGCGGGCGTGCGGCGTGGTGCACCGTGGTCGGAGCGTGCTGCTCCGTCATGGTCAGCTTCGGGCTGATCACGTCGTACGGCGTCTTCCAGTCGCACTACGTCTCGGTCCTGGACCGGTCCAACTCGGACATCAGCTGGATCGGCTCGCTCCAGACCGGCTTCTTCTACCTGGTCGGCGCCGTCGTCGGCCGGCTGTACGACGCCCTCGGACCCAAGCGCCTCACGCTGGCGGGTACGCTGCTCCTCTGCTTCGGCCTGATGATGACCAGCCTGGCGACGCGCTACTACCAGCTGCTGCTGTCGCAGGGCATCGCCGTCGGCCTCGGCGCCGCGCTCCTCTTCTACCCGGCGCTGCTGAGCGTGCCCTCGTACTTTCTCCGGCTACGCGGCCTGGCCGTCGGCATCGTCGTAGCCGGTGCGGCGCTGGGCGGAGTCATCTGGCCCATCGCGCTGCAGCGCATGTTCCTCGACCCCTCGCTCGGCTTCGGCTGGACGGTGCGCATCCTGGGCTTCATCGTCCTCGCCCTCGGCCTCGTCGCCACGGCGCTCGTCACGACCCGGGCGCCGCCGCGCAAGCACGGCGCCTTTCTCGAGCGCCAGGCGTGGTCCGACGTGCGCTACACGGCCACCGTGGTCGGGGCGGCCTTCTCGACGCTGGGCTTCTTTGTGCCCTACTTTTACATCGAGTCGTTTGCCATCATGAAGGGCGTCTCGACAGACGTGGCCTTCTACAGCGTCACGGCGCTCAACGGCGGCTCGCTGCTGGGCCGGCTGTTTTCGGCGGGGCTGTGCGACAGGTTCGGCAAGTTCAACACGCTGCTCGCCTCGTCGCTCGCCTCGACGCTCCTCTGCCTCGCCTTCTGGCTGCCCCTCGGCGCCACGTCCGGTCTGAACGCCAGCCAGGCGGTGGCGACGACGATGAGCTTCGCCGTCCTGTTTGGCTTTGGCAACGGCGCCTTTTTCTCGGCCTCGCTGCCGGCCCTGGCCAGCTTTACGCCCCTCACCCACCTCGGTCTCCGCGCAGGCATGCTCTATACCGTCCTGACCATTCCGTGAGTTTCCTGCCGTCCCTGCCGTTCCTGCCGCTGCGCCGTGTGGCGTTCGTCCCGTGGGAACGCCAAGCATGACGACGACGACGACGCCAATGACGACCCCGTCAACGTGGCTGGCAAACCTTATTGACCATACCATGCCTTCTCCCTTCCACCCTCTTCCTCGAACCACCCCGCCTCGCCACTGCTCTGCGCCCACGGCACGCGCGACGCAACGACGACAGTGCGCTCGTCGGAACGCCCATCTCCGGCGCGTTCCTGTCCGAGGTGGACGACGCCCACTTTGTCAACCTCATCATCTGGTCGAGCCTGACGCAGCTCGTCGGCTTCCTGGCGTTTGCCGTGGCGCGGTACCGCATCAGCCCGAGACTGTGGCACGCCGTCTAGCGTGCAGTACGTAGCGCAGATGGATGCGGAATCCTAGATCAGTCGTGTTCGGCATGGTGGCCTGCAAAGGCGGACCGGTTCCGACTGGATCAGCTGCGTGTGCTGTCGCTCGACCGGCCTGCTTGCTGCCTTATCGATCGGTTCGGTCGGTACCGGCAAAGCGGACGGGTCGGTCCCGAAGGCAGGTTGGTCCGCTTCCATCGGAAAGGATCCGAAGCCCCCCCTGACATGGTCGATCGCTCCATGACGGTGTGGCGGTCACGACCTCTGTTCCTCGAGCCGAAGAGGGCCAAGCAAGGGCGAATGACGATGTACGGGCCTAGAGTAGGTCCAGCGTCGGTCGGTGGCCGGTGCAGAGGCATGGAAGCGACGCACGCACGCCCGCACGCCCGCCGGCCTTTCCGAGCCACGGCCCGAACGGTGCGCCGCCTTGCCGTGCAGTGCCGTGCAGTGCCGCCGAGCAGCCCGACGCCTGGCATGGGCATGAAAACGAACAGCCTCTCTCATGAGAGAGAGAGAGAGAGAGAGAGATAGAGAGTCGAGGGTGGACGTTCTTGACCTGCCTGGCTTGCTGTATCGTACGCGCCGCACTCTGACCGTTCAAGGTTTCTGTCAAGGCTCTAAGGCAACCGGCGGCAGCAGCGTGGTCGAGGTGCAGCATTTGTCAAACCGGTACCTACCGTACACAAGAAGGTGCGCTTACAGTACCTGTTGCTCTCCTCGGTCGTCGTCGTACGGGTCGAGAGGTGACCGCAAGACGGTGGGTCGGACATTTCCTCGGGCCGATATCGTTGATCTGGTCGTGCTTTTAGGCTAGGAACAGATGACGAACAAAGGCGGCTTGGAAGCCTAGCCGCGGCTAGCGAGGCTAGGACTGCTGCTTATTGAATGAAAGTCTTCCTCGGTCTTTTGTTCCTCGGAGCGGATGAGAGTCCTTGGATGATTATATTGAAGGGATCAGGGGGCATGCCGAGACAGAAGAGGTGGTACTCTTGACTGTATGAGGCCAACTCTGTCCACGGCGTCTACCGGCCGACCTGCTGTCATCTGCGTGAAATAGCGGGGACGGGAACGGGCGGCGCGGGGTCGAAGCGGCGTGGGTAGGGTCGCTCGCTCGTCACCGTGCCGTGCATTCGCCTTTCACACAGCCGGCGAGGCGGTCATGTTGGTCGCTCCTCTTTTGTCCGCGGCGTCCTTGGAATTGATGGATGGATGGACGGATGTACCCATGACGAGCGCAGCGGACTGAATCCAATCTAAAATGCAAACCGCAGTGTGGATGCATGGACGGCACACTAGTGCGGGAACGACACGTGTCCCGCGCAGCGTCGAGACACGTACAGCCGCTCGGCCTGGTCTGGCCCGGCCAGGCCGTCATTGGTCGTCGTGGCGTTTTCTAGAGGGCAAAGCACTGCATGTACGGTAGTGTAGCGAGGCGGGACGCCATGGAAGGCAAGCAGGCTAGGGCATGGAACAGTGGCTTGGACGGTATGTGCATGCTCAAAGGGGGACCGTGCAGGCAGGCAGGCAGGCAGGCAGGCAAAGCCACAGCCGGCGGTTGCTCGTCGGCACAACGAAGCTGGAAGAGAAAACGTGCGTGCGTGCGCAGAGCGGTGCAGCGCGGTGCGTGTGTGGTTCCGAGCGAGATTCGGCGGAACGAGGCGGAGGCGGAGGCGGAGGATTATCAGCGACGGGATGCACGCACCCGCGGAGGGTTGTCTCCCGAGCGAGCGAGCGAACAAGCAAAGCAGCTCGGTATCGCGGGACAAGGGCAGGGCAGGGCAGGGCAGGGCAGGGCGGGGACGATACAGGTAGAGGCCCTGGTAGGCCGGAGAGGCAGCGCAGAAGGCCGTGCCGGTCCCGCGGGTCGGGAGTGAGGGAGGACATACCTGGGTGGGTGGCTTCAGAAAGGCAGGCAGGCAGGCAGGCTCGAGAAACGGGCACGAGGGGCAAGCGGGGGCCTGCTTCGATTTTCCACGCCGCCCAAGTCGCCGGCAGGTCGGAGATGGAAAATCCACACAGACGGACGACGGGACGGCGGGTCGGCCGGGCGGGGGGGGGGGGCGAGATTTGGCATGACGAGCAGGCAGGCAGGCAGGCAACGACACGAACCCGCAAGCAAGCAAGTTGCTGCTGCTGCGAGGCCGACGGTTGCGCCGCAGCCAGCAGCCAAGCCAAGCAGGCCAGGTGTCTATCCATCTGCTCGTTTGGTTCTCCGACGACTTTGTTTTTCGAGCCCCGCCACTTTGCCCTGCCTTGCATGGAAGCACACGCTCGCATTGTTGCGAGCGCGTCTTCGCTCGTCGGCCGAGGTGCAACCGCAGATACGGTGCGGTACGGTACGGAGCGGCCGGACCAGGCCGGGCCAGGGCGACATCTGAAAAGGGCGGCTCGTCTTCGGAGCTTTCGGAGGATGGGATGCGACCCGAGCCGGGTAGGAAGGGGAAAGGGGGGCAAAAGAAACAAAGAAAAGCCTCCGTCGTCGTTCCGGCTCGGTGGGGAGAGGTGCCTGGCTGGGGGAGATAGAGTACGATATGCGAGCATACGGTAGGGGGTGCATCATGTCGGTCCCCTCACGCGTCTTTCCTTGTCGATTATGGGCGGCAGCGTCTCGACTGGATCCTCGTGTGCCGTGCCCGTACACTGCCTGAGTGACTGGAGATACCGTAGCATCGCACGCACCCAAGCACGCATGCAAGCACGCACGCAAGCACGCACGCACGCACGCACCCAAGCCAGCGGGTCAGCGCGCTGGTGCCCGTCATCGTACCGTACCCTGTCGCACCGTACGCGTGTGTGCTGGACCAACGTACAGTACAGTACGTACGTCTCTCTTTGACTTCGCTTCGGCGAGGCGACAAACACTCGCTACTGCTGTACAGACAGTAGCTCAGGTACGGAGTTGTACGATTCTACATGGGATCGTCGTGGACGCTACTACTGTACGCTACAGCACCTAGCCTAGCCTGGCTGTAGCTTCGGCCTGAGCTTGTCCGCACATTACAGCAGCAACCAGAGTTGTTTGTCCGTCCACCCGGTCTGCGCGGGCAGAGGCTAGGCCAGGCGGGACAAGGTTTAGCGTCGGTGTCTTGGCGATCGACTCTGACGCCTTACTTTGCTTGCTTGCTTGCTTGCTTGCTTGGCTCGCTCGACCAGGCTAACGAAACCTAGCTGGGTCGATCGGACGTCGACGCCACACACGCCGAGAGGACACGGATCGGGAGGTTGACCCGCCACCCTCCGTGACCGACTTGGCGTCCGGAACCATGGTCGGACCGCGTGAATCGCGGGGATGGGTCACGTACAGCGTCCGTCGGGTCAGCTCTTTCCACAGCTACTTCCCACGTCGATGCGGATAGGTACGTACGTGCCGGTGAGCGATCGTGCCGTGCGACGTTGACGACCGGGCGCAGGATGAGAGAAGAACGCGGCAAGCAAACGCGGTGGCACGTTCGTTCGTTCGTTCGTTCGTCCTTCCGTCCGTGTCACAAGGCAGAGCGATAGAGAGCCAGGACGATCGATACGAGATCCGTATGGTACTGTATCGGCATGGCTGTCAAGCTCGGACGGGCTGATCCCGAAGCACGGCGGCCAGGGCAGCTGGATAGCTGCGGCAGATAGGCACAACCGCGCCCGGTCTAGCTCGAGAGGTTGCGCACGCCTGGTACGAGCACGGGTACGGGTACGGGTACGGGTACGGGTTGGGGGGTTACGGGTAACGGTATCGATGGGATTGGAATTGATGCCCGTGGCCAAGGCAGCGGTACCGACGTCCAAAGCCCTGCCGCTGCTGCTCGGGATGGACGCGGGGTAGCTCACAGCGAGGAGGGACGAGGCCAGGCCAGGGCGAGGCGAGGCACAGGCGGGCGTGGTGGCAGGTCTCTGAGGCCGTGGACCCAGGGCTCGGAGCGAGGCCAGGCGTTTGAGTGGATGGACCGCGTGCTGGGGTTCGAGCAACGCACGAATCGTCGTTTGCTCGAATTGTATTGGACGATGACGACGAGCGCATGCTATGGTGTGTGGCGGGGGCCACGAAGAGGGGAGGGGGGGTCGATTAAGGTTGCAGGACACTCGAGCTTCCCAGGGGACGCAGCAATCACGCACGCAGAGGCAGGCAGGTCGAATCTGCATCGCAGACGAAACCACGCGGGCCTTTAGGTAGATGTACGGTCATGCTCTGCCTTGTCCCCGAGCAAAGGGGGCTACGGGGTAGCGTCACCGTGGAAGCAGATGGCGAGGGCGAGGGAAAGGCAGACGGAGAGGGTGGGAGAGAGAGGAACGTGCTTTTGCCGGCAGGGCCAGGCCAGGCTGACTGGCAAAGCAACGTACTCAGTTCAAGAGGCCGGCCGTGCCGAAGGCCCCGGCCTGCTCGGTTGTGCCGAACAGCCACCGAGTGCCGAGAGAGCGGACCAGCCGCGTACGGCTGCCGGCCTGCCTGCCTGGCTCGCCGCACATGCGCGTCTGTGCGTCGCGAGGTTCCCGTTTATGTATGCTGGCTCGCCCTAGCGTCGAGCCGGCGTTCCATGAGCGCTGCTCGCTGCAGACGGGTCGAGCTAAATTGAGTCGAAAAATAGCAACGAAAATCCGACAGCGGCCACGCACACCAACGTACGTGCGCATGCTCCTTGGGGCTCTGCTGCCCTTTTTCCGGGCGCCGACCGAGGGTAGCCCGCCTGCGCGACGGCGACGACGACGACGACGACAACGACGACGAGCAGCCTGCCTGACTACCTGTATGGCTGCCTGCATGGCCACTCATCTGGCATCGTACGCCTTCGGCTGGCTGCCATAAGGGCATGCTATGGCTGGGGGCGTCTTCCGCTGCCCGAGCGTACAGCTTCGGAGCCGCCGCCGAGGCGGGGCAAGCGGTGGCGAGCATGGTCGGATTCCGACTGAACCACACCTATCCCATCGATCTGCCTTAATGGCTTGCAATGAGCTTGGAAGCTCTCGAATCGATCCGTTACGGCTCGACTCAAGGTTCTACGGCGATCAGGAGCGAGGAAACGCTGAGCAGAACGTGCAGTCGAGCGTGCGTGCGCGCTGCCTGCGTGCTGCGCCTACGTAAAAGGATGCCGCGGTGCCGGCGGGTGGCGGGCGTACCACGCCGTTCGGGACACGGCCCTGGCTGGCCCATTTTGTTGCAGCTGCTGCCAGCCGGCCGTCGCTGGCAAGCCCCGCACCTGGGCGATGGATTCCCACGAGGCGACCAGGCAGCGACCGACGACGGCGACAAGGATGACCGGCCCGGCGGGTGGTCATGGAACGCTACGTACGAGGGCCCGGATGGCGGTCAACAGATGGAGCCGTGGCAGGCCCGCGCTGCACGTTGTAGACCGGTATGTACTAGGGCCCACCGCTCGACCGCTCAGTTCGTATGATCGCGTCCTCGTGGTTTCGTCGACGAAGCGTGAGGTCGCTGGGAAGGCTACAGCAGGGAACCCTGCCGGTGGTGGCTAGTTAGAGCGCGGGATGGCGGGGGGCCAGGCCGATGTTTGCGATGCGGAGGACGGGTTCGAGGTCGTTGGATGGGAGCGAGCGAAGCGCTGCGACCCAAATCTCGCCCATCGATCCGGGCGGCCTGCCTGCCTGCCTGCTGGTGGTGTGTTCTTCGGCTCAACCACCGGCCCCGCGCTTTGGACGGTGCCGTCGTAGGCCGCAGGCCAGTCTCCGCCCCGACGTTGCGTCTGCATGCCATGCATACCATGCATGCCCTGTCATGCGCTGCAGATGGGCATCAAGGCAGGGCGGCAGAGGCAGAGGCAGAGGCAGACACCCAGCCCTGCTGGCCTGACTGCCTGGCTGGCTGGCTGGCCGTACCCACGATGAGCCGCTTCGACGTGCGCCCCTTCCGAGACAGGCCAGGCCAGGCCAGCCGGGACGGGCCAGCCAACCAAGGGCCGGCAGGTGACCGAAGAAATAGCAAGCAAGCAAGCAAGCAGCCAAGCTCTGGGTTTCGGCGAGCTTACCAGCTGCGCAGCTGGTAGCTTGCCCCAGGCCTCCGCGGCGTCCGAGCAGAGGGGGGCCCAGGTGGACCCTGGCTGGGCCTTTCGGTGTCCCCGCTCGCTCCGAAGCAAGCTGCAGCTGCTGGTGGTGGTGGTGGTGGTCACCGAGGCGGCGGCAAGGGCCCAACCGGCGGCGCTGTTGAACGTGTTGCCGTGTGCGCTAGGCTGCTGGCCCCGCTAGCCTGGCTTGGCTGGCTTGGTCTATCTGGGACCTGGCCTAGCAAGCAAGGTGCGCTAGCCTACTGCACCACGCCACGCCACGCTACGCTACGCCTGGCCGCGGCTGCCGTCCTCTCTCTCTCTCTCTCCCTCTCCCTCTCTCTCTCCCTCTGCGGCCCTAGTCATGCTCCCTTGGTCTTGGCGAGACGGGCTATAAGACGGTCAGACCTTCCTCATTGGCCCCAACGCATCGTCCACGCCGCTCTCGGACACCACCATCCTGCCTCCCCTTCGCCGTTAAGCAAGCATCGCAACCCCACCTCCTCCTCCCTCTGCCCCTCCCCTCTCCGACATCTATGGACTCGACCATCAACATCGCCGCAATCACCATCACCACAGCCATCGCCACCGCCACCGCCTTGCCCAGCGCCGGCGTCAGCCCTACCCCTGCCAGCCCTCGCGACACCACGACATGACCTCATCCTACCTCCCCGCCCGTGGCGGCTTGCTGGCCGACATGATCAACGAGTACCCCGCACTCCAGGACGACGGCGGGCATGCTCCACGATCAACGGCCCCGACCTCATACCCCTCGCTCCCCGCCTACGCGCAGCAGCAGCAGCAGCAGCATCCACTGTCGCTCGCCATGCACACGCCCCCTCAAGCACAGGCACATGGCAACCCGCTCGGCTACCCTCCCTCGACGTCGGCATCGACCTCATCCCTCGGCCTCCTCGCTGCGCCAAAGCTCGAGCCCATCGGCGAGGACGATGCAAGCGTGCCCTTCTTCTACTGCAACATGCTCCAGGCCGGCCTCAACACCAACGCCAACCTGGACCCGGCACATGGCATCCCCTTTGCACACGAAGGACCGCGGTCCACCATGACAGCCTCGTCGTCGAGCCTCGGCGACGGCTTCGATGCCTGGTCCGCCTTCAGCGGCGACTCTCGCCCGCAGACGACCAGCTTCACCGCGGCGTCCAACGCCTCGGACTTCGGCACAAGCCTCGAGAGCTTCTCCTTTGTCCCTTCGCCTCAGCGCTCACCAACTCACGGCGAAATGGCATCCGACCCGCTCTGGGATGGCCCGGCCGGCTTCACCCCCTCCGCCCATGGCCCGCTCGACCCAATGCCACGCTCCTTCACCACAGCCGATGCAACGTCGTCGCGCCCCTTTACGGCGCAGAGCACCGCATTTCCGTGCGCGCCACCGCCGACATCCTGGGGCCTCGATCCGATCCCCGACATGTCTCTCGGCGCCATGACGCTGCAGGACGGTCAGCCTTCGCCCAGGCCATCTGAGCCTTCCACGGCGGCGGCGGCCACAAGCCACGGCCCTGCACAGACCCACGGTTGGTCCACGGGAGACAGCCTCGCCACCTGGCTCAACCACGACGTCCTCTCCGACCTGCTGGACGAGATCAAGGGCGAACATCCGGGCCCCATCTCCGAGGAGGTCAAGCAGGACCACGACGGGCGTCCCGTGGCCGTGACGGACCGCGTCAGCCTCTACCGCCGCCGCCGCAACGCCATCGCCCAGCTGCCCCTGGTCGTCTCGTGCGGCGTCCTTTCGGCCATGGTCTCCAACGAGCCAGAGAGCGGCTCAGACATTGCTCAGTCGTCGTCGCCCTCGTCTTCTTCCGACGAGGATGGCGACGAGATGGACGACCAAGACAGCAGCGGCGTCCTCTCGCCGCTCAGCTGCCCCCTCTCGCCCACCGCCTGTCCGCTCTCGCCCAAGTCGAGCCGGCCACGCAACAAGGTGGCGCGCTCGGCATCGTGCTCCTCGATGGCCGAGCTGCCCGAGATGCACCGCACACTCTCGTCGTGGAACTTTGCGTGCCGCAGCACGGGCCGGTACCGGAGCAGCAGCAGTGCCGCCGCCTCCAAGTCGAACAAGCGCGACAAGCAGGACGCCGTGCGCGACGCGGCCGCCAAGGCGAGCAAGGCCTCCGCTGCCAAGCGTCGAGGCCGCCGCCCGCGCAGCCAGAGCCAGGCCACCGAAGCGATGGACATCGACCCGGCCGAGTCAGACTCCGAGGCCGAGCTCGCCTCGCCCAAGAAGACGGCCGACGCCTGCGCCAAGACGATCGCGGCCAGCAGCCAGCCGGGCAAGGCGGCGGGCAAGCCGAAGCGCAGCTCGGCCAAGTCGGCCAACGGCAAGAGCTTCTCGATCATGAGCCGGATCGTGCTGCGGCCGCGGCCGGGCACCGAGGATGAGGAGGTGGCCTACCCGTGCCTGCCCGACACGCTCGAGGAGGCCAAGCGCAACAATGGGCCGAGCAGCGACATGACCCAGGGCGAGGAGCCGACCGACGAGAGCCAGAGCCTCTTCCCCTCGGATCTCTACGCGCCCCGCCTCACGCGCCGCGGGCCCAACGGCCGCGAGGGCTGGTGCTCGCTCTGCACCGAGGGCGAGTGGTACTCGATGAAGCGCAGCCAGTACCTCTACCACATCCAGTACGACCACGGCGTGAGCAGCCTGACGCGCAAGGTGTTCCACGCGCCGACGCACATCCGCGTGTGGAACGACGCCGTGGAAAAGACCGAGGGGCTGTGCCATCACTGCCAGCAGTGGATCCCCATCTGCTTTGGGCCGGTGCGCAAGCGCGACTTTAAGGCGTGGTTCAAGCACGCCCACAAGTGCCACCGCGACAAGACCGGCTGCCCCATCTAGGCAGCGCCCACGGCCCTATCGTTTTCCCCTTCCGCCTGCGCAGATCTCATTTACCGCGCCTCTGATGTTCGCTGGTCGAGCCCCCCTTGCTCCCCGTACGTCCCGCTTTTGCATCGCAACCTCGTCGCCCTCTCCTCCTTGCTTCCCATGCCGCCGTCCTTTTGATACCATGCAAACTAGAAATTGACTAGAAGGCTCGATAGACTATTACCAGCGGTGATCCCCGCATTGATTCCCAGGCCGCCGTACCTGTCTAATTGGAGAAGAATTCAGTCGCGCCACCGTCCAGAGCGTCTTCGTTTGTGCGTGCCGTCGTCGAGCCGAGCCGAGTCGAGTCGAGTCAAGCGCCTGAGGTTCAGACCGGGACGGAACCTCTTGGAAGGGCAGACGCGGAGCCGAGGAAAGGGAAGGAGCCGGTCCGGGCGAGAGATGAGGCGAGACGAGGGACGTTGCTATGCGAATGCGAGGGTTGGAGGCGTTTGTTTGTATCGCCCTCCGCGGGGATGGGTAGGCGAGTCGAGCTTGGAGCCAGGGCAGGGGCCAATCTAGCGATGCGCGCGGGTGGCAAGGGGGGAAAAAGGTGCTATGCGTCGCGAACGGGCGGAAGTCGACGAGCACGGCTCGACTCAACGCGGCTCGGCTCGGCTGCGGCGATAGAGCCTCGTGCGCCTGACCCGCCTCGTGGGCAGACACCGGCCAGCATCAGGAGGCCAGGGTAGGTAACTAGGTCGATCGTCTCGAACCGGAGACGAGCAGGAGGCTTCTCTCGGCTCGGACTTGTCGAGACGCGATGGAGGCGTGCCACGAGAGGTGGGCACCAGCTCGCCCGCGCCGTTCGCGTCTCACAGGCTCGAAGCTGCTCGCAGAGGTGCTGTAATCCATCGTGCTAGAATCCATCCCGATTCGCTACTCTGTACATCGCAAGGCCCATGTGGGCCCGCCCGACGATAGTTATGATTCATCCCTTGACCTCATCCCGTCCCTCACCCTCCTGCTGCTGCTGCTGCTCCCGAAAGGCCTTGACCTGCTGCTCAAACTCGGCCACCGTGACCTTCCACTCTCTATACTCGAGACCGAGCACGTCGTGAACGAGGGACGTGTCGATCTCTAAGCCGCCAGTGGAATCGGAGGCGGGGGTGGGATGGGCGCACATGAGCAACCTCCTTCCAGCCGCCTGCTCCCGCTGCAGGGCGAGAAGATGGGCGTCGGCGACGTCGCGGACATCGACCCAGCCGGGGATGCGCGAGCGCGCCGGATCGCGGAGGAAGCGTACGAGCTCGAGGTTGGAGCTCCTTAGCGGCGAGCCGCACACGGTGGGGCCGGCGATGTAGACGGGCGCTACCGTCGTCATACCCACCCCCGTGCTGCGGGAGAGGGACCAGGCGAGCCGCTCGACGACCGTCTTGGAACCCATGTACACTTCGAATGGCTTGCGAAGCGTGCGCAGCCTCGTCTCGTCCATGTCGTTCCAGCTCGTTTCGTCGATCGTCGTCGTCGTAGTCGTTGCTGTACCGTCACTGCCGCCGGGTGTTGGGAGGTGGCTGGATAGGCTTGTGGTCAGCACCACCCGACGCATGTGCAGCGACGAGGCGACGTCGAAAATGGTCCGGATGGCGCCGAGCGTCGGGTCGAGGATGGTCGCGACCGCATCGGCCATATCGCGCGACGGGACGGGCGAGGCGGTGTGAAGCACATACTGCGCTCCTGTTTCAACCCGCCCGTAGCAGCCGCAGCCGCAGCCGCAGCCGCAGCAGCAGCAGCAAGCGAGTCCGAATGTCAGCCCAGTCGTTGCGGAACGGACATCGGTGACCGTATCGAGTATCGAAGGGTCGCGACTCTCGCCGAGGGCCGGAACTCACCTTCACACGCGCCGCGTACGGCCTCTCGGTCCGCGAGGTCCGGCACCTCGAAAACCTTGAGGGAGCCCTCGCTCACCTCGCTCTCGAAGCGCCGTAGGAGGCCAGAGGCGGAAGAGCGGCTCCGCACCGTAGCGTGCACCATGTACCCCGCTGCGAGGAGCGAGAGGACAACGTGGGCGCCCAGGAACCCTGTCGGTGCGGCGCCCAGTCGCCGAAGGCGGAGCAGAAGGGCAAAGGGGAGGGGGGGGGGGTGTCAAGGTCTGGTTCGATCTGGCAAAAAGAAGACAGCGGGGGAGGACGTACCGTTGGCACCGGTGACGACGACGGCTTCCTTTGTCATTTTTGCGCGCCTTTGTTCGGATCCTCCAATCGATCGTGGGTGGGTTGCTGCTCGGTGCTCGGATCCAGCTTGCTTCGCTTGCGCTTGGTCTGTCGGTACGGTCAATTTGCTCGCTCGTTGCAAGAGGCTTGATGATCGTGTCTCCTCGACCTACGGGGCATGTGCAGAGCAGTAACGTTTGAGACGGGGACGACGTCGCCCCTACCTCTTTATACCCTTTAAGAGGAGAGAGTCGCCTGCAATGCTCGGGGCTAGACACGATACGGTTCGGACGCCGGCTCGCGTGGCCTCGCCCTGGGCTCCGCATCGGAAAAAAAAAAAAAGTCAAAGTCGCGCTCGCGCTCGTGCTCGAAACGATATTCCGGTATGCTCGCGTGTGCGCCAGCCCGTGCCGGGACCTCACCACAGCTCGACAACAAGTCGACTCTCGTATGCCGTTACCGCCTCCCTTGAGCAAGCGAGCGACACGACACGTTCCCCCTCCTACCTGCCTACCTGCCTGCCGGGCTACTCTGCTAGGCTGCATTCGGGAATCGGTCAACGGGCTTCTGTATGCCCTCTTCATGGACCCCCCCCAACCCGACTTGCCGACCTACCCCGCACGTCCTACTGCCGTAGCGCAAAAGGGACCGAGACGAGGGCAACTGGAGCGCGACAACGGTTCGTCTTCTGCACGGAAGAAAGAGAGACGGAGGTCAGACAAAGGCGGACTAGAGAGATAGGGTAGCAATCGTGGATTTCGCACGGCACGGCACGGCAAGGATCGGATGACGGTATCAGACGGAGCACAGCGAGAGATTCAGAGGAAGCGGACGGACAGAACTTCTATGTGAACGGGAACCGAATCGGGGTCGCGAGGGAGCGGAGAGGTGGACCATCTACTGCGGAACTGAGACGGAGACTGGGACGGATCTGGATCTGGAACTGGAACTGGATCTGGGAATGGAACTCGAACTAGAGGCAAAGAATGGAAAGGGACGCTGCCGCAGCGCGAGCGCTACGCCGCCTCCTCGACTGCCCGCCCGTCGCCGCCGGCGGTGACGAGCGGCAGACGGAAGCCATACGAGTCGCCGATCCTCTCGGCGCGCACCTCGGGGTCGAGGAGCACCTCGGACTCGAGCTCGGCTGGGTACGGCGCGTGCTCCTTGATGCGCACCAGGTCGCCCTTGACGAGGAGCGACTGCATCCGCCGGAACGTGATGGCCTGGCGCCGCTCGCGCCGGGAGAGGTACGCCTCGAAGTCGTCGCGCGACAGCCGGCCCAGCAGGTGCGAGCCGTGCAGCACCAGCACCGCGCCGCCGACCTGCCCAAAGCCAAACGACGTCACCAGCCCCGCGTGCAGGTCGGTCCGCGTTCGCGCCAGCGACGTGCACGGGTACATGAGGTAGTCGAACCGGCGCAGCTCGGCGGCAATGTCGTCGGCGTTGCGGTTGCCCGCCACCGTGGCGCTGTTGATGCTCTGCATCAGCCCGTTGATGGCCAACGCCGCCGCACCGCCCTTGGCGTGGCCGCACAGCCACTTTTGCGCCATGGCCGGTACCGCGTTGCCCGGCGTGCGACCGATGCGCTGTAGCAGCTTGTGGTACACGTCCGACTCGTTGCGGTCGTTGGCCTTGGTCGAGGTGCCGTGCATCGAAATGACGCCGACGTCGTCGCCGCCGAGCCCCCACGACGCGAGCGCGCGCTTGAGCGGCGCCGCCGTCGACAGCACGCCCTGGCCGGGTGCCGGGATCGAGCGGCCCTGGCGGTCCGAGGCGGTGCGCGAAAAGGCGAGGATCCCGTTGATGGGCGCGCCGATCGCGAGCGCCGTGGCCGCGCTCATGACAATCTGGACGCCGCAGCCCATGCTCTCGACGAAGCCGCTGCGGCCGCTCGTCATGGGCTTGGACATCTCCGAGGCACCGAGGCCCGCCTGGAAGGCGTCGTCGGACGACGCCGTCGCCTTCATCTGGGCAAACTCGAACATGCTCTCCTCCGAGAGGCCCTCGTAGCCTCCGGCGACCATGATCTTGGCCTTGCCCGAGCGGATCGTCTCGGCGGCCACGTCGAGCGACTGGAGCGCCGTGGCGCACGCGCCCACCGTGGGCGTGATGGGCCCGCACGACGAGACCAGCAGCAGGTTGATCCAGCCGGCGACGGTGTTGATGAAGGTCTCCTGGAGGATGTCGTTCTGCACCTCAACGTCGTTGCGGCGGTCGCGGAACATCTTGCTGAGCGAGTTGAGGCCGCCCATGGCCGAGCCCAGGCAGGTGCCCACCTCGGAGACGTGGACGTGCTTGAAGAGCTCGTAGGGGTCGTCGATGCCCGCCTCGACGAGCGCCTCGGCGACGCAGACGAGCGCGTAGAGCGCCGTCTCGTCGGTCTGGGCCACAATGTCGTCCGGGATGCCGTAGCGCGCCGCCGACCAGCCGGTGGGCAGCTGGCCAGCTACGCGGCGGTCGAAGCGGACGGCCTTGGGCAGCAGGATGCTGGCGCCCTTCTTGAGCCGCATGTACCAGCTGCCCGTCGCCGGGTCCTCCCAGATGGCCACGTTGTCGCCGTGCTGCAGCCTGTACTTGGCCGCCTCGGACGCAGACACCTCGAGCGCCTCGAGGTCGTGGTTGAGCTGGACCTCCTGCGTGTAACCCTTGCGGTCCGGGTCGAAGCCGCGCAGCAGCTCGGGCTCGACGAGGCGGATGCCGGCGTGCTCGAGGATCTGCTTCTCGTACCGCGCCCGCACCTCGGAGTCGTGCACCGGCTCGCCCGTCTTGGCGTCGACCCAGCCGACGTAGGCCTTGCCCGACGCGAGCTTGCCGTCAAAGTGGCGGATCTTGCCCGTCAGCCAGGCCATCTCGATCAGGCCCTCGACGCTAAAGGCGCCGTCAACTTCCATTTCCCAGCGGGTCCTCGAGGATCCCCAGGGCCCGACCTCGGCGAAGCCGGTGACGACGATGACCTGGTCGAGGTCGAGCGGGCCCTCGCTGCGGGCGATAGCCTGGTTGAGCTCGTGCGAGCCGACCTCGGGGTAGGCGAACTTGGACAGGCCGCGCGGCTGGAGCTGGGCGGTGCGGTGGAGGTCGGCGGCCGCGTGCCCCTTTGTGACGGCGAACTCGTTGGAGCTCTCGGCGATGAGGGAGCGGCGGATCTCGGACGCCTGCTGGGCCGCGGCCGTCTTGGAACGCATGTGGTACGAGATGTTCTTGACCTGGCTCGCGTCGCCGGTCAGGTCGAGCATGACGGGCTCGATCTGGTTGGCGGCGGCAAAGTCGGGGTCGAGGAGGCCCATGAGGTTGAAGGCCATCTCGTGGGTGCTGAAGGTGCGCAGGCCAAGGTCGCGCTCGAGGCCCTCGGCGACGACGTCGAGGTCGGCCATCAGGTCGGTGCCGCGGCAGATGCCGATGTTGGCGCCCGTGACAAAGAGGTAGTCGGACCAGTCTTCGGAGCGCACCGAGTTGAGCAGCGTCTCGAGGCCGATCTTGCTGGCGCCGTAGAGGCCGTCGTTGCCGATGACGCCGTGGTTGAACGAGAGCGGGAGGATGACCTGAGTGGGTCGGTTGTGCAGCCTGCGCGCCGACTTGTGCGTCTTGATGGCGCCCATCAGCCGGACGACGTTGGTCAGCATGATGCGGTGGGCCAGCTCGCTCTGGTCGTCGATGCCGTCAATCTGCCGTCCGTTCTCCGAGATGGCGGCGAACGGCACCAGGACGTCGATGTCGACCTTGAGCGTCGAATAGACGTACTCGACGACGGCCGATACGTCCTTGCGCGAAGCCTGGTTGAAGGGCACCACCGTCAGCCGCGAGCCGCGGCCACCCCACTCGCGGTAGAGCTTCTGGAACTCCTGCGCCTTCTTGGGCGAGAAGCTCGAGGTGGTGACGATGACGCGGGCGCCGCCCGAAAGGAGGCGCTTGACCATCTCAGCGGCGATCGAGCCCTTTCCGGCGCCGGTGACGAGCACGTTGAGGCCGTGGTACGACCGCCCGTGCTTGGCCAGGTCGAGCAGGCCGTCGAGGTAGAGCTGCGTCAGCTCCTCGTCAAAGAGCCACGAGGCTCGCTCCTTGCGCGCCGCGCGAAGCCAGGGCGCCTGCCCGTCGGCGGTGCTAAACGAGATCGCCGACCTCTCGGCCGTTGAGTCGGTCGAGACGGTCTTCTGTAGGGCGTTGCCGAGGACGTCGGACAAGGAGCACACAGGTGGGCGGTAAGAAGCGTCAGTGCCCGGCTCATCAACGTATCCGGCGGGCACGCCCGCACCGCTCGAAACAGCAACTCACCTGTTGGACCAGCTCCAGCGTACGCGGCGCCGCAGCCGTCGAGCGGTAGCGCCCGCTCGAAGCCATCTGCAGCACGTAGTCTTCCAGCGAGGCGAGCCCGGCGCGGGGCACCTCCTTGTAGACGGTGTTGCCGCGCGCGTCGAGCGAGGTGCTCGGGCCCAGGGGCGCGCGGGCGTCCTGGTAGCGGCTGGGTCCATCGAAGCGGCAGGCGAGGAGCAGCTCGCAGACGCGGAGGGCCAGCGCCTTGCCAGGCCCAGAGGCGGCCTCGAGTCGCCTCCGCTCGTGCTCGAGGGGTGCGGGTCCGTCGAGCTGGTTGACGAGGGCGATGCAGCGGGTTGCCAGCTCGGCATCGCTGTCGTCGATCTTGCCCGAGAGCAGGTCGGCGAAGAGGAGCGCCACGTTCTGCCTCGACCAGTTCCAGTAGCTCTCGTAGTGGCGAGCGTGGAGCGGCTCAAACTTGCCCTGGATGCCGTTGGTGTACGAGTCGCCGTGCTCGGCGAGGATGTCGTCAAACATCCGCGTCACTCGCTCCAGGTGCTCCTGCACACCCTCCTGGGCGCGCTTCGACAGGTCGACGTCGACGCCAAGGTAGTCCTGCAGCGCCTGGATCTGCTTCTGGGCGTGGGCCTCCTGCTTGGCCTGCAGCAGCAGCAGCTCCTGGCTGCTGACGACGGCGCCTCCAGCCGCGCCGCCCGACTGGCCAGCACCGCCAG
>NW_006920869.1:37388-88600 GCF_000417875.1 Pseudozyma flocculosa PF-1
CGAGGCGGCCGCGTACGCCTCGGCGACCGTCTGGAGCCACTTGGTCGCCTCGGCCTCGTTGGGCAGGCGCTGCGCCGGCTCGCGCGTGATGGCCTCGAGGAGCAGCGCGTCGGTGCGGCCGGGTCCGAGGCCCCAGTTCTTGTTGGCCTGCGCCTTGATGGCCGAGAGGCCAAACCCACCGGGCATCTTGCTCGTCACCAGGCGGGCCACGAGCGCGGTCGTGTACTTGCCCAGCGTGCCGCTGTAGCCCGGCTGGAGCGCCTTGCCGAGATCCTCGATGCTGAGGTCCTCGCTGCGGTCCGGCAGCTCCGAGAACTCGAGCTGCAGGTCGCCAATGATCTCGTTTTGGAGCGTCGAGCGGCCGCCAGTCATGCTCTTGATGGTCTTGGACGAGGCGACCTCGCTCGAGGCCAGCTTCATCTTCTGTGCCAGGATGGCCTTGAGGGTGACGACGGGGTCAAGGGGAGCATCGGCCACCTCGACGGCCTCGACGGGGGCGGCAGGAGCCGCCGCGACGACCGGAGCAGCGGGTGCCGGAGCCGGAGTCGGAGCAGGCGCGGGGGAGGATGCCTTCGCAGGGCCTTCGTCGTCGGCAGCGGCCGCAGGCGCGGAGTGGACGTAGCCGATGGCATCGTGGTCCTTGCTCGAGCAAAGCATCTTGCGCTCGACGCCGAGGGTGCGGTCGCTGCGTAGGTAGCGGCCCGCCAGCGTCCGGTTGGCCATGCCCACCAGGATGGGGCCCGGGCCAAACTCGACCAGGCGGGCAAAGTTGACGTCGCGGAAGAAAATGTCCTGCGTCTCGATCCAGCGGACGGGCGAGGCAAACTGGTAGGTGAGCAGCTCGACGACGATGGTGGCCGCCAGCTCCTGGGCGCCGCCGGGCGCCGAGATCGAGTCCCAGTCGGCCAGCACGCGCTCGAGGACGGCGGAGCCGGTCTGGTCGTGGATGCGCTCGACATACTCGCGCGAGAGGGCAAAGGGCGATGCGGTGAGGTTGGGGATGTAGCGTCCCACCAGCTTGTCGGGGTGGACCATCTCGCTGCGGAGGCGCTGCTGGAGGAAGGCGCGGAAGGGCGGGATGCCGCTCTCGAGGAAGCGCGAGTGGAAGGGGACGTCGATGCCCGCCAGGGGGATGGTGGCGAGCCCGCGCTCGAGGGGCACCGAGCCGTGAGCGGCAAGACGCTTGGCCTCGGAGACGGCGTCCTCGACGAGCGCGATGACGTCGGCCGACTCGGCGTAGCTTTCGACGTTGGGACCGACGCGCTTGCCGACGCGGTCGAGCACGGAGCCCATGGCCCACAGGGCCACCTCGTGGCCGGCGACGACGCTCTGCTGCTCGGCCACGTTGAAGTTGACCGTCTGCAGCAGCTCGCCGCTGCGGCGACCGACGAGGTCGACGATTGAAGCGAGCGCGGCGTCGGGGGCCACAGGACCACCCTTGGCGAACGCCTTGGCTGCGGCGACGGCCACCATGCCGTAGCTGGAGCGGCCCTGCGAGTCGCGCGGGACGGCATTCTGCATCGTCAGGCCGCGGAAGAAGACGACATCGACGAGGTCCCTGAGCCGCATCATGCCGCCGACCGAGGCGAGGGCGGCATACTCGCCGAGCGAGTGTCCGGCAAAGGGGGCGTCGTCGACGATCAGGCCGCGGTGCTGGGCGTCGCGGAAGGCGCTCAGCTCGAACAGGACGAGCGCCACCTGGGCGAAGCGCGTGTCGAAGAGGAGGCCCTTGGGCGACTCAAAGGTGAACGAGCGCGTGGTGCGCGTGATCGAAGGGAACATGGGCCGGCGGACCGGGTTGCCGGACGAGTCGGTGGTGACGTAGTCCATGGCCATGTAGGTGCTGCGGATCCTCTGTCCGCTGGCACCGCCAAAGAAGACTGTCTTGCTCTTGGGGTTCTCGCGGACGATCTCGATGATGCTGATGCCGAGCGAGCCGTAGAGGTGCTCCTCGGCCTCGTCCCAGATGGCGCGGGCGACGTCGCTAGAGGCGTAGAGGTCCATGCCCATGCCCTGGGTCTGCGAGCCCTGGCCCGTAAAGACGTAGACGGTGGTCGGCTGCCGCACCTGGGCCTCGCCGACCAGCACCGTCTCGTCGCGCTGGTTGACGAGGCGGACGCTGATGACCTTTTCGCCGCGGCGCATCGCGACGTGGCTCAGCGTGGCCGACAGGCGGTCGCCGGGCAGCACCATGCCGGAGAATTCGGCGGTGAACGAGGTGCAGCGGGCGGGGTCGCCGTCGGCAGCGATGGCCTCGACAAAGCGGCGGGTGGCCGCCGAGGTGAACATGCCGTGGGTGATGGTGCCCGGCAGGCCGGCGAGCGAGGCAAAGTACGGGTTGACGTGGATCGGGTTGAAGTCGCCCGACGCCCGCGAGTAGGCCTCGTTGGATGCGGGCGCGTAGAAGGTGCGCACCGACTTGGCATGGCCCAGCTCGTAGGCAGTGTCGAGCGGGACCGCATCGTCGGTAGCATCGCGGCCAAAGCGGCGGACATAGTCGAGGACCGGGTTGCCGACCGAGGGGGCGTCGGCCGAGTAGTCGATGCGCGCCACCTCGACGAGGTCGCCGCCCAGCTCGGCGCGCTCCTCGAGCACGCTGCCCGTCACGTCGAGCGAGCGGAAGGTGGTCGAGTCGCGGTGCTTGGCGTCGGTGCGGAAGCGGAATCGCAGCTTGGCGCCCTGCATGGGCTCGGCGTCGGCGGTCCACTCGAGCCACTCCTTGGCCCGGAGGATGGCGAGGTCGGCGCTGCTCGAGATCGTCACGGCATAGTCGTCCTCGGACAGCTCAAAGCACCGGTCGAAGTCGGCGTAGCTGCCGCGGTAGAAGAATTCGGACGTGACGCGGAAGACGGGCTCGAACGCGGCGCCGTTGCGCTGCCTCGAGATGTCGGCCGCGACGCGGACCGTCTTGCCCGTGTCCGAGTTGCGGATGCTGACGACGCGCGCCTCGGCGATGCAGACGTCGCCGGCCTGGAGCGCCGCACCGCCTGCGCTGGTACCGAGCATGCGGAACTCGTTGCTCAGGTGGACCAGCGAGAGGAGGTCGGCATCGCAGCTGGCCACGGCCGCCTGCATGATGGCCTCCCAGCCCGCGGCGATGGCAAAGTCCATCGGCGCCTGACCTGAGGCGTACGCCTTGGAGCGGGCTCCGACGACGTCGCAGAAGCTCTTGATCGCCTCGGGCTCGAGCGCCTTGGGCTGGCTGGTGAAGGTGGCGGTCGGCGACAGCTGCGAGGCGGGCGGCATCTCGGCGTCGAACCACATCTTCCAGAAGAAGCGCTTGGTCCGGTCGTTGCGGCCCTCTTCGATCTCGTGGAGGGGCGCCCAGGGCTGGTCGGGGCGGTACGCGAAGCGGAGGTGGAGCGGGACCGCCTCGCCTAGCCGCTCCTCGAAGACGGTGACGTCGATCTCGTCGGCAGCCGACGCCGAGCGGGCCACCTCGAGCGTCTGGAAGCCTTCGTCGTGGTCGCCGTAGGATCGAGCGGCGCCGAACGCCGAGAGACGGACCGGTTCGCCGGCGGTCGACTCGGTGACCTCGACCGTCATGCCTGCGCGCGGGCGCAGGAGGCTCGCCATCGGGTTGGCGACGACGTTCTTGCCGCGGACCACGCTGCCACTGCAGAGCAGCGCGCGCAGCCATCCCGTCTCCTTGCCCGCCAGAGAGGCGAGCCAGGCCTCGACGGGGGCGGTGCGGGCACGGTCTGCCTTGAACGTCTTGACGACCGTCGAGCCAAGGGTAGCGACCTCGTGCGGAGGCAGGAGCCCGGCATGCTCAGAACGCTTTCCAAAGAGGGCGCGATCGAGGTACTCGACTTCGGGCACCCGGGAGACGTCTCCGCCGTAGAAGCGGTCGAGGACTTTGGCGATCAGGCCGGCCTCGACCGAGCCGAGCACGTCGGCGACCGGCTCGTCGACCGTCGACTGGCCTCGGACGGCGATGGGGCCCTGAAGGATGCAGACGCGCTGCGGGTCGCGGTCGACGACGGCGTCGAGGTCCTCGGCCTGCCAGAGCGAGTCCTTCTTGAACTGGGTGGCAAAGTCTTCGCCGAAGCGCGTGATGAACGGCGGCGGCTTCTGCCCAGCGCGCCAGCATAGGGCGTGGAAGAAGGCGGCGTCCTCGGCGGTGAGCTGGGTGGTCCGAGCGTGGCCGTAGAAGGCCATCAGGCGCTCGAGGCACCTGTGCGGGTCGGTGTCGAGGTCGGTGTAGCTCTGCAGGCGGTACGAGCGGCCGGCGGAGCGTGTCTCGCCGACGGGCTTGCCCGAGGCCGAGAGGGCGAACCGCTCCTCGACGCGGCGGCACCAGTCGCCGAAGAGGGTGCGGTGGCTGCGGTCGATCCAACGGGCCTGGTCGCGGACAAAGAGGAGCGAGAGCATGCGGACGCACACCTCCTCGTACGTCATGTCGGCGACGTCGAGCTGCGGCACGCCGTCCTTGTTCTGGGCGAACCACACCTTCTGGAAGTCGCGGTTGAGCCTTCCGATCAGCCGGGTCTTGTTCTTGGCGAGGTAGGCGAGCTGCTTTTCCTTGGACGGCAGCGAGAAGCACTCGCGGTCCAGCTCGGCCCACAGCATCGTGGCGCGGTTGGCGATCTGGTGGATGGGCTCGTTCATCTCGCTGTTGACTGTCAAGATGCCGCCGGTGGGCTTGTCGTAGGTGCCCTGCCACTCGGCGTCGGTGCATCCGGGCGTCTGGGCGATGAGCTGCTTGACGCCGAGCGAGGTGCCAGCCTCGCGCGCCGTCATGATGCGGCTGCCGAACAGCACGCCGTCAAACGGCATGGGCGAGGCGCCGCGCTCGACGCTCCACTCTCCGCTCAGGTAGGGCCACACGTCGTCGTCGCAGGTGAAGCCGGAGCCGGCGACCAGCACGAGGTTGGGCTGGCGGCGGATGAGGCCGTAGGAAGCCAGGATGGGCTGGTGGAAGTCCTCGGCGCTGTGGTGGCCACCCGCCCGTCCGCCAGTCCACTGGAGCAGGATGCCCATGTCCGGGTTCTGAGCGGCGATCTTGCACACCTGCTGGATGCCCGCCAGGCTTCCCGGCTTGAAGCTGACGTGGCGGATGCCAGCCTCGCGCAGCGACGTGAGAAGCTCCTCGGCCTTCTGCGGGGTTGGAATGCCGGCGGCGACACAGAAGCCCTCGAGCGGGAGTCCCTCGCGGCGCATCTGGATCCACGCCGGCAGCTGCACCGCCCACTGGCGCTGGTTGATGTAGAGCGAGTTGAGCGTCAGGCCGTGTCCGGGCTCGGTCATCGACTGGATCTCGGCCACGCGCGCACGCAGCGCCTTCTCGTTGTAGAGACCTCCGCCGGCCAGCTCGATGTGGTAGCCGGCATTGAGGACAGCGGCGTTGAGCTTGGCGCTGACCGTGGTCGGCGTCATGCCAGCGACCATGATCGGAGGGCGGCCAAGCAGGCGAGACATGGGCGTGTCGAGCAGCAGCTTGCCGGCGCTGTCGAGGGAAGGTGGAGGGGTCATCGTGGTAGCCGAGACACGAGGCAGAGGCGGGTCCGACGGTCAGCTGAAAGATCCGACAAGGTAGGGCCGGGGCCGTCCCCGGCGCGCCCGTGAGGCCGTGCGGGCGTGCGGGTGCGGATACTCACCTGGTCTTGACCAGCTTGGGCTGGAATGCGTTGTCCCATCGCGACTCGCGGGGCACGCCATCGACGCGGTAAAAGTCGGCGCTGGCCGGGTGGGTGCCGCTGACGATCATCGTGTGGATGCCACGGCCCTGAAGGTTCCTGGCAGTGATGCCGCCGATGCCAAAGAGGCCGCCCGTGCCGAAGTCGACGATGTGAGTCGCGCTCGGCGGCAGGTCGATGGCGTCTTGCCAGTGTACGGGCAGCGTCAGCAGCTGGTCGCAGAGGTTGGACACCAGGCCGTCGTCGGGCAGGCTGCGCAGGTCGCTGCCGTCGTAGGTGCTGAAGACCGGGAGTACGAGGTCTTTGGGCGACCACCTGATCGCAGCGGCCTCGATGGCGGCGGGCGCCACCCCTTCGAGGTAGGGCGCGTGGTAGGGCAGGTCGACGGGCAGGAAGCGCATCTTGAAGGTCGGCTTGCGCTTGGCCGAGGGCACCTTGGTCTGGTCGAGCTTGGGCGAGGCGCAGAGCGGGGCGAGCTCGCGGATGAGGCCCATCAGCGCGCGCGGGTCGCCCGTGAGGACGACGGTGGTGGGCCCGTTGACGAGGGAAAAGTAGATCTGGCGGTCGGCATCGAGGTAGGCGTTGCACGCCGCCACCCTCGGCTCGAGGAAGGAGCGCTCGAGGCCGTTGACGAGGAGCATGGGCGTAGGGATGTCGTGGCCCGCCTCGACGGCCTCGGCCTGCATCTCGGGCTCCACCTCGTCGCAGGCAGTGGCGCTGACGGCGTGGAAGGCGAGCTGGAAGAGGAGGTCGAGCGTGCCGACGGTGCGTCGGATGAACTCGTCGTTGCCGCCCGCGCTGGCAAACACGGTGGCGGCGATGATGCCCTGGCTGTGGCCCGAGCAGGCGGCGAAGCAGTCGCGCACCTCGGCCGTCGTCATGCCAATCGAGCGGCACGTGGCATAGTACTGGGTGAGCTGCGTGAGGAAGAGCATGGGCCCGCTGATGGGGTTGGCCGTCAGGTAGTCGGCGGGCGGGCGCTGGCCCGTGCCGTCGATCCACGAGAGCAGCCGGTACCCGTGCTGGTAGAGCGCGTGGGGCGTGCCATCGGGGCTGGCGACGCTGCGCGCCAGCTGGCAGAGGCGACCCTCAGCCGCCACCAGCAGGGGCTGGACGAGCGGGCGGTAGGTCTCGTAAAGCTCCTGAAGCTCGTCGAGGTAGCCGCGGTTGTTGCCCTGACCGCCAAAGACGGCGTAGATCTCGATCGTCTTGGCCTTGGCCTCTTCCAGCAGCCGCGGTCGCCGGAGCTGGGGCGTAAAGTGGCCGGCCTCGAGGGCGGCGTAGGCCTCAAAGTAGGCTCGCAGCAGCTGCTGGCGGCGTTCGAGCCCGAGCGAGAGGGCAAAGCTGTGGATGTCGGCGCTCGGGCCGAGAAACTCGGAGTGGAACTGATTCCACGAGGCCCAGAGCAGCGAGAGCTCCGAGGCGAACCCGCGGCCCTGGTCGTTGCCGGCGGCGATGCGCTCGGCCAGGAAGCGCAGGAAGCTGGCCAGGAAGAGGGCCTGGTCGGCCGAGGTCGCCTTTGACTGCTCGGCCTCGGCCTCAGCCGGAGCCGGGGCGGCGTCGGACTCGGCGCTTGCTGCGGCGAGAAGGTGACGCTCGAAGTCGGCCTTGATTGACTCGAGGGCAAAGTAGTTGACCGAGGCGCTGGGGTCGATGGGGATGTTGAGGTCAAAGTTGGCCTTGTGCGAGCGGATGCGGACGGTGCTGAGGGCGCTCGAGACGCTGGTGGCGAGCTCCGAGTGCAGGTCGTCGGATCCCATCTGGGAGAAGGCGGGCGAGACCGAGACCTCGGTGTCGCGGGGAGATCCGTGTCGAAGGGGAGAGGCCGCCATTGTGAAAAAGGATAAGGGTGAGGTGATTGCGATGTGCCTGGAGTGCGACAAGGAAAGAGAGCCAAAGAGAGATCGGAAGAAGGGTATAGCAGATGGTCCGATGACAAGTGTGGTGCGCGGCGTGGGTCGAAGCGGTAGGGGCAAGGCAGAAGAAATGCGGCCGCAGGTGACGAGCGTGGTTCGGATGCGTTGTTGATGGTTGGAACTCCGTCGATGTAGAAGCTGGGCTGTACCTGGCAGCAGCAGCAGTGGATGGCGTTGTGATTGGTGGCGGAGTGGGGGAAGGCAGGTTTAGAAGGCGGGGAGGTGGCCGATGAGCGGGGTGTGGCGCATCTTATACAGGACAGCAATGGAGTGGCGCGCTCGTGAGGGGATACGGGGCAGCGATGGCAGGCATCGCGTCGCAATCCTCTGCTCGCTGAGCAGTATCTCGGGGCGAGAGGGGGCTCTCTGATGCTGAGGAACGGCCGCCGCGCCGTTTCGACCCCCAGGGTGCGAGGACTTTGCATGCTGTCAAAGACTGGCCCTGGTGCATCGCAAAGCGTGGCATGCTCATCCTGGTCAGAGGGGAAGACGGCTGGAGAGAGCGGGGCTGGGAAGGATCAGTAGTATGGCGCAGGACCGTCTGAAGCTCGTAGGTCGAGGAGCGATGGCGTGCGGACCGCTCCGCCACGACGCCGTTCGCGCAGGCCGGTACCTCGGGCAGGCCATCGAGGTGCAGCGCCCGGGCAGATGTAGCATGCGCTTCCGATGCAAGTGGGTCGGCCGGCCGACCAGTCGGCCAGCCAGCCAGCCAGCCAGCCAGCCAACCAGCGGTGTGGTATCGATGAATGCAAGACGATGCGCGAAAGGGTTCGTGAGGGTCGACCACGAAGGTTGTCCGGGTTGCTGAGGGGGGCAGCCCGCCCACGCCGCGTGGTGGTGGCAAGAGGGAAGCGTGAGGTGGCAAAGGACGCTATGCGCTCGTCTGCTCGCCTCTGGGCTGGCGGCGCAGCCTGCTGCCCTGCTGCCCTGCTGGCTTCCTGGCCCGCAAGCGTGCCCTGCCTGCCAGCTGTCCAGCAAGGCCCAACGCCCACGACCACGGCCAGCGCATAGCACCCTCGGCCTTCGGGCGGGCTAGATCGGGATTTTCTCAAACCGAATCGGGAAGTGGCCCTCAACCACTCCCCCTCATGACGCAGCCTCAAGCTCAGGCGAGCGACGCAGGGGCCTGGAAAAACGCCCGTGTCATCGCTGAAGCTACCGAGACTGAAGGGAAGCGTAGCCTCTTTTGACCTGAGTGCTGCTCAAAGGTGATCTGATGAATGCGCCGGAGGACGGGGCGACGACGTCGACGAGCTGGTGAGTCTGGGCCGGAAAAGGTCAGATCGGGCGCGCCCGATCGGATGCGCGCGAGGCGCGGCTGGCTGCGCTGGCTGGCCCCCCTTTCGAAAATCCGACATGCGTGCGGTGGCGGCGAGGCGCGTCTGGCAGCCGTGCGCAGCTTGCTCGCCTCGCCTCTTCCACCACCCACGCGCTGCGCCACCGCCGACGAGGACCCGTACACGGGCAAGCATCAACACACACAAGCAGCTCGAGGCCGCGACGTGGCCCGCCATCCCGCAGGAAAGCCTGCCCCTGCCCCCTTCGCCAGGAACGTGGCAAACGACCGGCAGCCGCGTGGACGCTCTCGGCGGCGACGGCGCTGGACTCTCGGACAAGGCACGCCGCGACATGGCGGGGAACGGCATTTCACCTTTGACGATTCGCGCTCCTTCGCTCGCTTATCTTCCATCATGACGGCAGCAGCAACCTTGTTCCCCCGAGGCTGTCGGCATCACGCCGTCCGACGCCTGGCCATGCCCGTCTACCCCCATGCTCGCAGCCCGTCGGCGGCTCTCGGTCGCCTTGCCGTTCCCTTTAAAGGTCGCTCCTGTCGGCGGACCGGCGCGTGGACGTGGTCGCATCGTCTTAGACATGGCCCCCATCCCAACCTCCCCTCCTTTGGCTCTCCCTCAGCTCCCTCGTCTCTGATCCCTCCCCTCGACATCCGCCCCCAGCAGCCACCGCACTCGCGAGGATGACGCTCACCGGGAAGGTCTCCGGCGTGCGGCCCGACACTTCGTCGTCGGCTGCCACGGGCACGACGGCAGCAACCGACCGGTCCGACGCCTCCAAGTCGTGCGCCGTCTCGATTGTGTCCGATGATGGCCCGGAAGGCCCGCCCAGCGCGACGCGAGGCGAGCAGGCCGAAACCACTCCTGCCGCCACCTCCTCCCCTGTTTCGAGCAAAGCATCCTTTAGCCAGATCTTTGCCTTTGCCGACGGCCGTCTGGCCTTGCTCAACATCATCGGCCTCCTCGCTGCCGCAGCTGCCGGCGTGGCCCAGCCTCTAATGACCAGTGAGTTCACCAGCCAGCTGGCCTTGAAGCAGCAGGCATCCCAAGTCGCCTGACCTCGTCTGCCCGTCCTCTTGACCCCTGCTTCTCGCGCCCGTGCCATCGGTCCACTCACTGCCCTAGTCTTCATCGGGCGCATCTCGACCTCGTTTCTGCGCTACTCGAACGCCTTCTTCGACCACGACCTCGACATCTTCCACGTGGCCCAGAAGCAGCTCTACCACGACATCCGACAGGACTCGCTCATCCTCGTCTACCTCGGCATCGCCATCTTTGCTGCGGTGAGTGCGGCGACGTCGAGGTCTCACACGGCGGCAGCGAGGGTCCTGCATGCTGACCTTGCAATGCTCCGCGCCGTCTTGTTGCGTCGTCCCGCTGCCGCCGCTGCTACTAGTCGTACATCTGTGAGCGCCTTCTTCCATCCCGCGTCGCCCAGTCCAGCTCTCCTGCCTCGCCGCTGACACGCTGTGGCTCCTCCCTTTTCTGCCTCGACGCCGTACAGACATGGCTGCCTGGTCCTACACCAGCGAGAAGATCTGCTGCCGGATCCGCGAGGCCTACCTACGGTCCACGCTGCAGCAGGAGATTGCCTATTTCGACGAGTATGGCCCGGGCCAGCTCGCCTCGCATATCCGCTCCGACGTCCACACCATCCAGAGCGCCATCAATGAGAAGATGCCCATGACGTTGAGTGAGTGCACGCCCAGGCTGCTGCGGCGAAAGTCCGGTCCTCTCCCCGTGGTATGCTTGCTCATCCCCGCCTCTTCGCCCCATCGCGCCCGACAGTGTACGTCTCGACCTTTGTCGCCTCGGTCGCCGTCGCGTTCAGCCAGTCGTGGAAGCTGTCGCTGGTGCTGCTGCCCATCGCACCCACCATCCTCGTGGCGGGCGGCGTCATGAGCGTCCTCACCAAGGCCGCCAAACAGACCGAGCTCGCCAGCACGTCCAAGGGCGCCAACCGCGCCGAGGAGGCGTGCCGCTCGATCCGCACCGTCAAGGCGTTTGGCAAGGAAGCCGCCATGCTTGAGCAGTACGACCGCTGCAACGAGGAGACGACGCTCCAGGGCGCCAAAATCGGCAAGCTGCAGGGCATCGGCGTCGGCTCGCTCATGTGGACGATCTACTCGGGCTACGCCCTGGCCTTCTGGTACGGAAGCAAGCTGATCGGGCAAGGCGAGCTGAGCCCTGGACGCATCATTTCAGTCATCTTTTCCAACTTTATCGGCGCCTTTGCGATCGCCACCATCTTCCCCAACCTCGAGTACTTTTCGGCGGCGCTGGCTGCGGCGGGGCCTGTGCTGGCAGCAATCCACCGCAAGCCGAGGCTCTCCGAGGCTGGCAGCGACGACGGACTAGAGCCCAAGTCGGTGGCCGGTCGCGTCGAGCTCGAAGGTGTGTCGTTTGCCTACCCGTCGCGACCGGACGTGTCAATCCTGCGCAGCCTGTCGCTCTCGTTCGAGGACGGCAAGACGACGGCGCTGGTCGGCGCATCGGGGTGCGGCAAGAGCACCGTCATCGCCCTGCTGGAGCGCTTCTACGAGCCGACGGCCGGCCGCGTCACGCTCGACGGCATCGACATCCGGCACCTGCGGCTGTCGTGGCTGCGCGACCAGGTCGGGCTGGTGAGCCAGGAGCCCACGCTGTTTGCCACCACGATCCGCGCCAACATCGAGTTCGGCCTGACCAAGTGCGACTACAACGACCGCCTCACTGACGACGAGCGCTTCCACCTAGTCGTCGAGGCCTCCAAGAAGGCCAACGCCCACGACTTTATCATGGCCCTGCCCGACGGCTACGCTACTCTGGTCGGCGACAACGGCTCCCTGCTTTCCGGTGGCCAGAAGCAGCGCATCGCCATCGCCCGCGCGCTGGTCAAGGATCCTCGGGTGCTGCTGCTCGACGAGGTGACCAGCGCGCTCGACACGGCGAGCGAGGCCGTCGTCCAGGCGGCCCTCGACGCGGCTCGTTTTGGCAGGTGAGCGGCATCGCAGGTGCAGATCGGTCGACAAGTCTAGCCAACGACCCGCCGCTGACACTGTACCATCACGTTTCTTTCCCTCGACGCCCGCCTGCTGCCAGGACCACCATCGTTGTGTCTCACCGCCTCAGCACTGTCAAGAACGCAGATCGCATCGTCGTCCTGGGCCGCGACGGCGTCATCGAACAGGGCTCTCACGACGAACTGATGAGCAAGGCCGGCGGCGCCTACGCTACCATGGTCGGCCAGCAGGCGCTGTCCAAGCCGGTTCCTGTCGAGGCGGATCCAGACTCTGTCCAATCAGTTGTCGATGGCCGCACCAGCCTCCAGGCTCCCCTCAAGACGGCGCTCGGCACCTTCTCGCTCGGCCGCATTGCCGCGTCCTTTGAACTGCCGAGGATGTCGGACTTTGTGCAGAACGGCCGACCCAGCATCTCGGTGCTCCGGCGCAAGAGCTCCGGCGGCGAGGTGCCGACCGTATACGAGGACGACGATGAAGATCAGGAGAGCTCGAAATCTCGACGGGAGTCCAAGCCCGGCCTGCGCGCCCTCGCCGGGCTGGTGCTTCGGGGCGAGCGCAACAAGCGCCTGCACCTCGAGTTCCTCGTCGGCCTCGTCGCGGCCAGCGTCATTGGCGCCATCTACCCCATCTACTCTATCGTCTTCGGCATCGCGATGGACAACTTCACGCAGTGCAACGACGCCGGCCCCTGCTTTGCGCCGATCCGCGACAACATGCTGCACCAGGGGCGGATCAATGCCGGCGCGTTCTTCGTCATCGCGTGCGGCGCCGCCGTCATCAGTTTCCTCCAGGTCAGCACTCTGACGCGCGCCGGGTCGAGCGTGGTGCAGCGGGTGCGCCACCTGATGTTTGAGCGGTACCTGCGCTCCGACGTCGCCTTCTTCGACCACCCGGACCACTCTGGCGGCGCACTGTCGAGCCGGCTGACGGACAACGCGCAGAAGATCTATGGCGCCCTGGGCCCGACGCTCGGGGTCGTGGTGCAGTGCACGACCACGATGGTGGTCGGCTATGTCGTCGCCCTCTCCTATGGCTGGAGGCTGGCGCTCGTCGTCATCGCAGTCTCGCCGCTGACGCTGTCAGCGGGCCTGCTGCGCCTGCGCATCATTGCGCACAAGGACGAAAAGACGCGCACGGTCCACGAGACCGCCACGCGCCACGCCAGCGAGGCCGTCGGGGCCATCCGCACCGTGGCCGCATATAACCTCGAGCACGCCTGTCTCGACCTCTACCGCCAACACCTGGACGGACCCGCATCGACCCTGGTTAACTCCATCCTGAGGAGCAGCATCCTCTTTGCCCTCTCGCAGTCCATCACCCTCTTCGCCATCGCCATCGCCTTCTACTACGGAGGGAAGCTGCTTGCGGACGGACACCTGACCAGCAAGTCGTTCTTCACCGTCCTCATGTCAGTCGTCTATGGCAGCGTCCAGGCCGGCAATGTCTTCAATTACACAGCCGATCTCTCTGGAGCTTACGCCGCCGCGCGTGCCACCATGGAGCTGATGGAGACCGACCCGACCATCGAGCGGGACACGGAGCGGGGCAAGGAGCTTTCGGATGTGCAGGGCGGGCTGCAGCTTCGCAACGTCTATTTCACCTACCCGTCGCGGCCCAATGCGCCAATCCTGCGCGGCATCTCGCTCGACTTTGAGCCGGGCACCTTTTGCGCCCTCGTCGGATCCAGCGGATGCGGCAAAGTGAGTTGCCGGCGGCAGAGAGACCACGCTGACCGAGGACTCTGGCAACTGACCGCCCTCGTTTGACCGTCTACTCGACGCGCTTGCTCCTCAGTCTACGATCCTGCAGCTCCTGGAGCGGTTCCACGACCCGACGGGTGGTCAGATCCTGCTCGATGGCTGCGACACGCGCTCGGTCAACCTCGCCTCGCTGCGCCGCCACATTTCCATGGTGCCGCAAGACGCTGTCCGTGGGTGTCCATGCCAAAATGAAGCGGCCCTCCTGGCCTAGCGCAGCTAGCAATCTCGACATGAGCTGACCTCTGCGTGCCCACCATCGCCTCTCCTTGACCCCGCGTGCTCTGCAGTCTACGACGGCACCATCGGCTGGAACATTGCGCTGGGAAGCGTCGATGACCCCTCGTCGGTGACGATGCCGGCGATCCGCCGAGCCGCCGACATCGCGCAGCTGACGGCCTTCATCGATTCGCTACCGGACGGCTTCAACACGCACGTGAGCGGGCGAGGCGTTCAGCTATCGGGCGGGCAGAAGCAGCGGATCGCGATCGCGCGCGCCATGGTGCGCGAACCCAAGATCCTGCTCCTCGACGAAGCCACGAGCGCGCTGGACCCCATCGGCGAGAGGGAGGTGCAGGCCGCGCTGGAAAAGGCGAGCGAGGGCCGCACCACGATCGCCGTGGCGCACCGCCTTTCGACGATCGCCAAGGCGGATACCATCTACGTGCTCAAGGACGGCGACGTGGCCGAAAAGGGCGATGCCAAGACCCTCACGGACCGCGGCGGCATCTATGCCGAGATGGTGCGCGTGCAAAACGTCGCGTGATTTGGGGGCTCGTGATGGGCCAAGTTGTTTGTTCATAGACCTTTTTCGTGGCAATCTCATCAGCGGTTTCCCTTCCTCGCCCTTCAGGTGCCGTCGTCGTGGTTGGCGTGCTTGCCAACTGTCCGTGTGTGGCAAATTAGCTCTGTCGCCGACGAGGATGGGGAAAGGCGGACACGGCCGTGCCTGTCTTTCGACACAGGGTGTGTCTGAGGGAAGCATGTTCCTGCCTCTGTGGGGCGAGGCAGCGCGTGAAAAGCAGAGGAGAGGAAGAGGAGAGGAGGGCGACACGTGGCGCATCTCGACGAAGGGCATAGCATCATTGCGCAAGGGGCGCGAGGCCGGGCAGGGCATGTCGACTTGCGCCCCGGCCCAGATGCGCGCGGTCAATGTTCCGATGGAGGGAGAGGGGGTCGTATCGGTGCATGCGCATACTGAACGTCGCTCCTCTCCGCTGTTGATCCTCTCCGCTGTTGATCCGCCCTGTGCGACATCGTACCGGTCTCTAGATGACGGCGTGGCGGGATGAGGGTCGAGCGTTGGTCGGTCTCGCTTTCTTGTATATAGGAACCTCTAGCCCTCTGGCCCAGACGAGGTTCGATCAGGCATGTTCCACGTCCGACGCCCACTATCGTTCCTCCCTCTCGGCGACCACGTACACCATCCTGGCACTCGACCACGACAACAAGGCACCACGACAACAAGGCATCACGACAACAAGGCGCGACAACAATGACGAAGCAAGAGATCCTCATGGTTTCGTGGCCAGCCATCGGGCACGCGCGGCCGATGCTCGACTTTGGGCTGTCGCTGCTGAGCGACTACCCGAGCGTGGAGCTGACGTTCATCTGTTCCGAGCATCAGATTGCCTCTCTGCGCAAGCTCGACGGACGGGCGGGCACGCACCCGCGTCTGCATCTGCGCGGCATCGAGGTCGCCTACCAGACTCCCACCGAGGGCGGGGGCAGCGAGGTGGAGCCCGAGGTGATCCTAACGATGCAGGCCGCGCACGCACTCTCGACCCAGTTCCCCGCCCTCTACTCGTCCCTCCCGCACCCACCCTCGCTGGTGATCTGCAACTGGATGATCCAGCGCGTCGCCGATGTTGTGCGCACCTCGACGCCCCAGACGAAGCTCATGGCCTTCTTCGACAACGCCGCCACCTTTGTTACGCGCATGCTCGGCCCCGTCGACATCGGCGGGTACGGCGGCGTGCAGCAGCTATGGCTGCGCCATTGCGAAGAGAACCCGCACGTCGACCGCGATGACCTCCAGCTCAAGGAGAAGCTTCTTGGCCGTCGATCCGAGGGCACCTTTCAGATTCCCGGATCGGGCATCGACAGGATGAACGACCGCGAGATGTCGCCCCAGGCAAAGGACGTGAGTGTCGGCCCCTCGTTGCCCCCCGGGAGATCAATTAAAAGGGCGCCGGACAGCGAAGACCTTTCTTTGACCTGGCTCGGGAGTCCTGACCGCTTGCCGCTGCCTTCCTCGACTCTCGGCCGCACAGTATCTGCTCAAGGTGCCCATCACGCCGCCGCTCGTCGAGATCCAGCGCCTGGTGGAGCTGAGCGACGCCATCCTCATCAACACGCACGAGAGCGTCGAGGGCAACGTGCTCGCGTACCTGCGCAGCGTCATCAACAAGGAAATCTACGCCATCGGCAGCGTCATGTTCCGCAGCCTCTTCGAGGTGGGCAAGACGGTCCGTGCCGCCGCCGCCAAGGCCTCGAGCACGATTGAAGCAAAGAATGCCGGCAATGGGGCCGACGCCGACGACGACGACGTGATGCAGTTCCTGCACAGCCAGCCGCGCGGGTCGGTGCTCTACATTTCGTTCGGAACCATGTTCCGGCCCACACCGGCGCAGCTCGTCAAGATGCTCGAGATCCTGGTCGAAGAGGCGCCGGACCTCTCGTTTGTCTGGACGCTCGGGAGCGGCAAGGACCTGATCGCGTCGTGCCCGCCCGACGAGAGGCAGCGGGTGCGCGATCTGCAGTCGAAGCTGCTGCGCTCCGGGCGCGGCCGGCTGGTCGACTGGGCCGATCAGCACGCCATCCTTCAGCACCCCGCGACCGGATTCTTCCTCAGCCACGGCGGCTGGAACAGCTGCCAGGAGTCGCTGCTGGCGGGCAAGCCGCTGCTCGTCTTTCCCTTTTTCGGCGACCAGCTCTTTGACGCCTACCTGCTCAAGAGCCGCGGCGTCGCGTATCACATCCAGTCGAGCCGTTTCGACTCGCCCGAGGCGTTCCTCGAGAGCTACCGGTACGCGCTCGGGCTGTGCGGTGCGGGCAACGAGGACGGAGAGAGGCTCAAGCGCAACGCCGAGGCGATGCTGGAGCGCATCCTGCACGAGAGGGACGAGGTGGTGCGCGAGAGCGAAAAGAGGCAGCAGGCGGTCTGGAGGAGCCTGTTTGTCGATGCGGGCGAGGAGAGGGTGATGGAGGCCGTCGGCGGCGAGCGCTCCATCAAGGCGTGAGAGGGTATCGCACCGGGCCTTTGTCGATTCGGTCAGGGTGGTGCTGTTCGCTTGTATCTTGGCTTTTTTCCTGGTGTCTTGAGAATGTACATGTCTCCTTTCACGATCGGACGTTTCTTAGGCTGGTTGGCGCCCGGCGCAAAGGGCAGTCCTGATTGCCGCCGTGAGAGGGTTCCGAGGTGATGCTGTTTCGCCGAGGCGGAGGTGCTCGATCGGGCGCCGCCTTGGCCCATGGTCGGATCAAGCTGAATGCCGGATAGCGTAGGTGCCATGAATGGAAGCGTGACGGGCTGCGTGGAGAAGCATGTTGGCTCTCGAGGTCGAGGTCGAGGTCGAGGTCGAAGTCGAAGTCGAAGTCGGAGGCCGATGGCTGAGCCTGACATGCACGCCGGCGAGCCGAGGCTGCCCAACTGCGCGCGCTTCTGCGCCTGCCTTTTGCCCCGCCGGTTGGCCAAACGACGGCACTCGGCCGACAGCGAGCATGGCGCATTCCAGCTTCGTGGCCCGCACCTCGACTCTGGGCCGCCCGTCATGGCAGCCGATGCATGGCCGCCAGATTCTTTGCCATCCCCCGTTCTGACCTCGATGCAGGATATGCGCAGCTTCGGATCCAGCGTTGTACCGACCGCCGGCGGCTGACCGGCACCTAGAGCGCGGGGCATGCTCTATGCCCTCGACATACTCGCTCCTCTTCCCCTCTTGGCCCAGCAGTCGAGGGCTGCGACTGCCACCACCGCGACCGAAGGCTCAGATGAGGATGATCGTACCTACACTCGGTCCATCTCCACCATATAAGGTGCCAGCTGCCTTTCCATCGACGCTCGCCACCACCGCATCAACTCGCCCCGTCGCAACTTCTGCTGCACAAGGTTCGTCCTACCACCAGCATCAACGTCACAAGCATCCCCTCGCAAACATCCCACCGCGAACCAGACTCTTCCAGATAAAATGTCATCGGCCGCCTCTGCCTCCTCGCCGCCGGCACCTCGCGTGCCAGCGCGCAATCTCAAGATCAAGGTGCAGCAAAAGCTCTGCGTGCTGCCTGCTCCCGCCTCGCCCGCGCCCGCCATCACCCTGACGGGCCAGGACCTGAGCATGGCCAAGATCTACATGCACATGCACTACATCTTCTCTCCTTCCTCCTCGCCATACGGGCTCTCGGAGCTCGCCAACGACATCGAGAACGCACTCTCCCTGACCCTGGACGAGTTCCCCTACATCGCCGGATCCATCGATCGAGTCGATGACAAGTGGATCTTGCAGGACAGCCGCAAGGGCGTCGAATTGCAGATCGCACAGGCGGAAGAGGAGGCTGGTGGCCTGTCGCCGCAGGAGATTGGGGGAAGCTGGGATCAGGATGTCGGGACGAGGGCACCCTTTGTTGGCGAGGATGAGGCGCTGGTGGCCATCCGGGTGACGAGGGTGAGTCGGCCCTCCCAGTTCGAGCGCTGTGCACTCGCTGAGGGCTCACATAGCACGCCATTGCCTCTCCTTACCGAACAACGAACAGTACGCCTGCGGCACAGTCTCAATCACGACGAGCGTTCATCACTGGCTCATGGACTTTGCCAGCTACTTTGACTTCCTCTCGACCTTCGCCTCTCGCCTCACGAGTCCCGCCGCCGCTGCCACTTTGCAGGAGCAGAAGCCAAAG
The DNA here is from genome assembly GCF_000417875.1 of Pseudozyma flocculosa PF-1. NCBI lineage: Eukaryota > Fungi > Basidiomycota > Ustilaginomycetes > Ustilaginales > Ustilaginaceae > Pseudozyma > Pseudozyma flocculosa. The sequence goes on from NW_006920869.1 coordinate 55,891, forward strand.
CGCAACTTTGAGCGAGACGTCTTCTCGCTCCTGTCGTCTCCCGGTGGCGAGGAGGCCGATTCCGCGCCTGCGGCGACAACGACGACCGAAGAGGACGACGCCGAGGTGCGCTCGTGGTTCCGCGCCTCGGCCGCGCCGCCGTGCTTCAAGCGGCCCGTCAACCACACATATGTCGTTCCCGTCCTCTTTACGGCATCGAAGTTGGGCGAGCTCAAGGCGCACCTTGTCCAGGCCGCCTCGGCGAGCGGGACGACGACGCCGACGTTCTCGACGATGGACGCCCTCCACGCCCTGCTGTGGTCGTCGATCACGCGCAGCCGCGACCTGGCCGCGCCGGCCTCGACCAAGCTCCTCGTCACCATGGACGGACGCCGCCGCGTCGCAAACGGCGAGCTGGCCGCCGAGTACTTCGGCAACGTCCACCCCGGCTTCGCCTTCCGCCTCGACGTCGCATCGCAGGACCTCTCTTCCGCCGAGTCCCTCGCGGCCACGGCGCAGAAGCTGCGATCCGAGTACCTGGCCAACATCGGACCGCAGACGATGGAGAGGATCATCCGGTACCAGCAGCGCAACCTCGACCGCGTCTCGACCAACATCGACGCCATGTTCGCCAACGACGTTGTCATCTCCAACCTCTCCGGCTACGAGTACGGCCGCGTCTCGTTTGGCAGGCTCGGTCGGCCCCGGGCCGTCACGATGCTCGGGAGCAGGGGCGTCGAGTATGGTCCGTTCAAGATCGACGCTGCCGACGGTACCGTCACCGTCCTGGCTGTGCCCGAGCAGCAGCAGAAAGCGCCGGACGGGGAGGAGCGGGAGGGATCGGGGGCGAAGAGGAGCGATGTGATTGCCTACATCGGTCTGAGGCAGGAGGAAATGGCGCGCCTCCTCGCCGACAAGGAGATCGCAAAGTGGGGTGAGGTGCTGTACTAGACGGCAGCTGCTCCGCTGGCTCCGAAACCAAACCCATCGAAGGCCTAGTCACCTGATTTTTGAGGTTGTCGAGGGTTCGTGCAAGTCGCCGGCGCTACGGTCAAACAGTCGACGCCCTCTGGCGGCCATTCGGCGTCGTATCCAGGCCACATTGAAGGCGAACTACTCAACGCCGCAAAAGAGATGGCGTACATCCTGCACCGAGCAAATGTACGCCAACGGGAGTGGGGGAACCGAGAAAAAGATGCAGATGTTACATACTCTTCTGCAGCTCTGCTTCGTCTACATATCTCCCTGAGGTGTGCGAGTGAAGCGGCAGGTGCAGACGAGTCTCCAACTCCGAGTGACCTGGGCCTCCGAACCCCAACATAGCTGGCTAATGGCAGCTGGCTAATGGCAGCCGCCCGGCGAGAGGCGTGCGCGAGAATCGTACAAGAACCCCCGGGCTGGGCCGCCCTTGTTCCCTTCGTCTCTCACGCCTCACTTCATCCCCTCTCCGAGTACTCGTACAGGTATCAACTGCAACACTCCCGCTCAGTCTCGACATTCCAAGACTCCGAAGAAAGAACTGCAAGGATGGTCAAGTTCGTCGCCGCCGCAGCAGCTTTGGTCGCCGTCGTCCTGGCCGTGTCGGCCTCGGCGGCCCCAGTCCAGCCGCTCGTCTTCCACTGGACGAATGGGAAACCTACCAAGTTCACCGATCCTACCAAGCCGCCTCCGAGGAGTTACTTCGGACCCAAAGATCGTTACCCTCCTCGCGTTCTCACTGACAAGTAGAGTGACAAGTAGAGGAGACGTTGGGGGTCATCATCTAACATGGCCTATTGCTCTTCGCCTAAGGTACCCTCTTTCCTACGCCCATCATCGGATCAAGCTGGTCTCGGAAGATGATCTCGAGCGTAGCATAAGGGGCCTCGTCCTTAACCCACATCGTATCAAGTCCCCGAACGTGGGCGACTAGGCTAGCCTGTCAGCCGTGCCTTTCTTTACGCCCACCTCTCCCCAGAAGCGCTCATTTGATCCCCTTCCATCTCCTCGCCGCCACGGACGTTGCCTTTCCTTGCACGATGTTTCGCGCGACGTCTACCACTCTCGTTCTATCTCTGCGCTGCCCCTGGACTGGTTCCGAAAGTGTCTTTCCGAAACGCAGATCTTCTCCTCGACCCCTTTTGTGTGCCGGTACGAGAACGTCTGACCCAATCGCTGCCCGAATGCGAGTGCGGGAGGCGACATGGTCACAAGCCGATTGCATCACGCCCGTTGCGGACAAATGTGGGGCGCCTGCAGACGTTAGCGTGAGGTGGGTTCTCCTTGCCGGAACCGCATCCGAGATGCTCGAAGAAGACCCCCCACATCCCGACAGAGCAGAGTGGAAACAACGGCACATTGGCCGCGCTATCGACCGTCGCCGATGCACAGCCAGAGCCCTGCTTTGTACGACGGGGACATCGATGCCGTACAAAGGTGCGTCTGCCTGTCGACGCGACGCTATACGATAAGAGGATCGTTTGCCGCGTTTCGGCCCCCCTCTGTCCGGCAGACCCAACGCCCTCGCTCCCAGCTCAACAAGCCAAATCACAGCCGCATCTGCCCCGCGGATGACAAACTTCAAGCCGCCCGCTCCCATCGCAAGCTCGAACGCTCACGGACATGGTCAAGATCCTTACCGCCGCTGGTCTCGTGGTCGTCGCGCTGGCCATGTCGACCGCCGCCGCTGCCCGCGTCAGTCGGCGCCACTTCGAAGTCGGAGATGGCGATGACGGCGAACACTTCTTCCAACTCGGACAAGCTGGCCAGCTTGTCCCGGTCCAGCCCGATCCGCCCCACTCGGACCGCGATCTCGCTCGCCGCGGCGACGGTGAGGGAGACTGCTAGCTGCCTGCGGGCGGTTCGATATGGACGGGCGGCCGCGTTCCGCACACGAAGCGTGACGCTTACAAAGGTCCGCGCCGCAAGGTGAGGACCAGGGCGACCAGCCTGCCGGACATCGCGTTGCGTTCTCAACCATTGTCCTTTGCCGTTTGGATCCGGTAGCGCCTTCGTGGTTCCCAGGCCTTTTCCTTCTGTCCCCTTTTGTGAGCCGGTGTACCCCTTTGGGTCTGTCTTTTGGGGCACACGGCGCAGCATTCCTTCGATGCGACTTAAGCATCTCGTTGCAACCTGTTCGTCTGAATGAGGATCTGCTCACGCCTCGATCCCTAACGCCCCCGCCCCTCTTGTCGGGATTGTACGCCTGCCCTGACCATAGCATCTCGGAATGCTTCGGAGCTCTCGGCGTCTCCCTGCAGCTTTCAACTCCATAAACATCGGACGCCGCGAGTAACTTGGGCCTCAGAGGCGAAGGCGGACAAAAGTGAGGGCTGAACCTCGCCAATTGAAAGACGCCTGCCCCCACCGGCGACAGAGCGAACGGCCTCGCTGGCCATCCGGCGCCGATGGCTCTCCACATACAGCCACCACTATCCCCAGCCGAGGCACATCGATGTCGTACAAGGTACATCTGCAGGCAGCCGTGACGTGATAAACGCAGCGTTCCTGCATCTCACCGTCCCCTCGTCGTCCAGTTCCAGCGCTCTCCGCACGACCACCCCACCGCATCGCACCGCATCGCACCGCATCGCACCGCATCGCACCGCATCGCACCGCACCGCACCACAGCCCACTCACTGCAGCATAGCGCACACCCTTCAGCAAGACGCAGTTCCACGCCAACCGCACGCCCGCACGCCATGGTCAGGCTCCTAAGCATTGTGTCCCTCGTCGCCGTCGTGCTGGCCACGTCGGCCGTCGCTTCGCCACGCGATGGTCAGGGCGGTCGCCCTATCGCTCCCCTGCACCACAGACGCGACCTGCCTCAAAGCGGCGACTGGGATGGCTACGCCGCTCCTCTGCCCCACAAGCGCGACAAAATTCGCGGCGGCAACTACCGCCCTAGCGCCGGTCCCTTGCACGAAAAGCGCGACCTGCCCCAAGGCAGCGACTATGATCATGGTGTCGCTCCTCTGCGTCAAAAGCGCGAGGCCGGCCAGCTTCCCAGCCCGGTGCTTTACAAGTGAGAGAGGCGAAGACGTGATAGTCGCGGTCCCCTCGCGTGGTTTACATCCGGCCTTGAAACACTTCGGAGGAGACAAGCCCTTCGGGAGTGGCTATCCAGTCGGAATCACCGCTTTGGCCCTCGGGACGCGATCGCGCCTCCACGAGGGCACCGATGCTCCACCTTCCTCCAAATATGTTCTAGATTGTCGCATCCCCTGCGAGCCTTCGTTCCCGAATTGACCGCGTTGCCCTAACATCGAGAAGGCTTTCCACAAGGCTGTGGTAGCGCTTCCGCACTGCTTTGACATCGAGCGTCAGCTGACGAGCCTATCAGCGGGGCCGAGCCGCACCACATTGCAAGGACGGCAGCTGTTCGCCTGCTCGATGCCGGCCATGCCGGTCGGAAGACAGAGGGCCGAATGGAACGCTGCTGACGACCTGCTCGCTCTGTGAGTCCTATGGGCGCAGTAGTTTCTGCAGATCAGGCACAGTCCTCGGCAATCCTACCGGAGCGGCCGTGTTTTAAGCTCCAGCGCACGCAAGTGATGGCCGGATCCAGAAGGACTCTCGCTATCTCGTTGACAGCCTCGAGTGCCCTCAACTACAACGGGTCGCTCGATCCCTGCCAACGCCCCACTTCCGAGAAAAAAGAGGTGGGCGTTCGTTACGCAGTTCACCGTTTCCCACTCGCGCAATCGCACACGCCATGAGATATCGGAAGTGGCGGCAAGACCGCCATCATAAGACCATGCAAAAGCTTCAGCAGTCGACGAGGGGGCAGGAGCGAAGGCATAAAAGGAGCGCGTCACTACCATACAGCCCCTCCTCCTCTGCCACACCAAGCTCGACTCCTATAACTCAACTTGCAACTCGTCGCACGAACCGCTCCCCTCTCCAACGAAAGAACAGGACACGCCTCTCTTTCTCAACGATGGTCAAGGCTTTCGGCATTGCTGGCGTCGTCGCCATCGCGCTGGCCATGTCGGCCGCTGCTGCTCCTATCAGCCGGCTCGACGGCAGCGACATCGGACTCGTGAAGCGCGACTTGCCTCACGGCGGCAACGATGACGAGATCCCTGACCCCGACTATCCGCCTAGGAAGCGCGACTTCGGCGACCCCCATGTCGTTGCTGTTGGAGGAAGCCGCCCGCCGCTGCACAATGACAAGCGCGACTTCGGCGACCCCCATGTCGTTGCTGTTGGAGGAAGCCGCCCGCCGCTTCACAATGACAAGCGCGACTTCGGAGATCCCCATGTCGTTGCTGTTGGAAGAAGCCGCCCGCCGCTTCACAATGACAAGCGCAGCAACGATGGCCACGACGTTATCGTTGGAGGTCGCCCCCCGCTGCAGAACGACAAGCGAACGATCGACGGCGGCGAGCCCCCCATCTCCCCTGCACCCGGTAGTGGTGTTGTGCACGTGAAGCCCGTTTCGCCGGGCGACCAGCACATTGCGAACCCCGGTCAGCACAACCGCTAGGACGCTGCAGGCTTCGACACCCCTCTTCCCGGCCCACACCCAGCCCGCACCTCGTCGAGCGCGGTGACGGTCTCGCCGCGACCTTGCTCGAGTCCTTGTTCGATGTCTCACGGGAATGATGGCGTGTCGACTCAAACTGCCGCTCCAGTGCCGGAGACGTCGCTTCTTGGCGCGTCTGCTCTGTCAACGCCCTTTTTAGCTCGCATTCTGTCTCGTGTTCGCCTGTTCGCGTCCGATAGTTGTCCGACTTTCATGATCCAAACGTTCTTACGACCTCTAGATTCGCGCGGGTGTTGTTCGTACAGAAGCGACGCGCGAGTGACACGACATGCTTTGCCCAGTGCAGGGAAAGGTGAGGGCGCAAGAAGAAGGAAGGGGACGAATCGACGAACAGCCCCGTCCTCGGGCCGAGGCACGGCGCGACGACGTCTGGGCCGAAAGATGGTCGCAAGCCCGTCACGCCGACTCACGTCGAAGTGTGAGCTAGTCGAGCAGCAGCTGTGCAGGCAAGGAGAAGTCGCCGACATAGACTATCTCTCTGCGTGCACCGTCATGCGGCTTGGCCACGGCCCTGAAGACACGAAAGGGAAACGATGGCGGCGCCTGAATGTACGGCGTTTGCCGGTACTTGGGGTGGAAGCTGATAGTGTACCTTGCGCCGTTGGGCCAACCTAGCGCCGGTCCTGACCACTCGATGTCCTTGAGCAGGCGAGACTTCGAAAGGTCCGAGACCGGAAGCGTGTACCAGTCGTAGAGGCGTCGCTGGATCGCCCGAGTGTCTGCAGGTCTGACTGCTGCTTGAGACAGCACATACTCGTCGAGACTGTGGGGCGACACGCCCGCGTACCTTCGGAGCCGGTCGAGGAGCTCGACCTTGATGGCTTCGAACATGGCCTCGTTCCCGTACCTGTAGGTGAGACGGGATCTCCTCGTCTTGATCGCAGGTGCTGCGAGTCTGGCCCCTTGTCGAGTAGGCATGAAATCCGGGGACCGCCGGGGAGGCGACGAAGAGAGATCGGGGCTCGAGTCTTGGACGTCGGTGGACGACAAGTCTTCGCCTGCATTCGAGGCAGATGGGCCGCTATGGCCGGCATCGACGGCTGCAACTGGATACTCGTCCTCTGCGAAGAACTGCTCCAAGAGACGGTCGAATTCATCGTCATCCAAGTATTGCTCGGCGTGTGTAGGCTTTTGCGACGGAGCTCCGCCCGAGCTCAAGGCGGCATGGTAGCTATCAGGTCGATAGTCGTGGTCCGCACGGAGCGACTCGACGCCATGGTCAAGAGCCGGACGTGGAAGACGCTGCGAGGGTGCAGTTTCCTGCAGAGGTGCAGCGGCCGACGTCAGATGCAAGTTGTCGGAATGGAAGGATGCTGCGCCCTGGGCGGACCCATGGAAACTTGCAGCTTCCAGGCTTTGGACGACCCCTCGTGCCACTCCGCCAATCGGTGGAAGACCGGCTGCGCTTTGGAAATAGAGTAGGCAGTGGAGAAGCGGCCAGAGTACAATCAAGGGTCGATGCGGTCGCATGTTCGGGATATGACGCTTGGACTTGCTACGATGACCAGAGGGGTCGAGGTGGATGGAAGGGATTCAGCCGAGCAGGGAGAGGGTCAAGGAAAGGTCGGTTTTGGAACGGGAGTGAATGGTCAATCAAGACCCCAATCGAAGCAATATATACGGCTGGCTCGGGAAGGGCAAGTGCATGAGGCGTCCAGCGCGAAAGCCCACAAAGTCCGGGCAGGACGGCCGGGTGCAGCTGGACCAGGACATGTTCTCTCAGCGGGCGGATGCTCGCCTCGTCCTTCGCTCGGCCCAAGTCACGGACCCTCTTCCGTCCTGGCCGTCTCGTCCGTCGAAGACCTCCGATGGTCGCCTCGCTGTATGTGGCTGGTGTTGCCTCGAACGGGGTCACGCCCCGAAGCCAACGCAGTCAATATAGCCCGGATGCGGGCTCATGACGGCATGAGGGTGGGCGCTTCGGAGATGAGTACGTCGGGGCGTCTATACCTGAAGCCACCAACACCGACACCGTCCGCAGGAAGCTTGCCCGTACGAGCACACTCGAATGGTTCAGAACCCGAAGCAGCCGGGGGAGGCCGTGCGCTGACAAGCTCGCCAGGCATCAGACAGCACCGTCTACACAGTCCTGCGTCCTCTGCGGTGAAAATCCGAGCTCTAGATTGCCCCAAGTGCGGACGTGGAAGAAGGATACATCTGGGAGAACGCTCTACGACGGCGGCCAGCCATGTAGCTCAGGCGCTGGCAGCGACGGGCTCCCTCGGCTTGAGGCCGATCCTGAAGCGGGGCTTGGCGAGCTGGAAGGTGACAAACTGGCGGAAGTCGACGTCCTTCTCGACGGCGTACACGTGGTAGCGGCTGAGCAGGGTGTGGAGAACCATCTTCATCTCGTGCCAGGCGAACTTCCAGCCGATGCAGTTGCGCGGGCCGGTGCCAAAGGGCATGAAGGCGGCCATGTCGGCCGGAGGGGCGCCCTCGGTGTTGCCGTCGAGGAAGCGCTCGGGCCAGAACTTGTGCGGCTGCGGCCAGTACGAGGGCGAGTAGTGGAGCGCGCGGAGCGAGGCAGAGATGGCGGTTCGCGGCGGGATGACGTGGCCCAGGACCACGGTCGACTCGCGCGCGGTGCGGCGGCCGAGCTCGTTGGTCACCGGGTACATGCGCATGCCCTCGTTGATGCAGGCGTCGAGGTAGGGCGTGTCCCTCAGCTCCTCGAAGCCGGCCACGGTCGAGTCGAGCGGCGCCGAGGGGATCGTCTCGTAGAGCTTTTCCAGCTTGTCCGGGTTCTCGAGGAGAGCCTTGAGGATGTAGGTGATGGTGTTGCTCGTCGTCTCGCCGCCGGCGATGAGGAGCTCGACGCATTGGTCCTTGACCTGGATCTCGGTCAGCTTGTCCTTCTGCCCCTTTTGCACCTCGACGCTCGCGTTGACCAGGAACTGGAGGATGTCCTTGCGCTCCTCGGAGCCGTCGGCGTCTTTCTCCTGCGCCGCCCGCTTCTCGGCGAACCGCTCCTCGACCAGCGGGTTGGTCAGCTTGTACACGTTGAGGTCGCGCTTCATGTACTTGTCAAAGGGCCTGCAAAAGAAGCGCACGCCGCCGTCGTGGAGGTACTTGGCCAGCAGGCGGTTGATCTCGACAAAGCGTCGATCGGCCTTTGGGTCGTCGAGGCAGGCGACCAGGTTGAACGACGTGCCGAAGGCCGTCTCGCCGAGGATGTCCTGCCATGGCGGCAGCAGCAGGAGCAGAAAGAGCGGAACGGGTCAGTCAGTGAGGCCCAACGACATGGAGAGATTGAACGAGGGGCAGCCGCGCTCGTCTCACCATGGCGAGGCAGGCGAGATCCTCGTAGACGTTGATCTGAAGCTCGCGGCCCTCCTTGGCCGCCTTCTCGGTCCTCGTCTGGTACGCTTCGAAGAGCTTGGTGGTGGCGTTGTGAAGGAACGGCTCGAGGTTCTTGAGGTACTCGACGGCAAACGCGGGGCTCATGAGCCTCCTCCGCTGGCGGTGGTATTCCTTGTTGGTGGTGGTGAACATGCCGGCCGTCTTGGGGTCGCGCGACAGGGCGGCGTACCAGTTGACCTTGGGCTGGTTCTCCTTGGCCAGCAACTGCTTGATGGCCTCCTTGTCCGAGACGTAGATCTGCCTGCTGCCCAGGCGGAAGATGGGTCCGTAGACGGTGTGCAGGTGGTCGACGTACTTCCACTGCTCTCCGCGGATGTAGTAGTACAGCGCCGGCAGCATCGTCCAGTGCAGCAGCGACGGACCTGGGATCGACGACGTGACGTGAAAGTACTTGGATTTGATGCCCTGCGGAAGAGGGGGAGCGGACGAGATGCGGAAGCGGTCAGACGAGGCTTTCCGCCATCGAGCGCACGGCTCCCGCGGTCGGTGCTCACAAGGATGACCGCGTAGGCGATGCAGGAGAGGAAGGCATTGAACAGCAGCGTCCTTGCGCTCCACGACGAGGTCGACAGGGCGACCTCGCCGGTGTAGAGGGTCGTTCCGTTCATCTTTCGGACGTGGATAGGAACGATGAAGGGGTGTGGGAGAAGAGGTTGGGCTTGGGCGGTCTTCTGACCCGTCGTCGATTGGAGGAGCTCGAGCTGCTATATACGGATCGCTGTCGGCGCCGGGCAATGCAGAGGCAGGGACGCGAAGATGGATCAGGGACCTCTGATCCTGGCCGCGATAGCGCACGGACACAATCTGCCCACGTTGAGCTCCTTGACAGGTCGACGAGGTGCCTGACCGCCGTCCGACTACGACTTTGTGCGGGGCATACCTTTCTATCTGGCTGCATCGCATCCTCGCCGGTCGGCTGGCTGGTCACAGGTATCGCGCCATAACCGGCTCCGACCAGCCTCCCATATCGCAGGCGGCGTCGAGCTCGAGAGGAGCGGGGACCGACATCTGCATGGCTCAAAGGCAAGAAGCTCGAGGCGCGCCTCGCCGTCTTTTCGAAATTTGCCTTCGCGATTCTGGTTTTCAATTTTTTTATTTTTATTTTTGCTGCGGGCGGGGGCGGGCCCGCGATATGCGGTATGCGGACGCGTCGGCCGCTGGATGCTCTCTCGCCGGATCCGCACTCGCCACCACCGCACTCGCTGCGACCACCCAAGCTGCAGCATCGAGCACGATGAAGCTACAGCGAGGCTCGACAGACTTCAGACCTACTCAATCCCGTTGGCCCCGAGGTGTTTGCGGCGCGCCCGCAGATGACGGCATGCTGCCCGCCCGCAGGCTCCACCCATCTCGGCTGGTGCGTCGCCACGCGCCGTGCGAATCGCCCCGCTTCACGGTCGGTCGGCCGCGCGGTGAGCCACGGAGAGTGAATGGGAGACCATGCAGCCTACTGAACGTTCCTTGAGGTGCTTGGAGTGAGAATGCGACATGCCCACCTCATGCTCCGAGGGTCTACCTCGTCAGGCAGAGAGAGGGGTGGCAGCAAAGCGCCGTCATGGTCGACCAGTGTGAAAGCCCCGGGCGTCTGCGCTCTCGCTTTTGCTTCGATTACCGCCTTCACCGCCGGCACCGAGGTATTACAGGAGAGGGAAGAAAGTGAATGACGCCAGGAGATGCTCGAACCGTACCCTTGGGCCGGGCGCCTTTGGAAGCCGAAGCGTGCGGATAAGGGATGCAGCGCCGCCACGCCCATCGAGAGGAAGGTTTTCCGTGACCGGACAGTCACAGCGGCGCCGAAACGGTCTGCGCAGGCTTGGAGGGCATCGTCGACGGCCGGCAGCGCTCCGTGGCTGCCTCGTGTTGCCCTCGCTTGTCGCTCCGAGCGGTCTAACGGCTCTGAGACTGCATAGCCAGGTACGCACGGTGATAGACTGGCTCTCGAGGAGGTTTGAAGCCCGGCTAACTGGCCTCAGGTCGCCGTCATCCGCGCGATGTGCCTCGGCGCCCTTGAGCAGTCTCGCAACCCAAGGCTGCGAATTCAGAGGGAGGCCTTCCAGCAGCAGCTGGTGGGGCCCTGCGTGAGAGAGCAGGGTCGGTCGCCCTGCAGCACGGCGCACCTTCCCCAGCCTCTACGGCGGGTCTGAAGACCTTAAATATAGCCAAGCAAGCCAACACCGGTGCCCACAGCTCCCCTCCCCATCCAGCTGCAGCCCAATCGCGCCCCGACTTTGCACCTGGCCCCGCTCTCTTATCCAACCAAGGAAGACCACATTCGTTCATCGATCATACCCACCGACGACTGGCATTGACCTCCCCGTTACGCGCCTTCTGCTTGCAAATATGGCCCGCAATCCGGCCCTCGCCTCGCCGAGCTCCATGGTGGGGCAGGCGGGCGGCCTGCTCGCCTCGAACCTCTTCAACATGTCGGCCGACCTGTCGTACTCGTACAGCAACTTTAGCGGACACGGCCAGGGCGTCCAGTACGGCTCGATCAAGGCGTCGGCGGCCGCGCCATCGGCTGGCATCGCAGCGACCCAGTCCCGGTCGATGCTGCTCCTGTCGCTCTTCCTCTGCGGCATCGCCATGCTCATGATCCGCTACCCGGACTGCGCCATCGGCTGCGAGCGCCGGACGGACCTCAAGGGACCGCGAGGGCTGCCGCTGCTCGGCAACCTCTTCTGGGCGCTCAAGAACCGAGACCCACTCGGCTACCAGGTGTACGCGCAGAAGAAGTACGGCTACGGCAACACGCACACGCTGCCCGGACTGGGCCGGCTGATCGACATCTCGCGACCGGACTGGATTGAGCACGTGCAAAAGACGCAGTTCAGCGACTACGTCAAGGGCCCCTCGTTCCACGACCAGATGAAGGACGTGCTCGGCGACGGCATCTTTACCTCGGACGGCGAGCGGTGGAAGATGCAGCGCAAGGTGGCCAGCCGCATCTTTAGCGTCTCGTCGTTCAAGCACATAATCACGCGCACCATCCGCGAGGACTGCGCGCTCCTCGAAAAGATTCTCTACGACCACGCCGACAAGGGCGACACGTTCAACATGCAGGAGCTCTTTTTCCGCTTCACCCTCAGCTCGTTTGTCAAGATCGCCTTTAGCCAGGACACGGGCTCGCTCTCCAAGCCCGACCAGCCCGACGAGTTCGGCGAGGCGTTCAACTATGCCCAAAAGGTCCTCGACATGCGCTTCGTCCAGCCGTGGTGGAAGCTCAGCGAAAAGTACAACGAGACCGGCCGGAAGATGCGCGAGTGCCGCAAGATTATCGACAACGTGAGTGCCGGCTGGTGCTGGCCGGGCCGAGTGCCCACATGTGTCCTCGCGCCTTCTCACCGCTTCTTGACTGCCTCTTCCTTCCTCACTCACTGCAGTTCACCGATGAGATTGTCGAGAACCGCCGCAGCCAGGCCGCAGCCAAGGCCGCCGGTCGTCTGCCCGCGTCCGACGGCGGCGAAAACGACGGCCGCAAGGACCTGCTCGACCTGTTCATGGCGCACCGCATGTCGGATGGCAGCGGACTGAGCAACAAGCAGCTCAAGGACACCATCCTCAACCTCCTCATCGCCGGGCGCGACACGACGGCCGAGGCGCTGTCGTGGATGACGTGGCACATCCTCACCAAGCCGTCGCTCTACCGCACCATCCAGGACGAGATCGACACGCTGAGCGACGGCGGCGCCACCAACCACGAGATCGACTACGACGGCTTCGATCGGCTGCACCTCCAGAAGCTCTCTGCGTTCTACGAGACGCTGCGTCTCCACCCGAGCATACCCAAGAACATCCGACGCGCCGTCAACGACGACGTCCTCCCCAACGGCGGTCCGCGCATCCGCAAGGGCGACATCGTCCTCTACTCGGACTGGGCCATGGCGAGGAACCCGGACATCTGGGGCAAGGACGCGTGCGAGTTCCGTCCGGACCGCTGGATCGACTCCGAGTCCAACGGCGACCACGCGGGCGAGGCGACCGAGTCGATCCGCAAGGTGAGCCAATTCAAGGCCCACTTTTTCAACGGCGGCCCGCGCCTCTGCCTCGGCCAGAAGCTGGCCACGTTCGAGGTGACGCAGGTCATCAACTCGATCTTTGGCAAGTTTGACCTCGAGCTCGTCGACCTGGGCGGCAAGAAGTCGACCGGCAGGGACAAGGTGCCCGAGTACCTCAACTCGCTCACGCACCCCATGAAGCGGCCGCTCATGGTCCGCGTCAAGCGTCGTGGTGCCTCTGCGCCGACCGCATAGCATCCGGGGCTCGCCTCGCTGCGACGCTGGGCATACCGCGTCCAGCGTCTCGATCTCGCTATGCTCCCTCTTTCGTCCTCTCGTCCAGTCCCCGTCCTCGCATCTCTCCAGCCTCGCCCCGGTTCCTTCCTTTCATACAATCTGCCGCGGCGCACACTGTCCAGCTACTTTCTCTACTAACACTCTCGGCAATGGAAAACTTCGTCTTATCGATTCCGCCCAGACGCACGTATGCCGACGCCGGCGGCCGGCAGGCAGGTCTCGTCTCGGTGGCGAGCCGAGCCCAAACTTTCATATCGCCCGCTCTGCGATGTCTTCTGCCCTTGACTGCTGCGACAGGAAGTGAGGGCGGTGATCGCATAGCGCTATCCGCCGAAATGGGCTTCGTTCAGACGACATGCAGGAGCGCCTGGCAATTCGACCGCGTTGGGACGCCTTTCCGCCGTCAGGGTAGCCTGCCAGCCTGGAATCGAGTCGAGTGCAGTCGTTGTAGCCCGGTGCTGCCCCCGACTTTCTCTCAGCTGCATGCGTTCATTTGCAGCAGAGAGCAGCGATATACTCGACCCCTGTCCGGGCATAAATGCAATCTCGCGCAGAGCCAATCCGCCCCTCGTCTCCAGCCAGCAGGCTAACCGACGAAAAAGGCCTCCGGCTCCCATGCTCGGTGTCGTCGCGATCGTGATCGTGGAGTCATTAACAGAGCATCGTGTCGCCGGGGAGCATGCCGGGGAGCATGCATGTATGTACAAGGGTCCGTCGCGGTCCTGCTCCTCGCTTTGGCCTCTGCGCATCTTGCGGCGCCGGAAGCTCAGGGCGAGTGGGCATAGTTGAGCGGGTACCTCTCTTCCCACTTTCCGCTACCCCTCATCTCGTCGCGGTCCTTGCCGACGAATGCGACGCTGAGGAGGAGGAGGACGGCGAGGACCTCTTCAACCCACTCGAAGCCGAGGTTCTGCCACACGGTGAAGCTCTTGAGGAAGTCGCGGTGGGCCGTCTTGTAGGTGCCGAAGCCGACGCGGACGAGCATGAGGGGCAGGGCGAGGACGACGCGGACGAGGATCTTGCGGTGGTGCGACGACGAGCGCGGGAAGAGGAAGAGGGTGAAGAGGAAGGCAAAGACGGTGATGACGGCAAAGATGGCGTCGCCGATGGGCGCCTTGGAGTCGAGCTTGCCGTCGGTCGAGGTGCCGTCAAAGACCGAGTCGCTGTTCGAGTAGCCCATGATGAGCAAGACGAGCGCGGCGATGTTGGCGAGGTGCAGCAGGCGGAGCAGGAAGGGCTTCTTGGACTTGGGCGGCTGGTCGGCGTTGTAGACTCCGCTGAGGAAGGAGATGACCGACGAGACGAGGAACGAGTAGCCCAGGCCGCGCAGGATGTAGCCCGTGGTGACCATGTTGGTGTTCTTGTAGTTGTCGTGATAGACGTAGATGAGAATGGCGTTGCCGGCCAGCTTGACTGCGAGGTGCGGAGGGAAAGGAGGACGAGCCCAAGTCAGATCAGCTGGATGCGTGGAGCAGAGTCGAGCCGGGTACACGGCCGCGAGCACGGGCTGCTCTGCTCACCTCCGGTAAAGAGGACGAGGCTGAAGAAGCCCGCTGCGCGACTGAAGCCCTGCTTGAAGGCGGCGGCGACTGCGAGGAGGAAGAGGAGGGCGTAGATGGCCACAAAGACCTCGTCGATGGTCACGCTGACCGGTTGCGACATGGTAGCTGGCTGAGCTGTGATGGTCTGGACGCGGGATGGGCAGAAGGAGGATGACAGGTGGGGGTAATATGGGCTGGTCGCTCGAGTAGTGTTCGTGAAGAGGGGAAGCGGACGAGTCCCCTCTGCCGTCTGTGGCGAGACCGACAGCGAGCCTTATAGGGGGCGAGGCTGACCAGGCGTGACGCTCCCAGGCGGCGGTGTCTAGCCGTACGCTGGGCCCCCGCGACAGCTTGCCGCGACACGGTCCGCTGCGTAGGAGCTGCCGCCGGCGTCGGAGCTGATCCGGCGTTTCTAGAAGCCAGGGAGGGGCGGGCAGTCGGGGCACACGAGCAGCGAGGCAGGCGAGAGACCCTTTGTCCCGTCGTTGCTGCCTTGCTTGTCTGCCTGCCTTTGCAAGCTAGCCGTCGCAGCTGGACCCGCGGGCGGTGCAGGCCAGACGAGGTCCAGCGCGCGGCGTGTTGGCTTGGCTGCCCTGCCGCCGACGCTGGACTGGCTCTACCTCTGCCTCTACGACGCTACTCGCCGGGAAGCTGCCGACACAGGGGGGTGGTGTCACGCCTATCCGCACCGCCTCTCCGTCTGCTGCCGCGAGCTAATCCGTCGGACATCGATATCGGGTGTCCAGGCTTCAGTGTGAGGGGTCAGAGAAAGGCGCGGCACACAGCCCCGTCTGCGAGCGCGCGTGCGGTGTCGGTCCGAGCCGAAATGAGACCGAGCATGAGCTCAACGTACTTGGCGCGGTCGCATATACCGCTCGATGACGGCGGCCAAAGCAAGGTCGCGCCGAGGCAGGCAGCAGGGCAGCTGGCGAGCGAGGCAGGCAGGCAGGCTAGGCAAGGGCTGCGTGCATAGGCCTTATTCTCCGATGCACCTAGCTTGCTGGCTTGACAGCGAGCGTCGCATTGATGCCCGTGCGCCTCGGAAGATCCGACATGGTGCGCTGCTCTGTCCGCGGCTCGACGCCGGCGAAGCAAAGGAGGGGTACGGTCGCCTGGAGATGGCGGAAGAGGCCGGCCACCAGCGCCAGCGAACTTTTGCCTGAGGGGCAGTGCAAGGCGTATCGTCGTCCGACGGCTTTGAAGCGCTGCGATACGGGTCGGGGCAAAGCAAGCAGGGGTCGGCGTAGCGGTGACGGCGAACGGTCAAATGCGAAAGAGAGGTGAAGAGAGAGCGGGATGCGCATACCGGGAACAAGAGGCAGGGGGGCAGGGCAGGGCCAGGCCAGCGCCGCCCGCCGGCAGCCTTCCGCCGGCAGGCTCCACCACGAACGGGCCCCTCGGAACTCGGGACATTGGGGGGCCACCCTTTGGCTGGCCAGGCAGGCAGGACCCTGGCTGGCCACCGCCCGCTTGGCTCTCTCTCTTGGGCGGGCCGGCATGCGGCGTCGAGGGTCGCTGGCTGGCTGGGCATGCCGCCTCTCCCTCTTCCCGCCTTGGGACCATGCCGCTATGCTCCCTCTCGCCCACAATCGAGCATTCAATTTCACGTCCACGTTGCCCGCCATGTCGTACATTCCTACATCAAAGGGTTAAGCCGGCACACGCTCCATAAAGCGCGTCCCGCCCCGTGGCGGGCGTGGCCTCGCCCCCATCCCGACCTCCTCCTGACCCCGCTGTCATCGATACCCCTTCAGGCCCCCTCACCGCAGACGTCGAACACCATGACCATCGACGAGCCAGCCACCTCCGTGCGCATCCTCTCGGTAGAGAGGGTGCTCCCCGCGACCCTCGCCTTCCCCGCACCCTCGGTGCCCGATGCGGTCCCCTTTGACGGCCAGGACCTCGCCATGCCGAGGATGAACATGCACTGCAGCTGGTTCCTCAATGTCCACGACAAGCCCCACCTGGCAGCTGTCAGCTTCGAGCAGATCGCGCAGCAGGTCCGTACCGGCCTCGCAAGCTTCATCGCCCAGTTTCCCGCCGCCACAGGCCAGGCCAAGCTGCACCAGGACGACTCGAGGTGGTGGCTGCACTACAACGGACAGGGCGCGGACCTCCACCTCGCGCAGGTCGATGCTCCCCTTGGCGATACCTGGAAGGGCCTTGGCGCCAAGATGGACGGCGACCTGGCCCCCAGGGGTGTCGTCATCCACAACGACGAGGACTCGCTGTTTGCGGTCAAGCTGACCAGGGTGGGTGGCAGCCGCGCACGCGACGCGAACCTCGACGACGGATCTCGACGACATTGGCGCATCGCTGACCCTTCTCTGCCTGTCCATCGACCCGTGCATCCGCTCTCAGTTTTCTTGCGGCTCCCTGTGCCTCTCGACCAGCACGCATCACTGGCTCGTCGACTTTGTTGGCTACCTCGACCTGATGGACCTCTTTGGCCGCGCCATTGCCGATCCGAGCGTGCGCCTGCCCGCCAGGAACTGGAGCCGCAACATGCTGGACCTCGTCAAGGACACGCCGCCCGCCTCGATCCCCGGCGACGAGTGGTTCAAGGAGCGCACCAAGCAGGCGGTCCCGACCCGCCAGCCGGGCCCCTGCCGCAACCTGCTGCTCCTCTTCACCGCCGACGACCTGGAGCGCCTCAAGCAGGATATGGGCAAGTGGGCTGCTGATGCAGGCGAGGAGTGCGCGCCGCCGCACCAGTGGATCTCGACCAACGACGCCCTCCACGCGCTGCTCTGGTCGAGCATCAGCCGCGTGCGCGGCCTGGAGGGCGACTCGAGGCGCACCCGGCTGCACACGCCGCTCGACGGCCGGATCCATGTGCCGCGCTCGCTGGACAAGGATGCGCCGTACGTCGGCAACGTGCACCCGGCCCACGTGATGAGCGCCCGGGCCGACGAGGTCGTGGTGCCGCGCAGCAAGCTGTTTGAGCTGGCGTGGAGGGTGCGCAACGAGTACACGGCGCCGCTCGACGCGCCGACGATGAGCGCCATTGTGCGCGACCACAACTACGCCGCCGAGGGCTCGCCGCCGGGCTTTGGCTCCGGACGGATGCCCAACCAGTCTGCCATGTTTGGCGATGATGTGACGATCAGCAACGTGGGCAAGATGGACCTGCGCAAGCGGCTCGACTTTGGCCGCGAGCTGGGTGGCAGCCCGAGCAGCATGTGCGTGCTGGGCATCCCTGCGGTGCAGATGGGCCCGCTGACGCTGCGTGCGGCCGACGGCACGGCGCTGATCCTGCCGGCGCCCGAGACGTGGACGAGCTACGAGGCGGCGCTGTCGTCGCGGTCGGGCTCGTACACGGCCGACGAGGTTGCGCGGGGCGAGTGCAAGGGCAAGCCGGGCATGCTGGTGCTGGTCGGCTTGCGGGAGCAGGAAGTCGGCGGATTCCTTGGCGACGAGCTGGTGAGCCAGTTCTGCCACTGCCTGTAGCGCGCGCGGCGGTGATGTGATGCGTGGACGGCGATCCGAATAAAGCCTAAGCTCAGGCTGGCCTGGCAGCGGTATGCGAACCACGTGGGCTGCTGGCTTGATGTGACGACGATCCCGAGGGCCGAGCGAGGCCTGGCAGTTGTGTTCCGAGGTCGTTCCACGGCGACCAGATGCCAAGACTCGGACTCGGTGAGCGCCGAACCGGAGAGGCAGCGACCGCCGCCCAATCCCCGATGGGACAGGACTCTCCAGGCCAGGCTAGGGCGCGTCATCGGCCCACGGGAGAAAGAAAAAGTTTCCGAGGCTCGGAAGACGGGGAGATTCGTGTCCCCCCCCATTTTTTTTTTTATTTTTTTCCCCGCCCGGCCCGGCCCAACCGGTGACTGGTCGGGCCGACTTCTTCCAAAAAAAAATTAGAAAATCGAAATCGCGTGGCCAGAGGGCTGGACCGAGCCCTGGCAGCAAAGGAGGTTGTGGGTTTGCTGGCTAGCAGGCCGCATTGCTCGTACTCGCTCTCTCTGTCCCCTCCCTCTGGCTCCTTCGTCTTGACCTGGCCTAGAAAGGATCCATCGTGGTCTTGGTCTTCAAGTCGGATCGGATCTCGGGATGGTCGGGGTTCAGGGTATGCCGTGTTTGAGACCAAATGACGCTGGCGAGTCGCGCCGTCCCGGTGGTCCAGAGGGAACGAGGGAAGGGGAGAGCAGGGGTCGATCTGTTTGTTGGGGCGCATCCTCGCGGGCTGCAGATTGCTGGTCTGCTGCCGCACCGCGCCGGTCTCTTTGACGCCGAGCTAAGGTCAGTAGAGATGGATCCAGCCGTCAGACAGGGTCCAGCTTCGAGGCTGCTGCCTGCCCGCTGCCACGTTGCTGGGCGCTCGTACATCCCCCTACCGACCCAAGCCCGAGGCAAGGCGGGCTGGGGACTCGGCCATGCTCCGTCCTTGCTTCTTATGTCCGTCCGCGAGGTCGAGAGGGTGGTGTATAAGAAGAGCACGAGTCGACGACGACGACGACGGTGTCCTCGCTCTGCCCGCCTCTTCGTCCCCTCATCGCCCCCCACCCTCCTCCTCCCCCGCCTCACAGATGTACTGGCTCCTCATCCTCCCACTCAGCCTCGTGCTGGGACTGCACTACAAATCCCTCCCCTTTGCATGGCACATCCGTCTATTCTGGATCGCCATCAAGGCGCGGTACCGCACCACCCCCCCGCTCTTCCTCGCCCGCACCTCCCCGCGCATCTCGCGGTCAACACCCCACCTCCTCCTCGATAGCCTTCCGATCGGGGTCGACGTGTTCGACGACCGCGTCGTGGAGCACTTTAAGGTCGGCTTCGACGACGGCGACTTCCTCGGCCACCTCAGCAACTCGTGCTACCCCAAGAACCTCGACTACGTACGCATGAGCTATGCCATGCAGCGTCTCCCCGTCTTTGCTAGGGATGGAGGATGGACCGCCCTGGCCGCGATTCAGTTCAAGTTCCTTCGTGAGATCCCCATCGGAAAGCGGTACAGCGTGCGTGTAGGCGTACTCGGCTGGGACGACAAGTGGTTCTGTGAGTGGCCGACCCGTGCTCCCCTCGCTCCCGCCCGCGCTTCTGCGGCTCGGCATGCTGATCCTCAGCACGTCTACATCCCTCGCCCTGCACAGACGTCCGATCCGAGTTCTACACGACCTTGCGCTCCAAGAAGATCGACGAGGATCAGGAGACGATCCACTGCGAAGCGACGTCGCGCCACTGCTTCAAGTACCGCCGCCGCACCATCCCGCCCTGGCTCGTCTTCGCCACTGCGGGCTACTCGCCCCGCTCCAGCGCCGACCGCCGCGTCAACTGGGAAAAGACCGAGGGCGTCCGCCTTTCGCTCGCCAAGAGGTCGCGTGGCGGCAAGGTCAACCTGCTCGATGCGTGGTCCAGGAACGTTGGGACGGAGAGGGAGGAGGAGTGGATGAGGAAAGAGTTTTGGGACCTCGCGGGTTGGGAGGATCGGAGGAAGGTTGCGACTGACGAGATCACACTGTCGATCTAGGTGGCGGCCAAAGGGTGCGCTTCTTGGCATCTATCGGACAGCCGGCGGATAGAGGAATACTAGATCTGAAATTGCAAGGGATGCGAGGAAGCTATGCTGCGACGACCGGGCTCGAGGAGCCGTCTGGGAAGGACCCGAACGGCAGAGCGGGCCAATGCAACAGAGACGGGCGTGGGAGAAGCGGTGCAAACAGACTTGACGAATAAGTTACGGGGGAGCTGGACGGAAACCGTCGCTGGCCAGGATGAGGGGAGGGGAGCGCTTGTGGCCATCGTAGGGCATGGC
Organism: Pseudozyma flocculosa PF-1; assembly: GCF_000417875.1. Lineage (NCBI taxonomy): Eukaryota > Fungi > Basidiomycota > Ustilaginomycetes > Ustilaginales > Ustilaginaceae > Pseudozyma > Pseudozyma flocculosa. The sequence continues at coordinate 76,348 of NW_006920869.1, forward strand.
GGAGACCTTGGCCTCGCAGCCGATCGGACCCGTCCGCTTCCAGAGCGGGCCGTTGAAACGGCAGTTCAAAGCTTGTACCGAGCCTCGCTGGTGCATCGTCCCCATCTGACCAGATCAGGCAACGAGGAGCCTACTCATCCTCGCCGCGGAGCGAGCGGGGCGGAAGGGCAGGAAGTGGGTAACCATCGGAGCTAGGGGGCTGGTCCGAGCTGTGGCCCGAAACCGCGGGTGGGCTAAACTTGCCCGGCGAGCGGCGGAGGATGTCGCTGGAAGCCACCTCGCTTTCATCGTGGAGGCGGCGTCGCGGGGGAAGCGACGGCGGCGGGATGCCGGGAAACTTGGGGAGGGGCACCGGCTCCGGGTTGGGGCCCGAGACCGGATGAGGGCTGAACTTGGTCGGCGAGCGACGGACGATGCCGTCGTCGTTACTGCCACCAATGGGCGCAGCCTGGGCCGACATGGCGAGCGCGACGGCCACCAGGCCAAAGAGGGCAAAGAACTTGACCATTCTTGCTGGAGGAAGAGGAATTCGGCTAGCTGTCTGTTGTGTTCGAAGTCTGGATGTGTTCAGGAGAGGATCGAGGCTGTGGTCGAGTGGATTGGTGGATGGTCTCGTCTTGGAATCGTTCGCGACCCCGCTTTATACCTTTGCAGCCCAGCCCATCACTTCGTTTCATGAATCACCAAACTGCCTTCGTCCCGTCCTGAAAGGATAGACTGCTGCCACCCGACACCTCAAGGCTTGCTCGGCCCCTTTCGAGATCTCCGCCCTTCGAGGTTGCCCTCGACCCCTTTCGAGATCCCCTCCCTCCGAGATCCCCCTATTCTGCGTCCGGACGTTGACGTCCGAAGCGGTCATGAATGGCTGCATCATCCCTGCCCCCCTCCCGATGCTGGTGCTGCCACAATCACAGTGCGACAGCTGTGCTGTTGTTGCGCCAGCCGTCGTAGTCGCTCCAGCGCCAACGAATAGGCATCGCCGGCGCGTGGACGCCATTTTCTGTCGTCAGCGTCCGCGATCCCATAGAGACTAAGGTAGTGGGCCGTGGCCAGCTCGACAACCGGCCATGAGTGGCATCACGTACACACGTACATAGGCGACTCTTACTGTTGTGCCCTAGACGCCTCTTCCGCAGACAGGCCGGCTGTGGGGGCACTTTTGACTCGCCCTTCTGCACCCCCACTTGCACCATGCCGGATAGCGGCACCGTGCCGGACAAAGGGCGGAGAAAGGGTGGGGTGAGCTTGTTCGGGCACGCCGTTCCGAGTGATCAGATCAAGGGTCGGAGCACTGACCCGTGTCGAAGCCCAAGGAACGTACGTATGTTTGTATGTACGTGCATCAGGTACCGGCCCGTGAGTGCGAGCAGAGGCGAGTGTTCGGTACTCTCGTCGACGCGGAGCCGGAGCCAGAAGGCGCGAGCACTGCCGGAACTCGCTCGCCGAAGACGGCCGACTGGGCACACCCGACAGCAGCGGGAGAGAAGTGTCCAGCAGAGCTGACGAGACAAAGGGGAGGCAGGCAGGAGAGAAGGAGCGAAACGGTATGCAAACAGAGCAAGGCTAGTCGTCGGTGTAGGGCAGCCCTCGCCCACATGTCACGCCTACCGAGCACGTGTCGCACCCGTACGAGATCAAAGCTCCCGCCCGGACATGTCCTGCGTCGCCATCGTCGTCAAAGTCTGGCCCATTCCGGCGATGCTTCCTCTCGGTTGGCCCGCATCGTATGGCTGGTCGGCTTCGGGTTCTCGGACGCATTTCGGTCCATGTCTGACGAATTGGGGGGGACTTGCACGCCCCGACGCACCAGTTGCTTCGGGGCAGGTGCTTCGGGGCGTAGTTGTTTGGCCCTTGTGATCACTGATCAAAGAAACGTGAAGAGCTCAAAGACGTCTGATGGGAAGTGGCAAATACATACAAGTGGTCGGACGTGACTTCATGCTGACTTGAAAGCGCCGCGAGCGGATCGTCACGAGGCGGTGGGTCTATTCGGAGCACTTCATACGTGTGATCAACGCTTCTCGGAGCAAACAGTGGGACTCGATGAACGATAAGACGGCTCGACTCATATATATACTTATGACTCTGCAGAGCCTTCAGCACGCTACTGTTCTAAGGATGAAGAGGCTCGACGCCGAATAAGAAGACGAGACCTCATTCCATCTCCCCCCGTCTCCGCGTCCTCTTTTCCTATTCTCGCTTCCTCTCCTCATAGTCCTTGACTGACACGCATAACCCGCCGCTCTCCACGACTCCGCCATGCGCACGCATCGAGGCTGGGCGTCGCCCCAGCTCCTCGTACTTCTGGCAATGGTGCTCTCCTTTGCCGCTCCGATGGACCTTCCCCCCTTTGGCGATGCGGCCAACAACCTCGCTTCAAACTTTGCCAACGTCGGCTGGTCCAGCCTGGCGCAGCAGACGGGGGCACATCCCTCCGAGCGCTTCGTTCAGCACGCTCCCTCGCACATGGGCGGCCCGGCGATGGCCGAGGAGCACGACGACGACTTTTTCCGACGTCTCGACGACTACGACCTGTCGCAACACCAAGATTTGATCGACGAACTCGAAGGCACGACTGGAGGACATGCCAGCGGGTCGTCATACTGGTACCCGGGCCAAGACGCAGGTCACCACGGGATGTCGTACCACCCTCCGTATGTCGGTCAGCCTATCGGGCATCATTTCGGCGGCTCGCACTCGGGGCAAGCGCTACCTTACACCTCGGGAGCTGCTCAAGAGGAGGACGAGGCATTCTACCAGCTCCTCCAAGATTATGATCCCTCGCAGCACCGTGACCTGTTCGACGACAGCCGAGGTATGACTGGAGGACCCACGGGGGGCGCTTCGTCAAGTGAGCCTGCCGAAGGTATGGGCGAGCGCCCATCGTCCGGCTTTCGTCGCCAGCGTGCAGGCAAGGGTCAGGAACCTCGGCAGCCGAGGGGGGCCCGGCGCACTTCAGCCTCGAAGCCAGCCGGGGCCGAAGCGGGCTATGCCGTCTTCGACTTTGCATTCGGCAATCCAGTCATGTACGCCGGGATCAAGCTCGAGTTGCTGGAACGACTGGAACGACTGAGGCCCAACAACGTCGCCACCCTCGCGGAACTCGATGCTCTCATTCCCTCCGTACAAGCCGACGAGTCGATGCGCACACGGGCCATCAAGATGCGGCTCCGCGACGTGTACACGAGGAGGACGGAACTCCGTCAGACCAACACCCGCGCGTCGCCTCTGCTCAAGGACATCGACTGGCCAGGTTACACCGTCAGCTTCCACCTCAACACGGACGCCATGGCAGCGAGGAGGGAGGAGGCAGGCGGGAAACTCTTCTTCCGCATCTTTCGCGCGGTGGCCATCCCTCGAGAGCGCATCGGGAACACAAAGAGCGTGCTGTACATCGCCGACTTTGAAGTGCCCTGGGACTTGACTTGACGATCCTCGAGCTGCCCGGCCACGCTGCGGCTCATTTTTCGCTCTGCAAGAGCGCAGAGAGCAAGTCTATCGCCAGCCCGGATCGGCCGAGCCTCGCCGTGATCGATGGAGAATCAGGGCGCAAAGAGGCACCAAGCGAGTATCGCGTGGTGAGCGGCCGAGGACGGCTGGCTGTAGTAAATGTAATTTCAGCTTGCACGCTTCCCACTACCTTCGAAGGAGTTGGCGGTGCCAACTGACCTGAACTCACACCGCTTCCCTGTCAGATGCTGTGTGAGTTGAGGTGGAACGGTGATCATCTGAACGTGGAAACGTGCTCTTTGTGATCTTATCCTTCCTATCTCCACCTTCGGAGCAAGACTGGACACGGCATGGTATTTGCGCGTTTCGGGGCGGGGCTCTGTGGGCATCAGCGCGCCGTCGGGGAAGGGCCGGTTTCGGGATCTTTCTCCCTTCCGATGAAGATGCCACGTGGTAACCTGCCACTTTTCGGGACCATGACGAGCGCCCCTCTCATCATGGGGCTGCTCGGGCTGCAGCCTGCAAGTCTCGGACGCGTCCAGCGATGTGCAAGACTGCCGGAATCAACTCGGGGCGATGCTTTGGCATTGTTTGGGAAAAGGGTGTGCCGTGGCAATCAACAAGGCCTCATAGCCACCATGTCGAGCGCCACAGGCTCTTTACCGCACGGCGATGGGCGGGGAGGTGGGCACCTCATACATACCTTGACCGAGCTGGTGCCGAACATGATTTTTGATAAGGGCTTCTGGCCCTCACTCGAAGAGACGTCGCTCGTACTTCCGTTGCGGAGCGGATCAGCCGTATATATAGACTCGAGACTGGATGACACTTCGACTCTCGTCAGTCCACACCTCACTCTCCTGCTCCCTTCCGCCCCCTCAGCGCTCACTTCTGTGTCAGACTCGCTACCCCGACCACCCCCTGCCATGCTGCTGCGTCTGCCTTGGGCATCGCTGCAGCTCCTGCCAGTTCTGGCATGGCTGCTGCCCCTGTTGACGGCTGCGATGGAGCCCGAGGGGGGAGCAGCAAGCCGTCTCATGCGAGACCTCGAGGACTTGAGCTGGCTCCAGATCGCGCACGGGACCGGAGGTCTCCCTCGCGAACATCCCTTCTACCAGGGCGCCGAAGAAGGGCTGAACCACGGTCCTCTGAATCAGCGCCTTGCGGACCACGCCCACCTGCAGTTCCCAGACGCACCTCATCAGGCCGAAAGGATGGCTGAAGGACACCACAACAATCCAACTTCCTGGGTCCTGGGCCAGGATTGGGATCCCCACGGCAACCATTACATCCCATACGTGCACCAGCCGACGGAGCACTACGGCGGTCCCTCTGCCGTCGAGGGTGCCGATAGCTCGTCATCCAGCCGCCAAGCAGTAGCCATCGGACACTCAAGCGACGACCAGGCTCTCCAGCGTTCTCTGAAGCGCACTCGGCCGCGGCGTGAGGGCACCTTCACGTACACGTACGGAAACGGACCCATGTACGCAGGGGTCAGGCATATACTGCTGGAGCGACTCAAGAGGCAGGGCAGGCTAGGCGCAGACGCCCCCGTCGAGGCCGTCGACGCGCTCATTCCCTCGGCGCAGGCCCACGCCTCGATGGAGTCGATCGAGCTCCACCGCCGACTGCGCGGCATCTTCCCGATCGTGTCCAAAGATGCCGCCAAGCCCGAATTGATCAAGAACATCCGGTGGTACGACGACGTCATTAGCTTCCACGTCAACAGGGAGGCGACCGAGGCGCTGTACGACCAGCGCAACCCGTTCCGCGTGTTCCGTGCCGTGGCGACTCCAGTCGACGGCGGGAAAAAGATCCTCTACATCGGCGACTTTCAGGTGCCCTGGGCGTTGGCGTAGCAGCTTCGTCCGCTCTCTTGGCCTGAGCCGTACATGTCACCCCATCTCCTCGCTTTACGCCGAATCTAAGAAGACCCGACCGCGTGCTCGTGCACGATACGAACAAGGCCGTCCCAGAAGAGCTTGAGTGCATCTTGGTCGAAGCGACCAGGACACCAGGCGAGTGAGAAGCAGAGACGGCCGTGGAGCGACCAGGCGTGCACGCCGAGCGAGGGCTGGTTGTTCCTCGACGCTACCTCGTACGACTTTACCTGGCTCCAGCCCGCCTCCCCGGCCGCATCGAGGGGTCCGAGCGAGGAGAGAGTCGGGATCGCCGTCGTCGGTCTGCGGGCACCGAGCGATGTGGAAGTAGGCACATGTCAGACGGCTGAGTTGGGGATCAAGGGAGGATGGGTCGACACTCACGTTGCCGCTGCCTGGACCATGGCGATCATGGCGCCGACGTACGTCTCCTGTGCCGCCGGGTCCATGTGCAACGCATCGGCAAAGCTCTTCCTGACCTCGTGCGCCGTCGTCCAGACGTCTCCGTCCCGCCGCACTTCGACAGAGGTAGGTGCGAACGTGGTGGCCATAAACGCTCCGCGCTCCTCGACGGCGAGGCTGGACATGCGTGAAAACAGCATCGCCGGTACCGTGAACCTCTCCGTCGCCGCGATTTCGCCGCCGCGAGGAGGGAGGGAGAGTATGGAGTGGTAGATGGCCGATTGGAGGAAAGAGGATAGCGTCGTGCCGTGTGCCTTGCCTGTCGAGAGGAGTGAGGCGGTTTGGGCGGACGAGAGCGTGTGCAGTCTTCGCCAGCATGACGAAGGTGCTGCGCCTCCCACTGGCTTGGGCAGGACAGGAATTCCGGTCGTTGTCTGTTTGTTTGGGCGATGAAGGTGGGCTCAGCTGTCGTAGAGACGGGACGGTGAGTGGAAGGTGCAGCCGACCGGGCCTACTCACCGGCATCCTGGCGACCGCGGCCATCTCCCCGATCCGTTCAGCGTTGGGCTCTTGGCGTAGCGCAACGGCAAGACAGGGAGGGAGCCTCCCCTCGGTGTCGTCTTTGTCGCCGGTGCTCGAGTCCAGGAGGAGGTCAATGAGGCGGAGAAAGAGCCGCGATACGGCCATAGCATCCGCTAGGGCGTGTCCGTTGGTGATGGCCACCCATGCCACCCTCTCTTCCCGCTGGTCTGCTGGCTGGTCTGCCGACGCGTTGTCGAAGAAGAGCCACAGCTGGAACCGATCAAACCGTCGGCGCTGCAGGCAGACGTCGACCATCTCCGTCGAAGTGCTCTTGGCCTCGTACCTCTCGACCTCGACCCCCTGGCCTGCTCCGCTGTCAGCGACGAGACGTTCACCCTCTCCATCGACGCGACAAGCCGTGACGGGCTCGACCCTTTTGAGCATCGACCATGCCCTTCGCCATTCCTCCACCCCGCATCGGGAGGCGGACGAAGATGCCTCGAGCTGGAAGAGGGAGACCATGTCGAACGCGCCGTCGAGGGAGCGCTGCGCAAAATTCCAGAAGCGCTCCGTACCGGACAGCCGGCGGTGCTGCCCCTCGGCACCGGCTTGCCAGTCGAGTGCGAGTAGAGTGGTCGAGATCGTCATCCTGGATCAGTTGTCGTCGTTGGTTGTGGTTGTCGTCGGTTGTAGTTGTCGTTCGTTGTGATGGTCTTCGGAGAAAGGATGTAGGGGAGGGAGCCGACAGAGAGGAGGCTACTGGGCGGGCGTGAAGGATTCTGGCTGGCTCTTTCTGTTTATGAAGGGAACGGCGCGGCGGAGGGCCCGCCGTTCGACGCGAGCATATCATTATGCTGCCAGTCATCAAGCACGCGGGGCCTGGGATGCGATTCAGCGTGCGGCTGTCGGACGCATAGCGGCTGGAACGCCTCCCTTTCGCCAAATCAGGAGCCAAGCGGACAGACGTGCACTGAACAGCGGGACCGAGGCCAGCTGCGGGCCTCTCTTCTTCGATTGTGGACGCCATGCGATTACGAGGGGCAGGCCGTATGTGGCCTCAGACTGCGGCGTGGTAGCCACGATGCGGGCGAGCTCGATGGTACATGAGATCGAGCAGATATCTGGCGGGATCGAGCTTCAGCAAGCGCTCTCTGGGCGCATCGTAGCGGGGGCAGGATCGCTACTGGATCGGAGCAATGACAATGGTGGCCGTGCTGCGCTTGACCTCCTTCCTCTTGTTCTTCTTTTCGCGCCGCTTTTCCTTGCGCTCCTTCTTGTTCTCCCTCCTGGCCGCCTTGCGCTCCCGCTTCCTCTGCCTGCGCAGCTGCTTGCTCGTCAGACCCTCGGTGTTGGCCGTCGACGAGGGCGCGGCGCTGCCATGTCCTCCGTCCTCGTCGTCGTCGTCGCTGCTATCGCTGCTGTCGCTGTCGTCGTCGCTGCTGTCTTCTGACTTCTGGTCGTCCTTGGCCGGCTTGACGTTGGCCGCGAGGGGCGTGCCAGGCACCGGTTCGCCGGGCTGGCGTGCCGTCAGGCGCTCGTTGCCCTCGACAATGTAGACGTCGAGGCGTCGCGGGATGAAAAAGTTCTGCTGCCAGGTCTCGACGGTCTCTGCGATGACGGGGATCTTCTTGCGCTTCATGCCCTTTTCAATGGCCTTTGTGATAAAGTAGCCGGTGGCGCCGAGGTGCATGGTGACGGGCGCGACGTTGGCAAAGACCGACTGTCCGCCCGAGAGCCGCCCTGCAACGTCGATGTCCTCGAGGAAGCGGGCCCAGTCTGCGGCCGAGACGTCGTGGTCGGCGAGGACGCGGCCCGGGTAGAGGGGCTTGAAGCCGTCGGCGAGCAGCTTGCCCTGGGCCTTGACCGAGATGGGGACAAAGGGCGAGTAGGACCACTGCCCCGAGGGCGGACGCGAAAACGAGGGCGCGGGCGGGTTGAAGATGTCGCCGGGCGAGCGGGCGAAGCGCTGCTTTACGCGCATCTTGAAGGCCTGCTTTGGCAGGGAGAGGAGGAGGGTGTCATCGCGGGTGGCGGCCCAGTCCTTGCTGTGGGCAAAGGGGGAGCCGTAGGCGGCCAGCGCGCGCAGGGCCTGCTCCGGCAAGGCATCTGGACGGTCCTGAGCGCCGCTTGCGGGTACGTGTGCCGGGCCAGACGCCGAGGCAGACGAGGAAGGCGTGGCGGATTGGTGTTGGCGAGGCGGCAGGGAGGGGTGCTGCGGGAAGGGCTGCTGCTGCTGCTGCTGCTGATAGTGCTGCTGAGGCTGCTGATACTGCTGCTGCTGCGGAGGGTATGGCGCCTGCTGCTGGGTATAGTAGGGGTTCTGGTGGTATTGCTGCTGCTGCTGGTGCTGCGGGTGCTGCTGCTGTTGGTACTGCGGGGGAGGGGGTGGGTAGGGTTGCTGCTGGTGGCCGGGTCCGGGCGGGTAGAAGGCGCCGTTGGGCTGGTAGGGGGGCTGCGAGTAGGCCATGATGCGGAGTGGTGGCAAAGGTTGTGGTGGTGGTGGTGATGGTGGTGGCGATGAGGGTGGCGACGCTGTCAAGAGGGCCAGGGGAGCGGCGGCAAAGGGAGGCGAGCTGAGCCGTCAAGCCCCCGTTGGACGGGCTGTCAAGGCTCTTTAACCAGCAGGGCGGCCGGCCAGACGAGCCAGGGCACGGCGAGCTCGGGCCAGGGCCAGGGCCAGGTCAGGCGGGTCGAGCTCGGAGCGACCGACGCAGCTAGAGTGCGGTGAGGTGAGGCAGAGGCAGGTGTACGTGTTGGGCGAGGTGGCCGTCGAGAGCAGAGGCGGTGCCCGCAAATATCTTCGGCCCACTTCCGTCGGGCTGCAAACGATGGAAGCTCAAGCGTTCGCTACGCTAAGTTAGCCTTTCATGCTCCGGACACTGCGCTAGCCGGCCTGCAACGGCCTGGCCTGGCCTGGCCTGACCTGCAGGCCAGGGCCAGACGTACGGTAACGCGCCACGGCTTTGCAGCATGCGAGCGAGCGCACGCACCGTCGGCACAGCCCCGGGCCGTCGCGGGACGGGGCCGGGCGCGCCCAAGAAACAGATAGTTAGACGGGGGTACGTGCGTACTTGGCTGGCTGGGTCAGAGGCTCGCAGAGTCAAGCGAGCTGCTGCGCCTGGAACCTTCACATGCAGCAGCAGCAGCAGCAGCAGCAGCAGCAGCTCCGCGCGTGCGTGCTTGCTTCCATCTGCCGGCAAGAAAGCAAGCTAGGCAAGCAGCAAGCAAGCAACCCGCGCGCTGCTGCTGCTTATCGGATGCATCTCCGCATGCACGCCGGCCGGCGGGTCGGGCGCACGGCGTCTTTTTTCTGATATGCGGGCCAGGGACCGGCGGGGCGGTATGCGGTGACCTCACTCGCACGAGAGCTGGCCCAGAGCCCCGCCCGCAATTGTCAGGGTTGGCCCGCACGGGCCGCTCGGGTGCCTAGCGCATAGCAAGCCCAGCCCGACTTGTTTGCTTGCTTCTTCCTCCTCGACCTGCCACCACCAGCACCGAAGCCGCTGCCGCCACACACCACCATCTCGTACCATCTCCAACCACACCGCCCGTACCACGCGCGCCTCGTAGGCACTTCCATCGCAGCATTGCGTCCGTCGACCTCGCCAAGACCCCTACGCTGCTCGCATCCCGCCCTTCGCCTGGCATCCCGCCCTTCGCCTGGCATCCCGCCCTCCGCCTGCTCACAGCATGCAGCCACCGTGGCACGCAATGAGACCAGCCCAAATGCGGCGGCGATCGTCCCCGCTTGGCTGCGGCCAACTCCAACCTAGACTTCTCCAACATCGGCCATCTACGGCGGTCAAGCTACATAAGCGGCTGAGATGGACACACTCCTCCTCACCATCTCCCAACCCAGCCTCAACTTCCCCCTTCGATTCTCGCAAGCCCCTCCGCAGCCATACCCGCTCCCTTCAACGATCTGCGCACACACACGATGACCGTCCAGTCCCAGTCCCAGTCGCAGGCGGCCGTCGTGCCCCCCTCGCTCCTCGAGCCCATCGACACGGGCGCCACTGCCTCGACCTCGGCCAGCGACCACTCGTTTGACCGCGCAACGGCCACCGTCCCCGTCACGTCCGTCCCCGAGGTCCTCGCCCCCGTTCTGGAGAAGCTCGCGCCTGGAACCAAGCTCTACCGCGGCTACGTCGACCCCGCCTACGGAAGCACGCGCAACATGCCCAACGGCGGCTACATTGCCTCGCTCATCCTCTCGGCGTGCATGCAGCACCAGTCCGCCAGCGGCTCCAAGCACCCGGACCCGCACACCATCACCTACGACTACCTCAAGGCGTGCCGCCCCGCCCAGGATGTCTACGTCGCCTGCCACGCCGCCCCTCGCGGCTCGGGCGGCTACACGACCGTCACCGCCGCCATGTACCAAATCGCCAAGTCCAAGACGGCCGACGCCCCCGCCAAGGCCGTCCAGACCGTCGCGGCCTGGGGCATGTTTGCCGACCAGTCCAAGCAGAAGGGCATGACGACGCTGCCCAAGCACTACGGCGAGGTCGGCAAGGTCGAGGACGTCCCCGTCCCGCACCCGCGCTCCTGGTTCCTGCCGCCGGACCAGGCCATGATCTCGCAGCAGCTCGACCTGCTGGTCCAGCTCGAGACGCAGCGCAGGCCCTACGCCGACTACTTTATCCGCTTCCACCCGACGAGCGTCGGCACCCAGCAGGAGGAGTACTCGGACGACGAGACGCCCCCGTCGTCGCCCAGCGGCCCCACGCGCAAGTGCAAGGGCAGCAAGAAGCTGCCCCTCTACTCGCCCCTCTCCCGCCGCATTGACGCCCTGGCGCTGCCCACGATTGCCGACTTCCGCCGCCCGGCCATGGAGAACGTGCTCAAGAAGGACGCCACCTCGCACTACGACGAGCCCACGCGCACCTACGCCTACCCCACGGTCCAGTTTACGCTGCGCTTCCTCGGCAGCGTGCCCCCCGAGACCGAGTGGGTCCACTCGAGCTGGCGCGAGACGCTCATCAACGGTCGCATCATCTCGGACATCTGCATCGCCGCAGAGGACGGCACCCCTCTCGCCATCGGCCAGATGGACAGCCTCATGTTTGACATGCGGTGGTACAAGATGTGAGCCGACGGCCGGTGGCTGCGGCGCGCGCTTCCCCTTGTCCGCCCCCCTAGTCGTCTTGTCGAGTCTCACCGCTCTGCCCCGAACCCTTTTTTGTCCTTCTCTCGTCGTTCTAGGGATTGATCTTTGTCCACCCCGGTTTCCCCGCTCCGGCTAGTCTTGAGACGCTTTTACCTTCGTCAATGTCATCGTTTTCGGTCCATCCCGTGGTCGCCACCCGCGACGTCCTCTCGCGCCGACTCTGTTTGACGCCACACAGACTCGGGCGAGGGGGAAGGAAATCAAGCCGATGTCGATTCAAAGGGAACTGTCCTTATGGGATCCACAGGCTCGGAGAGAAAAGAGGTGGGAAAGGGGCTGATTGTCCTTTGGTGCAATCGCGGGTGAGGGCGTAGATCGAGTGGGGAGAGCCTAGGAAGAGGGGGGTGGAGGAAGGACTCTGAGATTGTCGGACCAATCTTGAAGTCGCGACGGCATGGGCTTGGGCTTGATGGAAGGGCGACGACGCAGGGCGACGCAAGGGCGACTCCGGGCGGTTTACTTGGCGTAGTCGCACTCGTCCTCGTCCTCGCCACCGCACTGCCATGCGTACCTGTACCTCCTGGCCGTGCCATCGGGAGCGACGTCGACACCCGCACCAGCACCAGCACCGGCACCAGCATCAGCATCAGCACCGGCACCGGCACCGGCCCTGGCACCGACATCGGCACCGACACCGAGGCCGACATTGGCATCGACAGCAGCGGCAGCGTCAAGGCCTGCGTCGGCGCCCAACCCGATACCGCCGAGGGTCCTGCGATCAAGATCGGCGCCCAGACGAGCCCCAGCGTCAACCGCGGTGTCGAGGTCAGCCTTGGCACCAATGCCTGCTCCGACGCCGGCACCCACTCCAGCGCCCACGCCACCACCC
>NW_006920869.1:88935-97578 GCF_000417875.1 Pseudozyma flocculosa PF-1
CCACCGAGGCCAGCGTTGCCGCCAAGCCCAGCGTGGCCACCAAGGCCAGCCCCTGCACCAGCACCGACGCCAGCGCCAAGGCCAGCGTGGCCGCCAAGGCCAGCGTCGGCACCAAGGCCAGCGTGGCCACCAAGGCCAGCGTGGCCGCCAAGGCCGGCGTGGCCACCAAGGCCAGCACCTGCGCCAGCACCTGCGCCAGCGCCGACGCCAGCGCCAAGGCCAGCGTGGCCACCCAGACCAGCCCGGACGCCAGCACCGGCACCGAGGCCAGCACGGGCACCGGCGCCTCCGCCCAGCCCGTAGTCGTCACCAGGGTAGTCACCGCTGTAGTCGTCGGAGCCGCGCAGGTGCGAGAACGTGCGCTTCTGCAGCTCTTTCTGACGGTCGCCCGCGGAGGTGTCGCGCGGGAAGAGGTCGCGCTCGGTGAGCATCGCGACGCCGCGCTGCTCCCACCAGCCGCTGGCCGGGGCCGACTCGACGGAAGAGGCCAGAGCGACGGCGACGGCGAGGGCGACAAAGTTGGACGAGATCTTGACCATCTTGATGACAAAGGAAGGTCGGCAGATGTGCTTGGAGGCTGCGGTGTCGCTGGAGGTAGGTGCTTGGGTGGAAGCCTTTCGTCGGACGATGCTCAATTCGAAAGCGGCCTGGCTTTTGATCGATCGCTTGACTGCGATTCGCAGGGGGACTGGAGGGGGAAGAGATCAACTCTTGAGTTTCACTGAGGAAGTGTCCGTGGGTTGGAAGAGGTGCGAGGTTGATGTCCTGAGGTGATGAGGTGGTTTCCGCCAGCGGAAACGAAGGAGAAGAAGAAGAGATGCGGGGTTGATCAAGCGCAGTGTCCGAAGGTGGGGCTGAGCGAAGAGGGCTGTGAGGCTGAGGCTTTGGGAGGAGGCGGGCAAGTGAGTGAGGATGGAGAGTTGCTGACTGGATTGGCCTCGACGGCCGAGGTATTTGAAGCTTTTCCGATTCGTACGGTGCGACGCTGGTGCTGCCGTCGGTGTCGGGCGCACCGCCATGCCAGATCAGCGCGCCGTGAGCGTCAGTCCGCCGAGCCGAGAGAGCAACGACACAGCGAGCGAGGTGTGCCCATTCACCAGGCCGGTCCGCTGCCGGAAGCTTCTGCCTTCACTGTAGCCTAGGCCAGCAAGCTAGCTCGAAATCTGGCGTGCAAGTGGTCCGAGACCGCGAGCGTGTCTCCGCGGTGGCGTTTGAAGACCTATAACGACGACCTGCGCGCACTGCTAGCGCAGCCCTGCTGCTTGGCTCCGAAACACCCCTTTCAAGAAAGGAAAGGTTTCGCCCCGGCCTTTGTGCTGAGCCGCTCGCGCCCCGAGTACAAGAGCACCGCAATCGCGCCCGACGGCCCGACCGAGGCCAGCCAGGCGCCTGCTTCGCTCTTTGGCTGCGCAGCCGAAACGGACAAGGCCGTGATGGAGCTAGAGGTGCCGTTCGGCGGTGTCGAGAGGAGAGCTGCATTGCCTGCCTTGTTGTTCGGGTGCACGGTGCACTCGGAAGCAAAAGCTATACGTGCGCTCGGAGCGGCTGCCAGCATCGTTGTTTCAGGGCGCGGACAAAAGGGCGTCGGCGCATAGAAATGCTCAGGCACCCTTCCGCCTGCAATGCCGTGCCCCGAGAGATGGTCAAAGTGGTCGATACGCGTTGTCGCGCCAATGCTGGGCAGGCTAGCGTTCCGCCACCGCCGTCGAGGTATGCGTGCACGCTCTGACCGCCGACTTGGTCCTCGTCTGCATCCGGCAATTCTTCCTACGAAGGGCGGGGTCTATCGCTGTCGCTGCCTTTGTCACGGGACAAGCACAGGCCGTCGCCGAGTGAGGCGGGCGGACTAGTGCCACAGCCCCCTCGGGTCCGGCGCGGCTGAGGCCAGGTCGGGCTGAGACAGAGAGCAAAGGTGGCCGCAGACGAGCATACACGAGTATCAAGGCCCTGGTCCGCTCCTCCTAGCGAGCCTTGCGCACGCGTGACACTTGTTCAGCTAATACGCTGGCGGTTTGGTCCCGGCTCGAGATAAAGCCCGCCTGCGCCGTGTCACCAAACGAGTCGAGTTGCGAGTTCGGCGTCTGTGCAAGCAATGCGGGAACGGAGCTCAACCATGGATTGGAAAGAGGACCGCGAGACAAAGACATTGTTCTACGAGGAGGTGATGGAAGGTGGGGGGAGGGGGAAGAGAGGGATGCGATTGGCCCCAAGGCTGAAAGTTGAGGTGAACGACTCGACAGAGTCGATAGGCTAGGCTAGGCTAGCGTGCTCGTCGCCAGGAGCAGCGACGGCTGCGCTAGCAGCTCGATGGGCTCTCCGAGACCGTAAGGGGGGCTGAGGTCTTGGCTGGCTCAGTAGCTCGAGCCAGAGCCAGAGCCAAATCCGCCGCCGTAGCCGCCACCGTAGCCACCACCGTGGCCGCTTCCAGCGCCAGCGCCAGAACCAGAGCCCTCGCCAGATCCGCTGCCAGAACCGCCACCGTATCCACCGCCGTAACCGCCACCGTAGCCACCACCGGAGCCACGGCCAGAGCCACTGCCGCTGCCGCTGCCACTGCCGGCACCCTCACCACCACCGTAGCCACCGCCGGAGCCGGATCCGGATCCGCTACCAGCACCGTAGCCCGAGCCAGCGCCAGCGCCAGCGCCGCCGCTCTTCTCGGTCTTCGATCCGCTGCCGGTGACGGTGGCCGAGACGTCTTCGTCCTTCTCGCCGTGAACCTCGACGAACTTGCCCTCCGAGTTGCCGGCCGCGGCGTAGCTGTGACCGTTCTTGCTGTAGCCGGAGCCCCAGCTGCCCGAGCCCAGGCCCTCACCGGAGCCCTCACCGGAGCCCTCGCCAGAGCCAGAGCCAGAGCCAGAGCCAGAGCCAGAGCCAGATCCAGATCCAGAGCCGAAGCCGGAGCCGGAGCCAGAGCCATACCCGGAGCCCGATCCGGAACCCGAGCCGCTGGCACCGAAGCTGGCCTGCTTGCTGGCGCGCGCCTCGACACTGCCCGTCTTGCTTCCACTATTGTCGGCGCTCTCACTGACGCTGAAGGGGCCGAAGCTGGCCTTCTTCGACGCGCCGACCGAAGCTCCGCCCAGGCCGATGCTGGCGTGCTTGCTGACGCCGCCCTCGAGGCCGCCGAAGCTGGCGTGCATGTCCTCGCTGGCCTCGAGGCCGCCCTCCTTGTTAGCGCCGAAGCTCACGCTCTTGCTGGCCCCGATGCTGCCTTCCTTGCTGCCTCCGAAGCTGACACCTTTGCTGGCTTCGATGCTGCCGCCCTTGCTGGCCTCAACGCCGGCTTCCTTGCTGCCGCCGAAGCTAGCGGTCTTGTCCTCGCTGGCCTCGATGCTGCCGCTCTTGCTGGCCTCGATACCGCCCTCCTTGCTGCCGCCGAAGCTGACACCTTTGCTGGCCTCGATGCTGCCGCCCTTGCTGCCGCCAAAGCTGACGCCTTTGCTGGCCTCGATGCTACCGCCGAAGCTGACACCTTTGCTGGCCTCGATGCTGCCCTCCTTGCTGCCGCCGAAGCTGACACCTTTGCTGGCCTCGATGCTGCCTTCCTTGCTGCCTCCGAAGCTGAAGCTCTTGCTAGCAGTGAGACCGTCCTCCTTGCTGCCGCCAAAGCCGATGCTCTTGGTCTCGCTGCCCTCGATGCCGCCCCCCTTGCTGCCGCCGAAGCTGAAGCTCTCGCTGCCGCCGAGGTCGAAGCCGGTGCGCTTGTTGACTTCGATGCTGCCCTGCTTGCGCAACTCGACCTTCTTGGCACCCCGGGCTTCGAAGCCGCCGGAGCCGCTGCCGAAGCCGCTGCCGGAGCCAGCACCGTAGCCACCGCCAGAGCCAGCGCCTCCGCCGTAGCCGCCACCAGAGCCGCCACCGAAACCACCTCCTCCTCCAGCACCGCCACCGTAACCGCCGCCGCCTCCAGCGCCTCCGCCGTAGCCTCCTCCAGCACCACCTCCGTACCCACCACCGAGTCCGCCTCCCCTGCCTCCTCCGAAGCCACTGCCAGCTCCTCCGCCGTAAGCTTGGCCAGAGCCGCTGCCCTCGCCCTGGCCGTAGCCCTCGCCCTTGCCATGGCCCCAGCCGTAGCCCTCGCCATGGCCAGAGCCCTGGCCCCAGCCCGAGCCCTCGCCCTTGCCAGAGCCCTGACCAGAGCCAGAGCCCAAGCCCTTGCCAGAGCCCGAGCCCGAGCCGTAGCCCTCGCCCTTGCCCTGGCCCGAACCAGAACCGGAGCCGTAGCCCTCGCCCTGGCCCGAGCCGAAGCCAGAACCCTGACCAGAGCCCGAGCCGGAACCGTAACCGGAGCCAAAGCGCTTGCCAAAGCCCTTGCCGTAGCCCTCAACCTTGGCGTGGCCCTCGATCTTGCCGTGGCCCTCGACCTTGCCGTATGCCTTGGCAGAGCCCGAGCCCGAGCCGAAGCCAGAGCCCTCACCAGAGCCGGAGCCCTTGCCGTAGCCCGAGCCGGAGCCAGAGCCAGAGCCGTAGCCCTCACCCTTGCCAGAGCCAGAGCCAGAGCCGAAGCCAGAGCCCTCGCCAGAGCCCGAGCCCGAGCCAGAGCCACCACCTGCTCCAGCTCCGCCTCCATAACCGCCGCCGGCTCCTCCTCCAGCACCTCCTCCGAAGCCGCCGCCAGCTCCACCGCCCTTGCCGTGGCCGCCGCCGAAGCCGCTGCCACCTCCTCCACCGGCTCCTCCTCCGTATCCGCCGCCAGCTCCTTCTCCGCTTCCCTCACCAGCGCCTCCGCCATAGCCACCGCCAGAGCCGTAGCCAGCTCCGCCGCCGTAGCCGCCGCCGACTCCTCCCCCGTATCCCTCGCCGCCACCACCGCCACCGCCCGCGCCAAAGCCACCGCCGGGCTTGTGGAAGAAGGTCCTCTCCATCAGGGCGTGCGGAGCGGCCTCGACCTGGACGGGCATAGGGGCCGAGCGGGCCGACGAGGCCAGGGCCAGGGCGGCCAGGACAAACGAGACGGTGAGCTTGACCATGTTGCTAGGCTGGAGGGGAGCGGAGGAGGTGGTGCTTGCTATGGCGGGGCTGTCGAGGGCTGCTGAGTGTCGTTGCTGTTGTCGTCGGGGCTGTCGCTGCTGCCGCTGCTGCTGCTGCTGTTTTCTTGTTGTCTTTGTGCTTTGCGGTCGGGGCTCCGGTTCCTGCGGAAGGCTGTCGATCCTGAGGCCAAGTGATTGTCTGTTGTTCGAAGGGATGGTCCGTGTTTGGCCTGATTGTCCTTGCAAAGGATGGGCTGTGCTGTAGCGATGGCGGCCGGCGCGCGTGCTGCTTGGAATGCTGTCTGTCTCTGACTAGAACGTGTGGTGCGCTACCGGAACGACCAACTGCGGTGGCTGGTGTGGAAGAGAGCTGTGTATATGTGTGTATGTGCGAAGGAAGGTAGTGGAGGATGGAGATGGGACAGGTCGAGGCTGAGACGGTCCGGTACTTATCTGTGTCGACCGCGGCTCGCTCGGGCAGACTGGACAGAGGTATATGGCGCAGAGCTGTCGTTGACGGTGAGGAGAGGCCGGGCCTGGCGCTCTCCGCCCTGGAGCGACGGCCACGCCGGTCTCGCTGACCCCGTAGGCTGCACATGGTGGACCGCAGTCTGTGGTCCGCGCAGAGTCGTCGAGGGAGGCGTATGCTGCGGTTGGCCGCGGTCAGCAGTGGGAGGCCGTAGCGAAGCAAGTGCTGCCTTCCTCCCGGTCGGACCGCGGTCAGATCGCGGTCCTTGGTCGAGCGCGTTTCATCTCATCGTATGACGGCCTAGCTCGATCGCGTTAGAGCCGTCAGCGCCGTAGCGCCGACTCGTTTCAGGTGAATGAGGGATGGGGTCAGCGTCGAGAGTCATCATCGCGTCCTTCGATCGCGTCGATCCAGCACCGACAGCTGCGCACAGGCCGATGTACGCGTTGGCTGGAGCAAGAACAGCCTGTCGCTGCGCCGCGCTCCCGGACGGCGACAAGGCTGAGGATCCGGGCGCGCTCCTGGCTGCTCCCACGTATGGGGCACCGCACGGCCCGCGCGCATGCTATTGTCGCGATGCCAGATCCAAGCTGCAGCGGTGCCTCGTGAGACGAGCTGACACGTCCAAAGCGGTGCACATTGGCTGCTGGTGTTGCTGACCGGCCCAGCGAGAGCGAGGCGATGACGGCCGTAGAGCGCCAGCCGGTGCAGGTGAGCGATGCTCAGACCCAGTCAATCTCAGGCAGGTGTTGGTGGTGATCGGTCCGTCTTTGGGCCAAGAAGTCAGCATTCGAGGATGATGATGATGGTGGTGGTGGTGGTGGTGGTGGTAATGTGGGAAAGCAGACGAAAATTAGCATCAGAAATCCGAGAGAGAGGCGCTGCCGGCGGCGTCGGCGATAGGAGCGGGGGCGGGGCCCACGTACGGAAAGTTGCGCGCAGCCGGCCGGCCCAGCCTGCTTTGCTTTGCTGCGTGCCCGCCTGCCTGCCTGCCTGCCCTGCCCCGCCGCTGCTGCTGGTTCGGGCTTGGCAGAGTAGGCTGTCTAGCCTGCAAGGCAAGGGTGCAGCAGCAGCAGGTGGGCTCGCCGGCACGCCGGCCGGAGACGCGCACTCGGCATCCCGCCAGCCTACCACTCCGCCACCACCACCTTGCGCTCCCGCAGGCACCTCATTCAACGACGCTTCGGCCTGCGTCCTCTCTCACCACATACGCACGGTATTGCTTTGTCCTCGTCTTCATTCCACCTGCGCGACCCGCCAAACCAACAAACGGACCGCCACTACTTGACCGCTGACCGTCGTCGACGCCGTCCAACGCCACCATCCCGTGCTGCTCGGCGCTCCAGGTTTGGCAACCCGACATCGGTCAGCCACTCGCTCCGATAGCGACCGCTCCCCTCTCACCAGCCGCAGACGTAGCAGCACAACCCTACGCCGACACTGCCGTCAGCGTCGCCGCCGCTGGATCGCTCGGCGTGGCACGTCGTGCGTGACTGATTTCGGGCTAGTGCCAGAGTAGCCGTCGTCAACCCGGAGGTCCCGAGTCCTCGCCACAGCTCCAGACAGACGGTCCGGACCGAACCGAGCGCACCGAATTCCAACGTAGCCTGGTCGCAAGGCTCGTCCTGCCGAGTCGCGATCCCTGCCCAAACGAGCGTCCGGACCTCCCCCCCCACCTTGCCCGAGCTGCCCTTGACCTGAGGCGGGCGTCGGCCGCGCCGATACTGTGCTTTCGCCGCAGGTGCTGTCGTTGCTTTGCACCTAGCGCATTCCCTTGGGCCCTGAGCTCGATTTACATAGCTTGTCGCTGCCTCGCCGGCAAACGACGGCCATGGCGGGTTCGCCGGCCGACACTGCGGGCGCTGCGCCCTCCCAGCAGCAGGCGGGGCCCAGCCTCAAGCGCAAGCGCATCCGCATCCCAAAGTCGTGCATCCCCTGCCTCAAGGGCAAGCGAGCCTGCGATCGCGAGCGCCCGGCCTGCGGCAGGTGTGCTCGCTCCGGCCAGCCCAGCGAGTGCGTGTACGACTCGCGCCTCGACGCCGTCCCCGCACGCGCACCGGGCCGCAAGCAAAAGGCTGGCTCGGCCGCTGCCGCAGCCACCACCGCCACCAACACCACCACCAGGAGGTCAGCCGGCAGCAGCCGCGATAATTCCGACGACGACGACGACGACGACGACGACGCCGACGACGACCATGGCGGTCAGTTCCGACGCCACGACCAGTATTCCCACGGTCGCCACGACCACCGACTCACGGCATCGCAACAAGAGGTGGCCTCGCTCAGAACCCAGCTCGAGGCGGCCAGGCGACAGACGATCGAGCTGCAGGAGCTCGTCAGAAGCCAGCAGCGCTCCCACCACCAGCATCAGCAGCACCAGCATCAACGGCAGCACCGTCCGCAGCCGCCCTACTCGGCGACTTCTGACAGCACCTCGAGCGTCTACCCCGACCCTTACCCTGCCCCATCGGCGCCGTCGTCGTCGCGGAAGCGCGATCTTTCCCGCCACAGCGACCTCGATGCCGTCACTGGCCTCCAGATGCTCGCCGAAATGGCGGGTCCAGGAGCCGGACGGCTAGCGGGCGGGCCGGGCATCGGTCCAGACGGCCTGATGGGCCCCGCGGGGCATGCCTACGATCCACCCGGCCGTCATGCCAGCCAGCACCACCCTGACGCAGGCTCAGCGGCCTTCTACGACCGCAGCAAGATGAGCTCGATCGCGTCGGTGCTCAACTGGCCCGCGGAGGGGTCGAGGCAGCAGTTTGTCCGCGCTGGCGTCGCGGGGACCCACAGCACTGCGCCCGGGCCCACGCCTCCGTCCCGGGCTTCGGTGGGCAGCTCGGGCTTCTCTGGCGGCCTGGTGGCTGCGGCGACGTCGTCGAGCGACCCGGGCCTCTCGCCTTCCTCCGACACGCGATCCCAGACCTCGACGGCGACGTCGTCCTCCCAGTCGCCCCACGTCCACCTAGCCGAAGCGCCCATCAAGGACACCGCGTCCCCCGTCAACCGCAACGGCGTGCCAATCTACTATGGCGAGGGCACCAGCGGCGACATTGTCCTGAGGCAGGTCAAGGTCGAACATGCCGCCGAGCCCGGCGCCCGGGGCACGCCGCCCTTCCATTCCTCGGGCATCGGGGGACGGACCTACGGCCGACNGACGCCGCCACGGCGGACTGGCGGGCCGACCGTACTCGTATAACT
>NW_006920869.1:98207-100563 GCF_000417875.1 Pseudozyma flocculosa PF-1
CGCCGCGACGCCGCGCCCGGGGCACGCCGCCTTCCATTCCTCGGGGCACTCGGGGGGACGACCCTACGGGCCCAGCGACGCCGCCAGGGCGATGGGCGGCCACGTCGGCGGCGCCGCGGCCGGCGTTACCTCGACGACGGCCGAGGGCCATACGAACGCGGTCAAGCGCGACATCCAGGCCGCCTTCAACCGCCTCCTCGACCCCTCGAGCGACACCTTCCCCTTTGCCACCATCTGGAGCTCGGGCGACCGCTTCCTCGACGAAGTGCTACCCTTCTTTCCGACGCCCGACGAGTTCGACGCCATCTGCCAGGCGTTTGTGCGCCACTTTTCGGCAATGTGCCCCGCGCTGACGGTGCCCAGCGCCATCGAGCACGCCCGCGAGTTCTCGCGGCTGCCGCGCGAGCAGCAGGCGGGCGTGCCCCTGCCCTGGCTCGCCGTGTTTCTGATGATCTGCGCCATGGGCATCAACTGCGACCTGGAGAACACCATCATCTCGTCCGACCAGCACGGCCGGCAGCAGCACATCGACGCCCTCATCGGCGGCGCCGACCCTTCGCGAGCCCCGAGCGCCGCCTCTTCGCCGGCGCCTAACAACGACGGCGGGGCCGAGGGCGCCCGATCGCATCCCTCGCGCGTGCTGCCTGGCGTCGGTGGCAAGGCCCGGACGCCCCAGCTCTTCTCGGACGTCTACCTCTCGGCCACGTACCAGGCGCTGCGGCTCTGCTCGTTCCTCAGCTCGCCGACGCTGCAGACGATCCACGCGCAGCTGCTGATCGGCTCCTACCTGCTCAACACGGAGCGGGCGAGCCACTTTTGGCCGCTGCTGGGCAGCCTGGCGCGCCAGTCCCAGTCGATTGGCCTCCATGTCGATCCGGACCGCATCCGGCCCGACTGGAACGACACCGAGAAGGACATCCGCCGCCGCCTCTGGTGGGCCATTGTGCACCAGGACGTCATCCTCTCTGGCATCTTTGGTCGGCCGCTCGGCATCACCCGCTTCAACACCCGCTTCCCCGCCTCGCCCGGCCCCTCGAGCCGCAACTTTGCCGCGCTCCAGTGCGAGCTGAGCCAGTTTGCCCGCACCTGCCTCGACGAGAACCAGGACCACTCTTGGTCGCAGCGGCAGATTGACTCGTTCACCGAGCGCGTCCAGGCGTGGTATGCCGACATCCCGGCCCAGTACCACATCGACGCCGGCAACGCGCTCGACCCCTTTGGCCCGCGCCGCGACGACGACGAGGCCATCCGCAACTTCCAGGTGGCCGGCGTCGACCTCAACATCAAGGGCCTGATGGAGGTGCACCAATCGTGCAACCTGGCCATCGAGGTCAGCTACGTCCTGCTGTCGCTCCACCGCTCCAACCTGCTCTCCAGCGCCGCGGCCGATGGCGACGATGCCGCCGCTGGAGCGGCCCAGGACGGCGGGCGCTCCGCCTCGACCATGAGCGGCTCGCCTGCCTCCCGCGGCGAGGGCGAGGCCGGCCGCGGCGGTGATCAGGACCGGGTCAACGAAACGAGCCTCCGCGCCTGCACGCGCTACCTGCGCGAGATCACCAAAGCGCAGCGGATGATGACGGAGCTCCTCGGACGGGCCAGGGCGGCGATGTTTTGGAAGGTCTCCTTCTACTCGTACCAGGCGGTGGTGGTGGGGGCGTACATCGTCTTTCTGCGCCCCAACAGCGAGCACGCGGCGAGCGCGCTCGAGGATCTGGCGTGCCTCACCGACATCTTTGACCGCATGCCGGACCGCTGGACGGGCCTCAAGGTGGCCAAGGGCGGGCTGCGGGTGCTGTACAAGCTGGCGGTGGCGGCGCGCGACAACCCCGAGGCGGCCTCTATGCCGCGTCCGGCGCAGGCGCACCAGCCGGCCGTTGCGCTGACGCCGATGCCGATGCTCGCCGAGTTTGACCCGTTTGGCTCGACCGGCGTCAGCTTCAGCGGCCTGCTCGGCTCGAGCGCCAACACGCCCACAGCGGCCACCACGCCGTCGTTTTTCGGAAACCTGCAAAGCGGCGGCGGCCCCGGCGGTGGTGGCGCAGGCCATCCGGGCATCCCATCGAGGCTCCTGCAGCAGCAGCAGCACCACCAGCAGAGCGGCTCGACGCCATTCATGCTGCCCATCTACCACAGCTCGCCCGGACCGGCTCGGATCGGCACGCCGACGGCGCTGGGTGCGTCGGCCGGCGTCTCGTCGGGGCAGTACGAAGCTGCCTCGTTCCGGCCCTCGCCATTTAGCATCGAACAGTTCCTCAGCGACGGGCCGACGCCCCACGCCGGTGGCGGGCGGCCACTAGGAACCGAGCGGCTGGCGGCCATGGCAGCGACCAGCCCGGCGGCTTTGGCGGCGGTCTTG
>NW_006920869.1:100583-117770 GCF_000417875.1 Pseudozyma flocculosa PF-1
GTGCAGATGTCGACGAGCGGTAGCGGTAGCAGTGGCGGGGCCGGACCGTCTGGCTCCAACGCGGCGGCGGCGTACTCGGGCGTGCAGCCGCTCGGCGGCCATGGCGGCGGCCACGATGCAGCAGGCATGACGACGAGCGGCGGCCATGCGGCGGCGACGGCGGCCTTTGCGCCCGTGCCTGCCTATTCGCATCCAGGCGGCGCTGGCGTGTCGGGCAGCGAGGGCCTCGAGGGCCACGATCTGGCGCTGGGCGGCGGCGGCGGCAGCATGGTGCCCAACCTCAATCCGAAGGAGCTGGCGACGTACTGGAGCGACTACTTTTCGCTGCAGCTCGACTGGGACCGGCTGTCTACGTTGACGTGAGGGGGAGAAAGGGGGGTCCCGCCAGCGAGACGGCGGTGGTGGGTGGTGCCCTCGTGGATGTGGGGCCGCCCGAGGTGGCTCGGCGGCGGCAGCTGGCATCGGTCTGGATCCGCCTCTCTTTGCCCCAGTATCCTATCTCGTCCTTGTCTTTTTCGACGGCTCCTCTGTCTGCCCGTGGGTGCGTCTGCAGCCGGCCACCTCTATGTATTCTAGAATCCTCACGCTTCACTCTGGCCGTTGCCTGCTCTGTCGCCTTCATCCTGCTCGAAGTTCGGTGCGGTGCGGTGCGGTTGGGATCACAGGAAGTAGTTCTCTTATCCATCCGTCCTCTACCGTTCGCTTGTGCCCGTGATGCTGCTGCTGCTGCTGCTGTTGGTGGTGCTGGTGCTGGTGAAGGCGAGGTCGGAAGCAGCGACCCGCCCGACCCGGGGCCGACGGATCTGCGACTGCATCGGCAAGCGGCGGGAGGAAGACGCGCGGTAGCAGACCACGCGCGCCGGTCACGGCTGCGGTCGTTGCTGCTTCACCGGAGCCGGTAAGAGAAGCAGACGATGCTTGGCTTTCGGCATTCGATCCGTCGAGATCGGAACCAACCGAAGCAAGGCAGGGCGAAGATGCCGTGCGTGCGTTGAAGTGAGGCGGTGTCGAAATACGTACGGGACGAGGGGGGGGGCATGACGTCAAAGCAGGCGGCAATGCCGTCGCGCAACCTGCCGATCGACTGGCCGACGGGCCAGCCCCGCCGTACGTTTGACCCTCGGGATTTTTCGCACACCGACCGACTGACCGACCGACCGCGCCTCTCTGCCAAGCCAAGCCAAGCCAGGGCAAAGCAGGGCAGGGCAGGGCACCGAAAATGCCCGCAGGCTAGGCCAGGGTCCGAGCCTTTGCTCCGATGCGGTGCGACTCTAAACACGCGTCGCCTGCCTGGCCTGGCCTCGCCCTGCCGCGCCTTGCTTGCCCTTGCCCGGTCGATCCGGGGTGGTACGCCGACTGGCCTGTGGAATGACGATGTTCGCACCGCATCGCATCCGTTCGCCCGCTTGCTTCTTGTGCCGCCTGAAATGCCTCGACTGGCCTGCCTCCGCTCGCCCGCACCGCACCGCACCGCACCGCACCGCACCGCACCGCACCGCACCGCACGCTGCGCTACCGCATGCCTTCCTGCGAGCACACGTACGCACGACCAACGAAGGTCCTTCGCGGGCATCACCTCAGCCTGCCCGAGAGAGGCAGGTCGACAAGAGAGGGAGCCAACGAAGGACGCAGGCCGCCGCGTTGCCTCTTCATAAGAACCTGGGCCCGCCCTCACCGTTCCGTGGCCGGCTGCCTTCCACCCACACCTTTCTCGTCGCCCATCCGTCCACCACCCGTGCCCCTCTTCGTCTTGGAAGCTGGAATAGCGTAGCCTGCGGCTCGGTGCTCGATCGTCGCCCCCGCCCTTCTTTCGCCAAGATACCCAGCCAGCCACGCTTGCTGCTACCACCACCACCACCACCAACACGATCCCTCGGACCGGCTGAACCAGCCTAGACCATCGACCCTCTCAATCCCATCCACCGGCCGACCGACCCACGCCACCGACGGCCCAAGATGAAGATCGGAATCCACGGCCTGTACTGGGTGCTCCCGCTCCTCACCTTTTGCTTCTGGATCACCAACATTGTCGGCCTGCTCGGCCTGTGGGTCCGCGACAAGTTCAAGCGGTACGAGGTCGAGGAGGCGTCCATCGTCTTTATCAGCGACGTCGGCGCCACGCACCAGGCCTTTTTCATCGTCTTCAGCTCCCTCACCGCCCTCTTTTACGTCCTCACCACGCTCGCCGAGCGCCACCTCCGCCACCAGCGGAGGATCCCCGGCAGCGTGCGAAAGAGGCAGACGATCTACGACATCCTCAGCGTCGTCTTCAGCTTTATCGGCGCCGCGGGGCTTGTCCTCCTCTCGGCCTTTAACGCTTTCGACTGGTCGACGGTGCACTGGTCGATGACGGTCGTCTTTGTCGTCTTTACGGCGCTCTCGGTCCTGTTCCAGGTGCTCCAGGTCTTTTCGCTGTCCAAGGACTACGAGGGGCTGCGCACGCTCAAGCTCATCGCCATCGTCAAGGCCATCCTGCTCACCATCGCCGTGGCGGGCGCGATTGGCTTCATCGCCACGTACGCCACGTGCAAGGGCAACGCGTACCCGGGCGACCAGCGGTGCGACCGCGTCGTCTCGGCCGCCGCCGTGTGCGAGTGGTCGATTGCCTTTATCCTGGCCTTTTTCTACCTCACCTACGTCGTCGACCTGTGGCCCGCCCACCGTCGCGCCCAGAAGGGCCTCAGCGAGGACGGCACCATGGTCGAGAACCGCCAGCTGGCGCGCGAGCAGGGCACCGACGTCGGCCGCCCCACGGCGCCCTATGCCATCGACGGCGTCGTCAACAACGACACCCACTACCCCTCGGCGGCTGCCCGCGAGGTGCGCGGACAGCAGCCCCACGGCGCCCACGGCGGTTCGCCCGCCATGACGGCCAACACGATGCCCAACAGCGAGCGCGGAAGCCTGTACCAGCCCGCCATGGTCGAGGCGCCCCAGCAGCCCCGGTACTAGTGCGGCCGAGGATGGGTCCTGCGCTCGTCGTCCCAAGGCGCAGCCGCAGCATGCCTCTTGCCCGCTTCTGTCCGTGCCTTCCTTGACCTTGCCCTCTCCACCCGCTCCCCCATCTCCCCTCATGTAGCCAGATACCTGCCTCGCCTCTTGCTTCTTGATGATCTGTAGCCCCAAAATACCACTGCTAGATGCCCTTTTGCTCTCCTACCTCCCCACGGAGACGCCCTCGATGCCAGCTAGACGACATCCGAGGTCGGGAGGAGGTGGGGCGTCGAAGATGGTCGAGACGAGGCCCTGACGCTGTAATAAACCACCATCTCCACACTACCACTCTGCCGATGGCCCCTTGTTCGCCCCGACCGCGTGCCTGTGCGACGCTTGGTGCATCGAGGTGCCGGGCGACGGAGATGGGTTCCGCTGCTTGCTTGTGCCTCGGCGATGGAAGATGCAGGGATGCCGCGCTGCAAGGCTGAGGACGAGCCGGACGGTTGGACGGGCACTGGAGTGTCGTTTGTCGGCCGAGAGCGAGGCGCAGTTTGGCGGCGTTAGCCGGCGTGGTTTGGCTCTTGAGGGGCGCCAGCACCGAGTGGCCCCTGCGCGAGGGTCACGAGTCGGGCCACGAGGGCGAGGGCGAGGGCCAAGGGGCCGTTTCGCCCACCCCACCCGCTGCCCGCTCGCCCGCCCGGCTTCCGGCTCGAGTGGAAGATGCGGAGAAGCCGAAGGCCGTCTGAGCTCGTCGAGGCCAGCCTCGGGCATGTCACCTTCAGTGCGGTGCGGGGCAAAGACGCGGGCGGGCCGCCACGACAGCCTTCGCCCATCTTTCCCTCCTCTCTCTCTCTCTCTCTCTCTCCTCGCCACCACCACCACCACCACCGCCGTCAACTTCGCCGCTTGCACCGGACAATACCGCGTAGGTACTCTGCTCTCTCCGCTGCTCCTTCCTCCCTTCCGACCTGCACGTCTGGCGCAGCTCCGTGACTTGCGCTGTTGCAACGATCCCGCCTGCTCACACCCCTCGGGCCCCCATATGCTCCCTCGTCTCGACCTGCACTCTACACAGCACCCTCACCATCACTCCGCCCGTCCTACCAGCCATCCTCAACCACCCCTCTCCGCCCACCATGGCCGTCGCAAGCAAGATCGCGGGCAACCCGCTGCTGCTGGCCTACCTCACCAACCTGGCCACCAACCCGCTGCGCACAAAGATGTACACGTCGGCCTTTTTCGCCGCCCTCGCCGAGATCCTCGCGGGCAAGTTTGCCGGCGTCGCGCCCGCCACCAGCAAGCTGCCTCCGTCGCCCGTGTCCGAGAAGCAGGCGGCGCAGCAGCAGCCGCTCAGGCTCGTCCAGGCCTACCTCGAGTCGGTGGGCATCAACGACCGCGCCTTCAAGATGGCCCTCTACGGCGGCTTCATCTCGGCCCCGCTCGGACACGTCATGACGGGCATGCTCCAGCGCGCCTTTGCAGGCAGGACGTCGACAAAGGACAAGATCCTCCAGATCATCACGTCCAACCTCACCGCCTCGGTCATTGCCAACACCGTCTACCTCGTCTGCCTCTCGCTCATCAACGGCGCACGCGGCACCGACCAGGTCATCCGCACCGTCAAGGCCAGCTGGCTCACCGTCATGAAGCTCAGCTGGCTCACCAGCCCCATCCTCATCGCCACGGCCCAAAAGTACCTCCCCGCCGTGAGTGTGCCCGCGGTCCACCCCCGCGTCCTCGTGTGCATCTGACCCTCGCCTTCCCCCGTCGTGCCGTCCTGCTGACTCCAAATCGTGTTTGCTGCCGGCCTCTTTTTTTTCTCTGGGCTAATGCTGTCGTGGGCCGGATCGTGTAGGAGCTGTGGGGTGAGTGACACGCGCGCGCCTCTCGAACACCCCCTCTCTGCCCTGTCCATCCTGACATTGATCCCATCGTTCTCTTCCTCCCTCTTCCTTCTTTCCCCCGCCCCTATACAGAGCCCTTCTTCACCTTTGCCCGCTTCATCCTCTCGACCTACTTCAACACGTGAGACCCTGGGCCCTTGCTCCTGACATCGCCACCGAAAGCGATCAACTGACACATCCCCCTCTCTCCCTCTCCCTCTCCCTCTCCCTCCCCTCGCCTCTGTCCTCTTCGTCACGCCTTGGGCCGCACGCAGTCTGGCAAAGAAGAAGCAGATGGCCATCGCCCGCGCCGAGCAGGCAAAGGCAAAGGCCCAGGGCGGAAGCATCGTCGACTCCGACCTCGCAAAGGGCGCCGCTCAGGGAAAGTAGGTCGTCACCTCCCTCTCCCCCTCCCCCCATCCTCCCGGCGAGGCTTCGAGTTCCTTCATGTCGCCGCCGTGCCGTGCCGTGCCGTGTGTGCTGCGGGCGTCTCGCTCGCTCCCTCGTTCCTGGCCCGCATCGCTCTCTCGCTTCCTCTACCAAACACCCCGTCTCTCCCTCTTTCTTTGATGCACGGGGCAAAGTCTATGTTTCTATTACGCGAAGGCCCCGCGCGGATACTGACCCACCGACTGGCCGACCGATCGAGGGACGGATGGTGGATGTCCGACCGACGCCGCTTGGCCACAGGGCGGGTCACCGAACAGGACGGGGCAGGACGGGCGGGAACGCATGGGGCGAGAGAGGAGGGGAAGGCGAAGGGGATGGGCTAGACGAGCTGGAAACTGATCGTGACCATGGTAGCCTCCTCGTCGCGGGCGCTGCGAAGGGTATACCGTACGGGCATGTCGACAAAGAAGCGGTGCAGGTTGAGCCGTACGGGCCCGATGCCGAGGTTAAACGTGTTAAAGTCCATGGCGTCGGTGAAGAAGCTGGTGGCGTACACGACGTCCGGGTCGTAGTGGAAGTCGTCGCGGTGCCGCGCGTCGGCAAAGTAGCGCCGCCGCTTGGGAACGGGCAGGCTCTTGTTGGTAAAGATGAAGGCGTTGTCCTCGACCATGTCGGTCCCCGGATCCGAAAAACGCCACGGCCCCAGCGCAGCGTCCATCTTGGACGGCGTACCCGTGCTCATCGAGGTGCTGCCCGTCGAGGTGGTGTTGTGCGGAGAGGGAGACGACGATGGCGAAGGTGAGAGGTGAGTGCGTTGCAGAGCGTCGGCCAGCTTAAAGTCGCCGTCGCGCAAGCCGTCCGACTTGGCCGACTGCTGCATCTCTTCCCGCACGTCGGTCGTGATCCGCTCCAACTTGGGCAGCTCCGGCTTCGGCTCGCCGGGCGCCGTCTCGTTTGCCGAGCGGCTCGACGGCTGCGCGGACGAGGTGTTGGCGGGCGTGGGCGCTTTGGCTGCCTCCGCTGGTGCGCCAACGCCGTTTGCCGCCGCCGACGAGGCTGGCGTAGGCGCCGTTTGGCTGTTATTGGACGCCCCTTCTACTGGCCCGCCAAGACCGGCTCCGACGGTGCCGATTGACGAGATGGCAGGTGCCGGCCTGTCACGCGGCGACGCGATCTCGGCAACATCCGCAGGTGGCGCGGTGGCCAGTTCTTGGCTGCCAATGCGAGGAGACACGGGAAGGCTGAGCCCGCCGCCGCTGCTGGTGCCATCGTCGTCGACGGTCGCGTGCTCGGGCGTGCCCGGCCGGTCGGGCGAGTGTCCGACGTCGCGCCGAAAGCTGGTGCCGAGCCTCGAGAGCGTCTGCTGGGCGGGGGCGTGCTGGACCTCGGTGCTGGTGCGGGTCGAGGTGTCGTCGCTGCTGACGCTGAGGTGTCGATCGGACCCGGTGCCGGTGCCTGTGCCGCCGGCGGTGAGCTCGTTGGACTTATTGGCCTGCTTCTGCTGGTGGGCCTCGCTGAGCTTGGCGTGGTGCGCGTCGAGGAGCGCACGCACGCGGGGCTCGTCGCGGAATCCGACGAAGCGCCAGTATCGCTTGAGCACTCGCTCTTCCTTTGGCGCCGCCGAGCCGCCCATGCCGAAGCCGCTCAGCCAGCCCTTTTTCTTCTTCTTGGCCGCGGCCGTGTCGTCTGCGGCGGCATCGATGGGGGCGTGGTGGAGCTGCTCTGCGGGGACAATGTCGTCACCTTCGTCGCCGTCGCCGTCGTTTTGTGCGGCAGCGGAGAGGCTCGAGTGCGGGTCGTTGAAGCCCTTTTCCGGGTTGGTGAGCGAGGGCGAGGAGGGGCGCGTCGGGTTGGGCGAGTCGGAGCGGTGGGTGTGTCGGAGGACGACGACGGCGTCGTGGGCGCGCGAGGGAGCCGGCCAGGCGCAGATGGTGTTCATGCAGGCGATGTAGGGCGACATGATGTAGGGTCGGCCGGAGGCGGGCTGGATGTCGTAGAAGGTGGCCGGGTCGATCATGCGGGCGACGCGCATGCCTGCGTTGAAGGGAGCGCGGGGAAAGTCGATGAGCTTGTCGAAATCGGTGCCAAAGAGGATGTCGTTGCCCGAGTGGCGCTGCTTGAAGCGGCCTTCGATCTGGATGCAGAACTTGCGGGAGCGGTCCTGGAAGTACTCGCGGCCGGGTTCACCCTGCCTTGCGCCGGGAGCGTCGAGGATGCGAACGAGGACGCGGCCGATGAAGTGTTCGTTTTCGATTTCGTGCGGGTGTGCCGTGTCGTTGAGGCGGCAGGGTTCGAGGTGGAATCGGTCTGGGCCGACCATGACCTGTAGTTGCGGCATGCTGGCTGGCGGAGGAGGGGGTAGGGGAGTAAGGAGGGAGTATAAGAAGAGCAGACGCTGCCTGGGGGGTTATGAAAACGAGAAGAGGAGCGAGCGATGTGATGCGAGGGATGGCCAGGGGTGGGTCGGTGATGATTGCTCGAGATGGAGGTGAGCGACGGAGGAGGCAGTGGGGACGTGGGTATCAAGCTGGGGCGGCGGTTGTTGACCGAGGTATAGGGAATGGAGATGGGGATGACGAGGTCGGAATGGCAGGGCGATGGCTGGCGATGGAATCGATACGATGGTGGTGGTTGGGGGGATAGGTGCTGGCCGCGGAGCCAGGCCGAAGAAAGAAGAGGGGCATCGAGGAGGGGCCCGTGTTACGTTTGCAGGGGGCCCCTGTGTGCTGTTTTCAACCGCCTGCGTCGGTTGGACTGCCCTGCGGCCTCCACCTCCTAACCTGCCCGCCGGCGTGCCTCGGAGCTGCCGACATCGTATCGTCGTCGTCGTCGTCGTCGTCGTCGTCGTCGGCGTCGGGCTATGCCGACCAAGCCGAGCTGCAGGCAGCGTCGAGCGTCGGCCGGTGACCGACCGCACGTTTCGGGGAGAAATCGTACCATACGAGCCTCGACCTGGCGGCTTTCGGCTTGGCCTGCCTGTGTGGTGGAGCGTCAAAGGCTGCGCAGCTGCACGTCGGCCGGCCCGCCGCTGTTGGCATCGGCCCTGCCTGCATCCGCATGCTGCAGCGGGCACCCCTCCGTCCCGACAGGTCAGGCCGCGCCATGGCTGCCGATCGGCGCCGAAGGCGCTTCCCGATGCCGCCTCCAGCTGTGGCTCTGGGCGAAAATAGCAGCAACCGCACCCACGCCCGCCAGCCCAGCGGAGCCGGATGCAACGCGGCGGGCGTAAACAAGGCTCAGAGGCGCTCAACTCTCGCTCGCTCGCTCTCGTGGCCTCGGTGCGTGCCGTGTGCCGTGTGCCGTGTGCCGTGTGGAGGGCGCGGGGCGAGGGCGAGCGACGGCCATCGGTTGCACCGCCTCGCCATTCGATCCCGGACGGCTTCGGTTGGTCACCCACGCGGCTTGTTGCCCACCGACCACCACCACCTTGCCCCGGCCTGCCTCCCTGCCTCCATCCTCTTTCCCTCGCCTCCCTCACCAGCCTCACATCCATCCACCTTGCACTCGCCCTTCCCCCGCCATGCCCCGCTTCTCGGTGCCCGCAGCGCCAAAGTGCGCAAAGTGCGCACAGTCCGTCTACCACGTCGAGCAGGTCATCGGGCCAATGGCAAAGACCTACCACAAGCACTGCCTCACCTGCACCGTATGCGCAAAGCGCCTCGACTCGACCCTCCTCGTAGAGCACGACGGAGAGCCCTTTTGCAAAAACTGCCACAAGGAGCACCTCGGCACCGGAAAGGGCGGCTTCACCACCGCAGTCAAACTCAATCCCGTATCGCCAAAGGCCCAATCCGCCTCGTCGCCCCGCGCACTCTCCTCGCCCCGCACCCTCGCGTCTCCCACGCCATCCTCATCCTCGCCGGCAACCAACGCATTCCCACGCTCTCCCAGCCCAACAAAGCCACAACCGAGCGCAGCCTTCCCCCACGGCCTCGAGGACCAAGGCGTCACCGGCATCTCGATCCGACCGCGCGGACAACCTACCAGCCCGACCACCACCACCGCCGCCGCCACCGCCCGACCCTCTTCGCCATCCAAGGTCTCCTCACGACCCTACGTCGCCTCGCGAGCGACCCCCAGCACTCCCATCCGCTCCATTGACGATGCCGTCTCATCCACCCACCCGCACATCCGCGACCCCGTCTCGAACCTCGTCGACAGCGTCGGCGGCCTCGGCCTCCAAACCATCGGCAACGACACCGAAGACCACGAGACCGACGACGAGCCGCGCAAGCTACCTTCGGCCAGCTACTATGCCACCCCACCCCCTCGCGCGGGGCACAGCTTCGACTCGACCTCTTCCACCGCCACCCCATCGCGAACATCCTTCGCCTCGCCCGCAGCCACCTCCACCACTTCCACGCTCGCATCCCCCGCGGCCGACGCCTACGACCCGCCCGTCACCATCACGACGCGCCGCATCTCGGCCGCCGACACCATCGGCTCCGTCCGCTTGGCCGGCAACGCCCACGTCACCTCCCACCACTCGCCAAAGGTCAACGCCATCTCGCCCGCAGAGGCGCTCGGCACCCTCCCGCCCCCACGCCGTCCCGATCCAAAGACGCTCAACGGCGCCGCGGGGATTGCAAAGGTTGCGCCACCCAGGATGACCATCAACCCCAACACGACGACCAGCCCGGATCGGCTAGGGGGCCCCAGCGGTGCACGAGGGCTGCCGAGCGAAGGGTCCGACTCTTCGCTCAACGGGCGGGCTGCCAAGGGCGGCATCGAGCGGCTGGGCCTCGGCTCCATCATCTCGGATGCGGGAGGAGGCACGCCTCTCTGCGCACGCTGCCAGAAGCCAGTCTGTGAGTGCCGATTGAGTAATGACAACGGTGAATCCATTGGTCGCCGTCGCCGATAAGCTGACCTTCCCTTCCGTCTCCTATCACATCTTCCCGCCCACCGCGCGAGACAGACTTTGCGGAGCAAAAGGCGGCGGCGGGGCGAAAGTGGCACCGCGCGTGCCTGCGCTGCGACGGCTGCTCGACGACGCTCGACACGGGCAAGCTGGAAGAGGGGCCCGTGGATCGCACCTACAAGGGCGGCGCAAACATCTGGTGCCGCGTCTGCTACGCCAAGGTGAGTGAGCCGGAGTCGCGGGGGGGTCAGAAGCTGGGCCGCGGTCATCGACTGACACTCTCGGCCCCCTCTCTGTCTCCCCGTCATTCGACGACGGCGATAGTATTTTGGACCCAAGAACCTGGCCGTTGGCTTCTCGTTGCCCGACACGCTGCCGCCGTGATGCGGTCGCACTCTTTCCAGGCCCGCAGGCATGAGCCCTTGTAGCCCTTCCCTATCCCTCCCGAGCAATGCCCAATGCCGCTGCCGTTCTCGTCGCTTCCGATGGAACGCAGTCAGGCGAAGCGATGATTCCCTCGCCGAGGGTCCATGTTTTCGGTGCGAGCGAGCGTCAGGCTAGATCAAGTTACAATTCCACCCTGCGACTGCCAGCGGGCGTCGAGGGACCAAGGTCGACGGGCGGCTACCAGTGGAGGATGTGGGTGGCGCAGTGGTATCCGTTTGGGTTGTTGATGAGGTACTGCTGGTGATAGTCGTCTGCGGGGAAAAAGTCGGAGCGGTTGCGGATTTCGAGCTGGGTGACGATCTTGGAGCCCTTTGGGTCAAAGTGCTTCTTCTGCACCTCTTCCGTCACCTTTTTGGCCGTGGCGAGCTGGTGGTCGTCGTGGGCGAAGATGGCGGAGCGGTACTGGGTGCCGCGGTCGTTTCCCTGGCGGTTGAGCTGGGTGGGGTCGTGGGTGCGGTAGAAGAACTCGATGAGTTCGGCGTAGCTCACTTTCGACTGCGGGTAGGGGCGGCCGTGGTGGTGAAGGAGGTGGTCCGAGGACGGATGTGTCAGTCGTGGAGCGAGCGAGGGCCGGGCGGTCGAGGAGCAGACGCGTGGCGCGGTGAATGGGGGCACTCACGGGGTCAAACTGGATCTGGGTGGCCTCGGCATGGCCGGTCCTGCCCGTGCAGACCTCCTCGTAGGTCGGGTTCTTGCTGCTCTCGGATCCTCCAATGAATCCGACCTTGGCGTCGATGAGACCCTTGCCGTTTCCGTAGTGCTTGCGGTAGATGTCCTCTGTGCCCCAGAAGCAGCCGCTGGCGACGGTGGCGTACTCGACGGCGGACGACATGGCGGCAGAGGGCGACGAAGACTGGAGAGCCTGCTGGGCTGCCTGTGCGGTCGGGGTGGTGGGGGGACCGAGGGTCTGAATGAGGGGCGTGTTGCGGAAGAGGGAAAAGAACCTGCTGCTCATCAAGGGCGCGGGCGCGGGCGCGG
This sequence comes from Pseudozyma flocculosa PF-1, assembly GCF_000417875.1. NCBI lineage: Eukaryota > Fungi > Basidiomycota > Ustilaginomycetes > Ustilaginales > Ustilaginaceae > Pseudozyma > Pseudozyma flocculosa. The sequence continues at coordinate 112,080 of NW_006920869.1, forward strand.
ATGCGAGGAAGAGGAAGAGGAGCGCGAGGGCGGGGACGACGAGGGAAAGGGCGAGGAAGGCGGTGGTGTTGGTCGGTCGGCTCAGATTGGATTGGGCTGTCGCGGGTGGTCGCGACGTGATTTTCCTCACTGTGTTTGTACCTGTGGTTCAAGTGATGCTGTGGCGTTGGTCGCTTGCTCGAGGTGGTGGTGGGGAGAAGCCAAGCTTGGCAGCGGCCACGGACGAGGCAAAGCAGTGGCCGAGGGTGGCCAGACCAGCCAGCAGCGGAGGGGGGCTGGTGGCGGCGGCGGCGGATGACGTGATATCGGGGGCCCTGCCCCATGCATGGCTCCACCTTGACTTTTTTTCGCGCGCCGGCCTTTCGGGTCTCGCTGCTCCGCGCAAATCGCCGGTGCTCTCGACCCGATTGAGAGAAAAAGCAAAGCCCGCCCGTCAGCCGATCCAGGCCCGATTCCTTGGTCGATGTCCCCGCTGCACGGACCCTCGCTGCCCGGACCTTGGCCTCGAGGCCGATCCTCAGGGTCGCGGCCTTGCACCTGCTCCTCTCTCTCTCTCTCTCTTCCACGTCCCATTAACATCCTATTCCGCTGGCGCCGCTTTCTCACACCCTTACCGCCACCGCACCCCGCTCGCCACCCGCCATGCCGTCGAGCGCAGGCTACAGCTTCAGCGGCAGTGGCAGCGGCGGCGGCGGCAGCGCGCCCCTCTCGCCCCCCCTGGGCAGCGCCGCCGCTCGATTTCAGTCCCTCTCGTCGTCGTCGTCGTCGCAGCAGCAGGACACCGAAGTCGCCTTTGCAGAGCTGCAGCTCCTCTCGCAGAACCAGCGCAAGCTCGCCTCCCTCACAACCCGCATGACGACCATCCTCACCGGCTTCGACAAGCGCCTCATCCGCCTCGAGGGCAGCATCCTCCCCATCCACAAGAGCACACAGAAGCTGGCTCGCATGTCCGACAACATCGACCTCACACTCGCAGCCCTCAACAAGACACTCGGCCACTACGACGTCCTCATCGACGAGCAGCCCATCATCAAGGCCGGCCCAGACGTCCGCGACACCACCCCCTACATGGAGACCATCGACCGCGTCCTAAAGGGCCTCGACTACCTCCGCCGCTCCGACCTAAAGAGCCAGGAGGGCGTCATGAAGCGCATGAACGACCTCGTAGAGACGGGCGCCCGCAACCTCGTAGATGTCGTACGCGACTGGGTCAACGCCGACTCGGAACCCATCGACCTCTCCGAATACAGCCCGCGCAACGCCAGCTACCCCGTCCTCTCGGGCCCCACCCAGGAGGCCATCGTCCCCATCTTCCACTACCTCGCCACCCTCCACGACCACCCGAGGACCGGATACTCGCCTCTCCCCGCTTCTCTCTCGACCTACGCCAACGTCCGCTCCGCCTACCTCGACCGCTGCCTCTCGCCCATGGCGCAGCGCATCTACACGTACGCCGTCGAAAAGATCGGCACCACCGCCTCGAGCGCCGGCATGGTCATGGTCAACCACGACGACGACGACGACGCCGCCGGCACCTACCGCAGGGGCGACGCCGACCCCGCTGGCACCGTCAGCGCCTACTGCGGCATGCTCGAAAACGACTACCGCATCCTCCAGAGCCTCCTCTCCGACGCCGGCCTGCAGAAAGAGGCGCTCCTCTCGATTGCCACCTTTTCCCACCTCGCATCGGCGCCGCTGCGCACGCTCGTCGAGAACCTCGGCTCGGTCCACTCGCACGTCCGCCGTCACCTCTCGACCCACACCTTCTTCCTCTTTGACCTCATCGGCGGCCTCTCGACGGCCATCCTCTCGGGCCGCTGGGACGCCCTGGTGCGCCAGATGGACGACCCCTCGGGCGGCATGCTGCGCTCCGCCTACACCATCAACAAGTCCGACCTCGACGTGGGCGCCGGCGTCGCTGCCGCCAACGAGGTCCTCGACCTGTACAACAAGTTCAAAAACATGGCCATGGGCGTCTTTCCGCGCTTCGTCGAGGACATCAAGGCCATCCCGCAGAGGAGGGCTGCAGAGGTGCCCAGCACCTCGGTCAACGAGATCACGTACATGGCCCTCCAATTTGTCCGCCAGATTGTCGAGTACAGGTGGGTTGCAGAGGAGCGGATCCCCCCTCCCGCGCGCGCGCAAAGAGCCCGCGGCCGTCGTGCTGAGATGGGCTGACACCTTGTCCCTCTTCCCTTTGCGCCGCGCAGCGACGTGGTCGGTCCGCTGCTGCAGACGCTCGGTCCGGGGTCCTGGATGATGTCGAGCAGCGCCGCACCCGTCCTCTCGCTCGGCCTCGACGACGACCCGTCGAAGCGCACCATCGTGGGCGAGTACCTCAACGACGTGCTGGCCGTGACGCTAGGCGCCCTCGAGACGCGGTCCAAGGCGATCCGGCAGCCGTCGACGGCGTCCATCTTCCTGCTCAACAACATCGGCCACCTGTCGCGGTCGATGCGCGCGCCGCTGCCGTCGCACTTTGGCGGCGACGACGACGGCGGGCGCGGACCCTCGATCCTCTCGCTGCACCTGGGCCAGATGGGCGAGGACCTGCTGCTGAGCGCGACGCGGCAGGCCAACACGGCGTACCTGGACGCTTGGTCTCCGGTCGTGTCGACGCTGATGGAGGACCAGCCGCTGGCGGGCGCCCAGTCGCAGTACCACCGCCACGCCACGACCAAGCTCATGGGCGTCGGCGGCGCCTCGGAAAAGAACCAGGTCAAGGACCGCTTCGCCAAGTTCTACGAGGGGCTCGACGACCTCGAGCGCCTCCACCGCGCATACCCCTTCAGCCGCGAGGACCAGGAGCTCAAGGAGCGGCTGCGCAGGGACGTCGAGCGCATGGTGTGCCCCATGTACGCCAAGTTTATGGCCAAGCACCGCGCCGGCGACTTTACAAAGAACCCCAGCAAGCACATCCGCATGAGCGAGGCCGAGGTCGAGGACAAGGTCCGCAGGATGTTCGAGTGACAACGGTGCGCGCAGGCACGCACGCCGTTGCATGATGAGCCGGGCGCGCTGCCCTTCGACTCGTCTTTCTGTACTTGTATCGATCGCATTTCTCAACCCATTTTCTTATCTGGTCGCCGTGGCAGAACGCGAGCGAGTGCGGAGACGGACCGCCGGGGAGGGGCGCACCTAGCGGAAGTCGACGAGACCAGGCGTGAGGCGCAGGGTATCCATCCACTCTGTCCTGATTTTAGACCCATAGAGGACCGAGAGGCCAGTGGCGATTCGATCAAAGTACTGCTTGCTGATATCGTCTCCTTTGGCCGCGTACCCCGTCGAGCCGCTGGCGGCTGGACCTGCGACCCAGCTGCCGAGGCCCGTCTTGAACGTCGTCTTGATGCCGCGCGGCGACTGGGCGAGGAGGGAGGCGTACTCGTCCCACGCCCGCTGTCGCGCCGACGTGGTGGCGTTGGCGGGGAGGGAGAGGTAGTGGCGCGAGGCGCGCGAGATGGCCGTCCACGAGTAGGGGTCCTGGCTTGCCGTGCGGGCCAGGTTGCTCTGGATCCACGAGGCGATGTGGATATTGACCCAGGGCCGCAGCAGGTCCTTTGTCTTGAGCGCCGACGGATCCAGGACTTTACCCGTCGCCCAATCGAGTAGCGCTCCCATCCCCTGCGTTTCCTCCCCGCCGTTTTGGGGTGGCGGGGACCAGGAGTAGGAGTTGGTGTCGACGACGGCATGCTCGCGGAACAGCTTGAGCTCCTGTCCGCTCCCGAACGGAGAGACCTGCATGAGCCCCCACGCGCTCCCGCTGTCGAGGCGCGCGCCCGATACGAGGTCGTGCCGAAAGTCGGACTCGGCCAGGATATCGGCCATGATGAGCCGCGCCGCGGCGAGCGTGGGTATGTCCGGGTAGTAGCGCGCCGAGGCCGACGCGATGGCCGCCACCGTCTCGTCGAGCAGCTCCGGGGTCGAGAGTTGCGAGAGGTCCCCGGCCCACGCGCGGAGGAGATGCAGATCCCGCCGGATCGAGACGAGGGCGTACGACGCGCTGCTGCTCGTGAGCCGCAGACGGGCGAGGTTGGGTGCGGCCGCCTGCGCCCGTGGCGACGTCGGAGCGCCGCCGGCGGCGAGACGGTGCGACGACGAGGCGGTCGACGTGTCCCCTTCCGCCGGGCGGGTCGAGCTGGACAGTCCCAGGCTCTGCAGCGCCGCCGTGCCGTTCCGCCCAGCCTGGTTGAGCGACGAGACGACGAGCTGCCTCGCCCGCCGCCCCGCGATGCCGCGGCCGTGCATGACCCGCTGCACGACCTCGTCCACAGCCACCTCTGCCCCCGCCGCATCTCGAAACACCTTGGGAACGGCGGGGACGCTCTTGGCGAACGTCTCTCGGCCGCTCTCCCTTTGCAGCCGTGCCGCCTCGGCATTGGCTGTCGCGGTCTGAGTCGGCTCGGGCGGGCTGGTGGTACGGCTCGACGGAGACGGCGAAGAGGAAGAGGAGGTGGACGGGGCGAGGGAGGTGGTGCGTCCGCCCGGGCGGAAAAGGACGGTATACGCCGACGCGGGTGGCCCGTGGATGCCATGTCCCTGGAGGTTGTAGGATCCATGTGCGATCGGCAGCGTAGGGCTCGGATCGACTTGGCCGCCCGACCTCGACATCGACGCCTTTGCCGCGCGTCGCCCTCCATCCAGACGGGGTACGGCGAGGCCTTGCACGGCATCGAGGCCGACGAGCAGCGCTACCAGCAGCGCGTACATCCGCGTCCGCGTCCGCGTCGGTCGTACCATTTCGTTTGTCTCGCAGCGGCGAGCCTGACCAGCAGGGAGGGGCCGGGCGCGAGAAAGGAGCGGCGGTGATCTAGCAGCTTGGCTTGGTTTGGCTTGGCTTGGCTCGACTTGGCTGGGCCCGTACGGCAGCAGCGACGACGTCCAGCGCCGACGGTGCGGGTCCTTGATGGTAGCCAAGGTGACAACGGACGGACGATGGTGGTGGTGATGGTGGCGGAGGCGGAGGCGGTGGCGGTGGCGAGGGCGGTCGAAGCGCTAGATTTGCAGCAGGAGGCCACCCCGCTCGCTGTCCTTGCCAGGCAGGTGAGCCCAAGCGTCACCCCACACACTAGAAGTTGAATCATGGCGACGCGTGGCCTCGGCCGCAGCCTGTCGCAACCTGGCCGTCCGGCGCGCCATATCAGCTGCAGCTTCCTTTTTCCTCTCCGCACGCACTCACGCACGCCGGCAGCGGCAGGCACACACCTCTTCGCTCGACTTTCTTCCTGGCAACAAGAGGGGGGCGACGTCATTTCGAATGCTTGTCTATTTCCCAGCGGCGAGCTGCCCGACCATGGCCATAGCAATCAAGAATCAAGGAACTCGAATCACCAACGCAAAATTCACGACAAAGACCAGCAAAGCGGAGAGAGAGAGAGAGAGAGAGAGAGAGAGTGGAGCAGGGTGGGGGGCGATGGGGTTTGGGAGGGTATTCAGGAGCGGAAGAGTGAGTGGCAGCGGCGGCGGCCTGTGAGCTGGCTAGCCACCACTTTGTTCACTGTCCGAGGCCCTTGCGCAAGCCGTCGGTAAGGGCCCAGATGCCCCAGGCGCCGGGGTCCGGCGGCATGTCGCCGTCGTCCTTGCTGCCGACGTACGTGGCACGTCCGAGGCGCGGCGTCAGCTTGACGGTGCTCTCGGCTCCCGACCTCGATGCCTGGACGGCCTCGGACAGCGGCTTGCCGGCGCCCAGGGCGC
>NW_006920869.1:118196-144306 GCF_000417875.1 Pseudozyma flocculosa PF-1
CGGCTCCCGACCTCGATGCCTGGACGGCCTCGGACAGCGGCTTGCCGGCGCCCAGGGCGCGGCAGAAGGGGTCGAGCGCGTCCACCAGCGTCCTGTCGCCGGGGCGGGCGGGCGTGTAGCGGCCCAGGTTCTCGAGCGCACCGAGCGCCGCCTGTCCCCACACCTTGGCGTCGGCCTTGGTGCCGGCCGGGTTGCTGAGCAGCGTCTGCACCAGGCCGGCAAAGAAGAGGGCGTAGATGGCGCCCGAGGTACCGCCCATGGCCGACTCGAGGACCTCGCCAATGGCAATCAGGGTGCCGGCAGCCGTGTCGAGCGGGATCTGGCCGGCGTCGAGCGCCTTCTTAACAGCCGTGCCTGCCTGGGCCAGCGTCTCGCCGCAGTCGCCGTCACCGACAATGGTATCAAACTTGGTGAGCTCCGGCTCGATCTCGACGGTGGCGGCGCAGGCGGCCGAGATGCCCTTCCTGACGAGCTCCGGGTCCGGATTGACGGGGCCGCCAATGTTGCCGCTGGCCTCGTGCAGCCCGCTGACGGAGCCGCCGGCCTTCTTGACGGCGGCCAGACGGTCGTGGGCCTCCTGCTCCTCGGCCTTGCGGTCGCGCGGCTTGCCCGACGCCGAGCCCCAGCCGGTCTGGACTCCCGCCCAGGAGAAGGCGTCGGTGGGGGCGTCGAGCAGCTCGAGGAGGCTGTGACCCGTGTTCTTCTCGAAGCGCTTCTGATTGACGAGCGAGACGCCAAAGCCGGGCGCGTTGAGCGAAGTCATGTAGGCCGAGCAGTAGACGCGCGACGGATGCAGGTTCCACTTGGACTCGAGCAGGCTGAGGGTGACGTCGGTGATGGCGTTCATCTCGAGGTTGCTCATGCCGCCGAGGTTGTTGATGAAGACGACGGGGGCGTCGTCCTTGTCAAAGGGCGTGTAGGCGCGGTCCGCGTCGTTGGGGTCGAGGAGGAAGTCGAGCATCTCGCCAATCAGGACGTCGGGCTCGGGCTTCTTGTCCATGTGCTTGAAGCCGGGCTCGTTGTGGATGCCCATGCCGAGCTCGGCGGCGTCGGCAGCCAGCGCGCCACGCTCCTCGTCGCCCTTGGGTCGGCCGGGGACGTGGCAGTGGTCGAGCGAGGTGCCGACGGCGACCATGTTGTCCATCAGGTGCTTGCCCAGGTCGGCAATCGTCTTGACATCGAGGCCCTTTTCGGCGGCGGCACCCAGCACCTTGCAGGTAAAGATGTTGCCCGCCAGGCCACGGCGCCCGACCAGGCCGCCACGCTTGCGTCCGACGGCCACGTCGTCGGCCACGTTGACGGTCTCGACGCCGCCCTTCTTGCTGGGGTGGCCGGAGCGGGCAGCGCGGGCCTTTTCGGCGGCGAGGCCAAAGTGGAGGCAGTCGCCGGTGTAGTTGTTGACGACCATGATGACGCCGGCGTCGTTGTTGATCAGGTCGATGCCCGAGCAGATCTGTGCGGCCGAGGGCGAGGCAAAGATGTCGCCCGAGATGCAGGCGGCGAGCATGCCCTTGCCGATGAAGCCGCCGTGGGCGGGCTCGTGGCCGGCGCCGCCGCCCGAGATGACGGCGACCTTGCTGTTGGGGTGGCTGGGGTTGTAGACGACCTTGTGGGGTGCGTAGCTGCGTTTAGAGGACGGAAACAGAGGTTGGGGCAGGCGGTTAGCGCTCTGAGGCTCTCTTTCGGTGTCAAAGCCCATTCGGCGAAAAGCGGAGCCTCGAGGTCGCCCTGGAAGATCATGCAGGGCTGCTCGACGGACTGGTGCGTAGCGTGCAGCAGGGACCGCAGATTCTCCTGCCGTCGTCGCACAGGACTCTAGTGGAGGGGAAGGCAGGCCCTGAGGACCGGTGCTACTCACTATCGGAGGCCAGGGTGGAGTGCGACGGCGCCTCGAAGGTTCTTCTCGACGAGGCCGACGGGGTCGTCAAAGACGTGCTTGGTCGCCATGGCGGGGGATCAAATGCGGGAGCGGGGGGAGTGGTCAAGAAGCCCGAGCGAGCGAGCGAGAGAGCGAAGAAGGGATGGATGCGCGGAAGGGGGCTGTCTCTGCCTGTGGATCGCGGATGCTGGTGAAGAGACGGAGAGTGCGAGCGGTAACGTTGGGTGGCAAAGAGACGAGAAGGACAGGTGTGGATGCAGAGGGCGGTGGATGGAGAGGTGGCCGCCCTTATGTACCCCACGCTCGCCACGGCTGGGGTCGAGAGCGGGAGACGCCGACGAGTCGAACTGCCTGGCCATCGACGACGGGAACGGGCTGGGCCCAGGCTGGGGCTGGCCTGTGTGTCTGGGCCCGAGCGAGCCAGAGAGCCTGAGTCAAAGCCAGGCCAAGCAAGCAGATCAGAGAGGCCGGACGGCGACGACGACAAACGACGCACCGCCTGGCGGGCTGGCCGACTTGACTGGCTGACGGCCAGCCTGCCAGTCTGGCTGCCTGGCCGGCTGCATGCATGGCCCGAGCTCGCTGGCTGGCTCGCTGCGTCGCCCGCCCGCCTGCCCGCTCGGCCTCTAAAATCCAAATGGCGGGGCCCGCCTGAAATTCGGATTTTTTTTGCGGGGTGGTCCCGACGTTCGGCACTTCCGCCAGCCAGCCAGCCAGCCAGTCGGCGGGCAGCAAGGGAAGAAAATCGCGAGCCCGCCGCTGGCCTCTCTGCCTGCCTCCCCGCCCCAAGCTTGCCCGTCTCCCACGCTCCCACCATCCTCTCCCACCAACGTCCAGAGCGGAGACTGGCCACGGCCGTACTTCAGGTCCTCTGCACTTTGGCGGACAGAGAGTGGCTCATGAGCAAGAGGGCAAGGGGATGCATGCGCCTTTGAAAAAGACGGACGACCGGGTCGGGTGGCGATCAAGAAGAAGATACAGGCAGGTACGCACGGAAAAGCCGATGCATATGGATAGAGCGGCAACCTAACCTGGCCAGGCGAGCGCAGCAACTACTGAAGCTAAAGGCGGGCGTCGCTCGACGAAGCAGGGAGAGAGGCAACGTCGAGTGCGGGGAACCGACTGCGTGCCCGCCTGACTCGAGGCCAGCTAGGTGGCTCACCTTGCACGCCGACCAATCAGGTACAGGCCGGCAGGCCGTGCGAAGTCTTCCCTGCCTTGCTTGCGTTTGCCACCCGAGACAGCGATAGAGAGATATCGGGCCCGGCAACCAGCAAGCAAGCAAGCAAGCAAGCAGCAGACTGGCCTGGGGCTGGCTGAAGGTCGATGCTTGGCAGGCTGCCTAGGGAGCCAGCAGGGGCGGGCCGGGGCGAGCGAGAAGCAAAGGCCAGGCAGGCCTTGCTGGCCCCGCGGCTGCATGCCAAAGTGCTCTCGGCGATTTCTTTGGCCTGGTGCATCGCCTGAGGCTGGCTGGCGCTTTGGTCTCTTTTCTTTTTTTGCCACACCGCCAGCTGGTTGGCTGGGCGGGCAGCGGGCGTGATCCGGCGACTTTGGCCTCCGTGCCGAGTACGTCTTGTCTGCAGATGGCTCGCGGCGCGGGGCTGCCTCAATCTGGCTCGACCCGCTGCCCGGCGTTAGCTTCGTTTTTCGGAGCCGTGCTTCCGGTCGCCAACGCCCGGGATCGGGCGCCGGGCAGAGGAGATGCAGATCAAGCAACCTCCACTTTGCTTCATTATTTGGCTTTGCTCGCGCTCGTGCTGCTTCCGTTTGGCTGCGTCGGCGCTTGGAGCGTTGGCGCCCCACCCAAGCAGGAGCACGAGCTTATTACGGGTTAGCTCCGGCGGGTTGCGATGCGTTTGGTTGCGTTGGTCTTGCCTGTCGCCGGCCCGGTGACGCGCATGCTTGCTTGCATGCAGCCCACCGCCTGCCAACTCGGAGACTTCTGGCGGGCTTGGTCCTCGTCGTCTGGCCTGTCCACCCGACCATCACCACCACAGCCTGCCCCCCTTGCTGCGTTGCTGCCCTCGCCAGCAACACATAAAGAGCCAGTCTTCGCCCTTTCGACCTTTCTCGTCCGCCATTCCTCACCCCAACTCATCGCCTGCCTTTTCCCCTCTGCACCCAATCACGACCGCCGCCGCCATGCCGTCGATCCCCACTTTCAAGCTCAACACGGGCCACTCGATCCCCGCCATCGGCATGGGCTGCTGGATGGGCCAGCCGGGCGCCGGCCTGGACCAGGAGATCCTCAGCAGCCTCGCAGAGGCCCTTCGCGCCGGCTACCGCCACATTGACACCGCCAACATGTACCAGAACGAGCGCGAGGTCGGCCAGGTCATCCGCGAGTCGGGCATCCCGCGCGAGGAAATCTTCCTCACCACCAAGCTCAACCCCAAGATGTACCACGACGTCGTTGGTGGCTTCGAGGGCAGCCTCCGCGACCTCGGCCTCGACTACGTCGACCTCTACCTTCTGCACTGGCCCCAGGGTATCCGCGCCTCGGACGAGCGCCCCTACGGCGACAAGGAGGGCGACATCGGCCCCACGTTTAACCAGATCTGGGCCGAGATGGAGAAGCTCCTCGAGACGCACAAGGGCAAGGTGCGCGCCATCGGCGTGAGCAACTACATGCCGCGCAACCTCAACAAGCTCCTCAAGACGGCCAAGGTGGTGCCCGCCGTCAACCAGATTGAGAACCACCCGTACCTGCCCGAGGAGGAGCTCGTCGAGCTGTGCCGGGAGCACGGCATCCACGTCACCGCCTACTCGCCCCTCGGCCAGGGCAACTCGCCCTTTTTCAGCGACGCCGACATCAAGGCCATCGCCGAGGCGCACAAGACGACGGTCGCCTCGGTCGTCCTCAGCTGGCTCGTCAAGCGCGGCATCTCGGCCGTGCCCAAGTCGGCCAACAAGGACCGCATGCGCCAGAACCTCTCGCTCGTCGAGCTCTCGGACGCCGAGGTGGAGCGCATCCTCGACATCAGCCGAAACGACCCGCAGCGACACACGCACCTGCTGCCGGGCATCGTCAAGGACGGCAAGATTGGCGGCTGGACGCTCGACCAGCTCGGCTGGGACGTCGGCTTCAACCTGCCGGAGCTCAAGCTGCAGCCGTCGTCCAAGGACCCGGCGGCGTCGTCGGGCAAGGGCGTGCCGCAGGCCATCAAGGACTTCCTCGACCGCTTCTACCGCGTCTCGGACACGCCCGACGTCCACGGCGAGTACGCCGAGCACTTTGTCGACGACGCCAGCCGCCTCCACTTCCAGATCGGGCCCATGGACGCCACCACCTCGCGCGAGGGCATCGTGGCGTGGCGCGAAAACGGCTGGAAGGGCGTCACGCGCCGCAAGCACGTCGTCAACGGCGTCTTTATCAGCCCCGAGCAGCAGAGCGTCATTATGCTCGACGGCACCGTCGAAATGGACAAAGAAGGCAAGACGGTCAAGTTCAACTGGGCCGGCCGCATGGCGTTTGACGATGAGAGCGTCGAGAGGGGCCAGCCGCTCATTGAGACGTACAAGGTCTGGCTCAGCCCGGCGTGAGGGACGGCGGCGTGCAGGGGTATCGGATTATGTCGCTGGTATCTAGAATTCGAGGAGCGGGTCCGAGGGCAGGCTAGCGACTCGGCGTGCGGATCGAGAGGGTGCCCTTTGCGAATGAAAAGTCTTGCAGCGTGCGGAGCACCTTGCCATTCTGGACGAGCTCGATGAGGGGTGGTGCAGCGTCCTGACCTGCGGACTGTCCCTCACCGGCGTCTGGTCGAGACTGGAGACCCAGTGCGAGCCTGCGTGCTGCCCTCCTGACCCTCTCCCGCAGGCCCGGTGGCGAATCGAGGGCGATCCAGAGCGGGTGCGAGTGCATCTCGGAGGGTACCTGGGCGGCGGGCTGCGTTTCCTCGCTCTGTGCGCCGTCGTCGTCGGTGCCGATCGCTTGCGGTGGGCGTAAGATAGCCATCGTCTCTCGCTGTAGTGTCCTCTCTACATCGTCGAGCGTCGAAAGCAGGTCGCCCTTTGCCTTTGCCTTGCCCTTACCATTGCCCTTTGCCTTTGCCTTTGTGTCGGAAGGTGCGGCCTCGTTGTGTCTGCGCTTGGTAGCCGACTGGGATCGTGCCTCGTCGACGATGCACGCTTCGACCCAGTCTTCAATGTCGACCTTGATCTGCCCATGTTGGCCTTCCACCTGCCTCATCAGCCTACTCAGGGTCGTCCCATCACACGCCTCGACGGCGTGCTGGTCAGGTGCCGACCAAAGGGCGACGATCTTGCCCGGTTTGGTGGAGCGACATCGGTCGGAACACGTCTTGATTCCGTCCCAGTTCTTGGCCCACTTGGCACGTGGCGTGATGATGCGTCCGCATGTGATGCAGGGTTTGGGCTGGAGCGAGGAGAGGTCCGGTGTCGGTGGTACCGTCGAGGGTGTTTGGCCGTCGTGGGACGAGGAGGACGAGGTGCGAGCGTGCTGGGCCGCCCGTCTTGCCATGGCGCGTGGCGCTACGAGCCGTTGTGCCGAGCAGCGCAGGGAGTGTGGGACGGTGCGAGCGAGAAGTGGACGCCACGGCATCCGAACGTGTCGCCTGCCTGCCTGCCTTGTTGGGGATGATGTCGGTGGTGGTGTTGGCGGCGGCGGCGAAGCGGTGCGGGTATGGAGAGGCATGCGGGCCCAGCTAAGCTTTGCGGGGGCGATGTCGGAACGCGGGATTTGAGAAATGGCCGATCCCCTCGACATCACGGCCCCGCGCTGCCCACGTCGAGACGAGGATCGATGGCGCTTGGTCGCCGCTGCTAAGGAGGGTGCATACGCTGTCAGACCGACCGACTGACCGACCGACCGACCGACCGACTGGACGACAGACAGACAGACGTGCAGACGAGCAGGTAGGGAGTGACACGGAGCTGCCTTCGTACCGGAGACACCGATGCCGACGACGGCGAAGAGGCTGCGCTGTGCTTTCGGCTCATCCGTCGGCCCCACTAAAAGCTACCGCTTAGCTTTCCCCCGGAAAAACGAGGCGCGCAGGCCAGCCAGCAGGTGACGGCCCCGCGCCAAGTTTTTTCCGTCTTGTTGAGCGCCGCCTCCGGCCCGCAACCGGACTCTGGCAGGGCGGCCCACGGTCAGGCCAGGCCTGGCTGCACGGCAAATCCCCGCGCGGCCCCTTGCGTCGCGCGTCGTGCGCAGTGGGCAGCGGGCTTGCTTGCTTGCTTCTTGGCCCAACCTGCCCGCGGGGCGTGGTATCCGTCGCCGGTGGAAGGAGGCAACAACCAGCCACAACGGGCATGCTGTTGATGCGCGCCGTGGCCTGGATCGCAGAGCAACACGATCCTGGCCCCAATTGGCCGGCCAGCCAGCGCTGACGACGTCGACAAGGAGCGCGCCCGTGGCACAGGCCATGGGTCGGTGTCATGTCATGGACTAGCTCGTGTCATGTCGTCGTCGTCGGTCGGCGGGCGCGAGGCCGGTGGCCGGTGGCCGGCTGGCGCGCTGGCTACGGATGAGCCCGAGGGTCCGTCTCGGCTGGATGCAGGTGACCTCAGAGGCAGGCAGGCCAGGGCCAGGTAGGGAGCCACGTACGGCGGCCCGACTGGCTCCCCCGCCTGCCTGCGCTCGGCCCTGCATCGTCTGTCGAGCCAGCGCCTGGCCCAGCCAGCCACGGCGCCTCAGCCCCGCCAGCCCCGCCAGCCCCGCCAGCCAGCCAGCCTGGGCCAGACGAGAAGCGCTGTCTGCGCTCCTTGGAAAATTCTCGCTCGGGCTCGGCCCCAGGCACACACACGCCACACCTCCTCCCCCTCTGCCTCTCCCTTCGACCACGACCAGCACCACCACCACCATCTCAACTTCCGGTCGCTGCCGGCCCCATCTCCAACCTCAACATACACATAGACACCCCAGCCACGCGCCCGCAATGAGCTTCGCTTCCCGCTACGGCTCCTCGGTCTCGCGCGACTATGCTCTCCTCCAGGGCCACCCCGCATCCTACCACCACTTTGGCGCCCTCTCCAACACGGCCGCACACGATGCTGCCACAGCAAACGGAGACGACGCCTCCTCGTCGTCGGCAAACCAGCTCCACACCGACGGCGACGGCGACGACGACGACCTCGCAAGCCAGTCCCACGACGACTCGTTCTCAAACGCAGTCACCGACGACGACGGCATGAGCAACATCTCGCTCCCGCATCACAACAACCACAGCTCCAACTTCTCCACCCCGGCCTCGCCCACCTTTGCTCGCTCCAACCGCGGCGGCGCACCCGCACCACACCTCCATCCCGCTGCCACCGGCGGCGGCCCCTCCAACGGCATTCGCCGCCCCAGCGTCAACGCCGTACCCGCCCTCGTCGGCATCCCCTCCGAGTACCTCCTCGGCGGCTCCGCCATCCCTCCCCCCGCAACCGCAGACACCGCCTCCCTCGCCCCCTCCTACGCCGACATCGAAGACATCCCCGACGAGACCGACCTCCCAACCCCCATGCCCCACGCACCCACCACCCGCCACGCACACTCCCAGCCCCGCGACTACCTCGACTACTACGGCAACGGCGCCCGCGGCGGCCTCGAGACCAGCTCCCTCCTCTCTGCCACCCGCAGGAACGCTGCGGCCGCAGCGGCACCCGGAGAGAGCGGCTTCTCGGCAAACTACGGCGCCACCTCGCACGACCACGCCGCCAACCAGAGCATGCTCAGCATCTCGGGCGTCGGAACGGGCATCCGCCGCCCCTCGATCAGCGGCGGCAGCATCATCAACGGCGGCCCGGGCGTCAGCGGCTGGGCCACCGCCAGCATCGCGCCCGTGCCCGTCCCCGGAGTCGAGCAGATCGACTCGATCGAGCACGAGCCCCGCGACCACATCGCCTGGCGCGAGGCAAAGGTCGTGACGCAGTATACGATCCCCATCTGGGCCACGCACCTGCTCGAGCTCTCGCTCTCGGTCGCGTCCGTCTTTTCCCTCGGCCACCTCGGCACCCTCGAGCTGGCCGCCGCCTCGCTCTCGAGCATGACGGCCAACGTCTCGGGCTACTCGGTCCTCTCTGGCTTCATCTCGGCGCTCGACACCATCCTCCCCTCGGCCTACACCCAGCAGCCTAAATCGGTCGGCCTGTGGACGCAGCGCATGCTCGTCATCGTCGCCGGCCTGATGCCCCTCATCTGGCTCATCTGGTTCAACGCCGAGCGCGTCCTCATCGGCCTCGGGCAGGATCCGGCGGTGGCCAAGCTGGCCGGCCAGTACCTCTCGATCCTGGCGCTCGGCCTGCCCGGCTACGCCAGCTTCGAGGTGTGCCGACGCTACCTCCAGGCCCAAGGGCTGATGCACGCGCCGACGCTCGTGCTGCTCGTCGTCTCGCCGCTCAACGCGCTGGCAAACTACCTGCTCGTCTGGGGGCCCGAGTCGATCCGCCTCGGCTTCGTCGGCGCTCCCGTCGCCTCGGCCATCTCGATGTGGGTCATGGCCGTCCTCTGCTTTATCCAGTGCGTGCTGGGCCCGCGCACCGCCTGGGACGGCTGGACCAAGGCCGCCTTCCGGTGGTCGGGCATCCGGCCCGTGCTGAGCCTCGGCTTCGCGGGCATGTGCTCGCTCGCGGCCGAATGGTGGGCCTGGGAGATTGTGGGGCTCGTCACGGCCGCGCTGGGCACGACGGCGCTGGCGGCGCAGAGCGTGCTGCTGGTCAGCTCGTCGGTCACCTACCAGCTGCCCTTTGGCGCGTCGGTGGCGGCGGCGGTGCGCATCGGCAACCTGCTCGGCGCCAACCGTCCGCGCGAGGCGCGGATCTCGAGCAACGTCAGCCTCATCCTCTCTCTGGCCATGGGCGGGCTCAACTCGGCGCTGTTCCTCATCTTCCGCCGCCAGTGGGGCTACCTGTTTTCGTCGGACCTCGAGGTGATCCGGCTGGTCGAGCACATCCTGCCCATCCTGGCCATTTTCCAGGTGGCCGATGGCGTGTGCGGCATCGCCGGCGGCGTGCTGCGCGGGACGGGCCGACAGGCGCAGGGCGCCCTGATCAACATGACGGCCTACTACCTCGTCGGCATCCCCATTGGCCTCGTGCTCACGTTTAGCAAGCTCCACATGGGCCTCGAGGGTCTGTGGTGGGGCCTCACCATCGCGCTCCTCTATGGCAGCGTCGGCATCTTTTGGCTCATCCTCCGCACCGACTGGGACCACGAGGTGCGCAAGGTCCAGATGCGCATGAACCTAGACGACCCCGCGCACGGCGCCGCCGCCGCCGCCGCCGCAGCGGGCGCCAAGCAGCACGACGTCGAGGGGGCCCTGCCCGGACTCGCCGGCGGCGCGCCAGCTCCCGCTCCCAACGGCCAGCAGCAGTTCCGGGCGCGCGCCACGTCGATTGCGGGGTCCACCATCGACGAGGCCGACGAGGACGAGCGGTCGCGATGAGCGGTGCGCAGGGGTGACAGTGTCTTGGTGTGCATGCTTCGGTCATAGATGCGATTGCTCTCGTCTCGTTGTTCTTGTTTTTCCACTTTGCATTGCAAGCGGGCGGACGGTCGTCATAGAGCGGCGGCGGCCCTTGCCGAATCGCAGCGTCGCCGGCCCGTCGGCACCTCGCCCCGGCCACCTTCATCCTCGGGCCTCGGAATACACGACATACCGCCGTCCGTCCAATCTGCTCACCCACCCACTCCTCACTCATTGCTGGCTCGACGAGGGCGGCTGAAAGTGCTTCTGCAGGCCAGACCAGGCCCTCCAGTAGTCCTGCTGCAGCTTTCCGCTCTCGCTGATGGCCCACCGGGTCGTGGCGAGCTGGTAGGCCGATTCAAACATGAAGCTCATGCTGCCCTGGCCGACCTTGTGCGGCTGGAGCGGGGCGTTGCTCGCCTTTTCGTAGGTCTCGGTGTCGGGGCCGTGGGCCGAGTTCATGTTGTGCAGCGAAGCGCCGCCGGGCATGAACCCTTCGGCCTTGGCGTCGTAGACGCCCTGGATGTTGCCCATGAACTCGGACATGCAGTTGCGGTGAAAGTAGGGCGGCCGGAACGTGTCCTCGGCCACGAGCCAGCGCGGCGGGAAAATGACAAAGTCGCACACGGCCGTGCCCGCGCTGTCCGAGGGGCAGGTGAGGACGGTGAAGATCGACGGGTCCGGGTGGTCGTAGCTGATGCTGCCGATGGTGTTGTACTTCATCAGGTCGTAGCGGTAGGGGACGTAGTTGCCCGAAAAGGCCACGACGTCGTAGGGCGAGTGGTCCTGCTGGAACTCGTAGAAGCGGCCCATGAACTTGTTGACAATCTGCCACTCGTCGTGCGTGTCCTCGTAGGCGGCGACGGGAGCCTCAAAGTCCTTTGGGTTGGCCAGGCCGTTGGCGCCAATGGGGCCCAGGTCCGGCAGCTCAAAGTGGCCCTTGTAGACCTCGCAGATGTAGCCGCGGGCGGGCCTGTCGGCGGTGGCGTCGTCGGGCAGCTGGACCGAGAACTTGAGCCCGCGCTGCACGACGCAGATGTGGAGCGGGGGCACGTCGAGCTTGCCAAACTCGGTCGTGACGTGGAGCGTGTGCTGCTGGGGCACGATGAGCAGGTCGCCGTCTGAGTTGTAGAAGCTCTTGCGGCCCATGCTCTTGTTGGCGCAGTAGATGTGGATGGCGAGGCCGTCCTTTGTCTGACTCTCGCCGGCGCCGCAGAGGGTCGTGAGGCTATCGACAAAGTCGACACCTTCGGGCGCCTTGACGGCGTCGGTCGACAGCGGGTCCCATCGCAGCTGCTGGGGCGTCACCTCGATGTCCGGGGAAAAGGCGTGGAACGAGGCGAGGACGCGGGGCTGCTGCTTGTAGGGCTTGAAGGGCTGGTGGTTGACCGAGGGCTTGATCTGCGGTCGTGTTGTGTGGGAGGGCGAAGAAGGAGGAGGGCCGCGGGGGCGATGTCAGCGCGCGCTGTATCCCGGCCAGCTGCGTGCATCGATGCGGCTGCTGGCATGGAGGGACGGGGCCATGGCACTCACCCTGTAGAGCCAGCTCCTCTGGTTCTTGTGCCTGGGCGCAGTGAAGGCGGTGCCGCTGATTTGCTCCGCGTAGAGGCCGTGGGGCGCCTTTTGCGGTGCGTTGCCGAGCTTGGGCAAGGAGCCGGGAATGGCCTCGGATTCGAAGTGGTTGCCGAAGCCGTCTGGGGAGGGGCAGTTGGAAGGATGGCCGGTGTTGGTGTGAGCGTTGGTCGTGCGTCGGAATTTGCCTCCATCAGAGGCTGCACTGGGTGCAAGGCGATCCGGGCGGGCGAGACGACTCACTGTTGTACCTGAGCTCAGGCATGGTGGTCGGGCAATGTGAGGAGGTCAGGCGAGGGGTGTGACGGCGTCAAGCGTATGGAACTGGCCAGTGGTGATGGCGATGGTGGTGGTGGTGGCAGGAGCTGCGAGCGGGACAGGGCTCGACGCTGGCTCGCCGAGGGAGGATGGGGGGACAGAGTATTTGTAGCGTCGGCAGCATGCCACACGGGGAGGAGAAGGAGGAGGGGGAGGGGGAGGACGAGGACGAGGTCTCGCCGAGAGGAGAGTGTGGGGGGCCGAAGCGGCGGCGGCTAACCGCGCAAAGTCGGTCCAGACGCGCTTGTCGGGCCTGGCCTGGCCTGGCCTCCCTGGCTTCTCTGCCCGCCAGCCAGGACCCTTTTGGAGTGGGCACGGACCCAACCAAATCAGAATTGAATTTTAGATTTTGGCTGGGCAGGCGTGGCGGCGCCGGGCTTGGCTTGGCTTTTCGCGTAAACGCGGCTATCGAGCCGGGCCCAAACCAGGTCCATCGGGACTCGATCCGAGCGCGGGTTGCCTTTGCTTCACTTGCTTGGTTTGGCTGCCTCGCGGATCGCGCTCCGAAGCGTCACGGTGCCGGCGTATGCTGAGGCTCAATAATAAGCTCAGGTCGGCCAGTCGAGATTGGGTTACAGGGCGAGGATCCCGGCGTGGCAAGCCAGCCAAGCTTAAGCTTGACACCAGGCCGGCCTCGTCGGCCCAAGCTTAAGCTGTTTGTACGGCCGGCCGGCCGGCGACGTTTGTCGTCAGTCGGGGCGGTGGGATTACGAGGCTCCATGGCGGTCACACTTCATCGCATTGCTGCTCTTGAATGCGTTGTGGCTGACTCGCCTCGGACAGGTGTCGACACGATGCTTGCTTGGCTGCTCGACGACATCGAGCCATGGCAGACGGCAATACCGAGGCGTGCTTTTGCCGCTGCACGCTGGTTTAGGCGTGCGGGGTCGGGAGGCAGAAGCAGGTCGTCGGGGTGCAGCCAAGACCAAGCAGGGGGCGCGGCATCAGACGCGCGCCGTGGCCCACAGCCAAGCGAGAGGGCCCGGGTTGCACAGAATCCGAGGAAATCTGGTTTTGCCGCCCACCCGCACAGCACGCCTGCGCCAACTTCCGACGCCGGACAGCGACGTCAGCCGACCGCGGATTGCACCTCGCCTGCCACCCGCGACTCGTCTCGACGCCCAGCATCATTCCGTGTCTGCTTTCTGTGCCACGACGGCCGCACGTCCAAACGACGCTGGCTTGCCATCGGACGCTTCATCGAGCTCGCATGGCCAGGCTTGGTTTTGCCGTCGCCTCCCAGCGGGGCAGCCAGGTCAAAGGTCAGATCGGCGGAGAGGTGACGGCGGCCGGGGCGCTCCATCTGGAGCCGAGTACATACCGGTAGCAAGGCAGACCAAGCATCGAACCCGCAGCACCATGATATGGCAACCGTTCACTCTACCCATCGCCCAAGAGAGGCGTGCGTGCCAAGCCGCGCCCGTCACGCTTCAACGCCGGCCGACACAACAACGGCATCTGCTCCAGCCAACCTCTGCCTCCTGCCCTACCCGCCCCGAGCACACCAACCCGAATCCTTAAATACACAACCGACACAGCCATACTCTACCTCTCTGGACTCTATCTCGTCGTCCCGTGGATCAACTCCTCCGCCGTGCCTTCTCCATCCCCTCCTCGTCGCCCGTGACACATCCCGGCTCGTACCGTCTGCTGCTATTCCACCCCGACTCAGCCCCGTCGAGCTTCCCGTCTCGTCCCTGCACGGTCAGACACGTCCCGCTCTTTCGATAGGCGGCCTCTACCTGGTCAATACCGTTTCCCACGGAGCTCTAGCCAGGACGCAATCTACCTACATAAAGGGAACCCCTCTCACTGTCCTCTCGTTGGCCTCTTCATAGCCCTCGGTTCCATCACGCTCGCCATGTCGTCCCTCCTCGACGCCGTCCAGGCGCGGCTGCCCGAGCCCCTCTCGAGCCTCAGCCCCATCGCCTTCTACACCACCGCCCTCGTCCTCGTCACGCTCGCCGTCGGCCTCTCGTCGAGGCGGGAAAAGATCAAGCTGCCCGGCCCTCGCCCGTGGCCCATCGTCGGCAACCTGCTGCAGGTCGGAGAGGTGAGAGGCTCCGGTACCGCGACCAAAAGTTGCTTGCCATGGACTGGACCGCGACTGACGCCCGGCCCTCGTTGAATGGCCCTCCTTCCTGCCCGCGTGGAATGGCCTCCTTCCTCGCCCCGCTGTCGCCACCCTTCGACGCTCCAGGATGCTGCGCTGACCTACCACGAGTGGTCCAAGATCTACGGCCCCGTATTCAAGGTCACTCTGGGCGAGCGCGAGGTCGTCGTCGTCAACTCGGCCGCCGCCGCCAAGGAGCTGTAGGTCATCTGGCTCCGTGTCCGCTCCTCGCGCGTCCATACCTCTGCCACGCCGACTGACGCCCTACCGCCTGCCCGCGCGTCCCACCAGCTTCAACGACCTCGGCAGCGTCTACATCTCGCGGCCCCTCTTCCACACCTTCCACAAGGTCGTCTCGTCGACGGCCGGCTTCACGATTGGCACGTCGCCGTGGGACGAGTCGTGCAAGCGCAAGCGCAAGGCGGCCGCCACGGCCCTCAACCGCGTGGCGGTGCAGGGCTACGTGCCCATCATCGACATGGAGACCCTCTGCCTGATCGAGGACATCTACAAGGACTCGGACCAGGGTAGGACGGCCATCAACCCGTACGCCTACCTGCAGCGGTTCGCGCTCAACACGTCGCTCGTCGTCAACTACGGCACGCGCCTCGAAAAGGTCGGGGACAAGCTGCTCCAGGAAATCGTCGAGGTCGAGACGTACGTCGCCAACTTCCGCAGCGTCAGCGGCACGCCGAGCGACTACGTGCCCCTGCTGCGCTACCTCCCCTCGTTTGGCGGCGGCGGCGGAGGCGGCGCCACGGCCAGGTTTGCCCAGGAGGTGCGCAAGAGGCGCGACGTCTACATGGATCGGCTGCTCGACGACTGCAAGCGCCACGTCAGGGCCGGCACCGACATCCCGAGCATCACGGGCAACATCCTCAAGGACCCCGAGGCCAAGCTGAGCGATGCCGAGCTCAGCTCCATCTGCCTCTCGATGGTCTCTGCGGGCCTCGACACGCTGGCCAACACCTTTATCTGGTCGGTGGGCTACCTGGCGCAGCACCCAGACATCCAGGACAAGGCCTACCAGGCCATGTATGACGTCTACGGCGGCGCCATCCCGGACTCGACCGAGGAAAAGGTCGAGTACATCACCGCCTTGCACAAGGAGTGCTCGCGCTTCTTTAGCGTGCTCAAGCTCTCGCTGCCGCGCGCCACGCTGGGCGACTCCGAGTACCGCGGCGTCGCCATCCCGGACGGCACCACCGTCTTTCTCAACGCGTGGGCCATCCACCACGACGCCGAGCGCTACGGCGCCGACTACGCCGTCTTTCGGCCCGAACGCTTCCTCGACCCGCGCGAGGCCAACCTGCAGTCGCACTACAGCTTCGGCGCCGGCCGCCGCATGTGCGCCGGCGTCCACCTGGCCAATCGCGAGCTCTACATTGCCTTTTGCAAGCTCATCCACTTTTTCCGCATCCTCCCCTCGGACCGCGACGACGAGCGCGCCTTTGACATCGACCCCGCCACGGCATGCGCCAACCCGCGCGGCCTCAGCAGCACCCCCAAACCCTTCAAGGTCCGCTTTGTCCCGCGCGACGAGGCCGGCATCAGGGCCTGGATCGACGACGAAAAGACAAAGACCGAGGTCAAGCTCGCCAGGAAGGTCGAGTAGCCGGCCATGACCCCCCCCCCCCCCCCCCCCCGGTCCTCTGTATGATAAGGCGTTTGAGAGGCCCGCGCTTTGCGCACGATGAAAATGCCAGCCATTCCCACCGTCGACAACCAGACCACCCCGGCCGACCCACAGCATTACCCTGCACGCCAGCAAATTGAGCGCCTTTTCTTCGTGTGTCTTTCTGATTTCGCGACAAGTCTGACGAGCACCGTTACAGCAGATAGAGAGGATGACGAGCAAGACGGGATCAAAGAGCAAGATGGAGCAAAGAGAGGGAACAGCGGACCTCTGCCGCAGGCCTGCGTTAGAACGCGGCGCCGCGGGCCGAGAGCTGCCTGACCTCGGTGGCGGCGAGGAGGGTGCCGTTGCCGAAGAGCTGCACGCCCTGCGGGGTGCTAGAGCCAGGCGCGACGTACGAGACGTTGTGACCGAGCGAGGCGAGGAAGGCGACGGTCGAGTTGTCGAAGCCGTCAAAATTGGGGATCGTCGGGTCGTCGTACTCGAAGCTGGCGACGTTGGGCGAGAGCTGGTGGTGCCACCGGGGTTTGCGGATCGAAGCTTGCAGGTCGAGGCCGTAGTGGAGCACGTCAAACGCCAGCTGGATGACGGCCGTGATGATCCGAGAGCCTCCGGCCGAGCCCGTAGCGAGGATCAGGCGGCCCGTGTCCTCCTCGATGACAATCAGCGGCGAGATGGACGACAGCGGCCGCTTGCCCGGCCGGATAAAGTTGGCCGCCGTCGGGGCCAGGCCGAAAAAGTTGGCCGAGCCGGGCGAGCTGAAGTCGTCCATCTCGTTGTTGAGGATGACGCCGTGCTCGGTCATGACCTGGCTGCCCCAGAACGTGTTGATGGTGGTGGTGAGCGTGACGGTGAGGCCGTGCTTGTCGACGACGGTGAGCTGCGAGGTGCCAGAGTCGGCGAGGATGGCCGAGCGCGACGGATCGTAGTCGGTCACGTTGGCGAGCACCGACGTGTCGAGGATCTTGTCGCGCTTCTCGCGGGCGTAGTCCGGGCGGAGGTACTCGTGCTGGAGGCGGGTGACGTTGTGGACGAAGGCGGGGTCGCCAAAGGTGGTGCGCTCGCCGTAGGCAAACTTGGTGGCCTCGATGATGCGGTGCGTGGTGAGGTTGACACCCGGCTCGAGCGAGGTGCCGTACTGATCCATGGTCTGGAGCGTCGAGAGGACGGCGTTGCCGCTGCAGGGCGCCACGCCGCTGTAGGCGCGGTACCTTCCGTCGGCGAAGGTGACGTTGTTGGTCTTGCGCCAGATGGCTTCGTAGCCCTCGAGGTCGTCGAGGGTGAGGATGCCCTTGCGTGCCTGCACGGCGTCGACGACGCCCTGGGCCAGGGTGCCCGAGTAGAAGTCGTCGATGCCGTGGTGGGCGATGCGCTTGAGGGCGTGGGCATAGCGGGTGCGCCTGACGCGCTCGCCCTTGCGCTTGACGACGCCGTCCGGGCAGTAGGCCTCCTTCCAGACTGGGTCGGCGCAGAGGAAGGGGTAGGCCTTGGGGTCGAGGGCCTTGCTGAGCTGGTCGGTGACGAGGAAGCCCCTCGTGTTGAGCTCGATGGCGGGTTCGAAGAGCTGCTTCCAGGGCAGCTTGCCGTAGCGGTCGTGGAGGGCCTTCCAGGCCTTGAGCTCTCCCGGCACGCCGACGGCGAGGCCGCCGATGAGGCTGGCGTTCTTGTCCGGGTTGTCGACAAACATGCGCTCGTAGCCGGCGGCGGGCATCGTCTCCCTGAAGTCGATCATGTCGACGTGCCTGGGGCTGCGCACGTCGCGGACGATGCCGAAACCGCCGCCGCCGATGCCCGAGTGGAAGGCGGCAATGGAGCCGACGCAGAGCGAGGCGGCGATGACGGCGTCTGCGGCGGATCCGCCGCGCTCGAGGGTGAGTGCGCCAATGTTGGAGCACACGTCGACCTCGGTGGCCACTGCGCCGTGGGTGCCCGTGACCGAGAAGATGGGTGTCGAGTTCTGGGACGCGGCATGGTAGAAGGGCGCCCCGTGGATGGGCGAGGCCGAGGCGCTCTGGAGGGGCGAGGAGAGCGAGAGGGCGACGACCAGGAGCGAGGAAGTGAGACGGAGCATCGTGACGAGGGTGCCGCGCCGCCGGCGATGGCCAAGGGGGAGGGGAGAGGGGAGAAGGGAGGGGGTCAGGAGGAGCGAAAGGCGACTTGCAAAGGGGCAAGGAACGAGACGAAACAGGAGGAGGAGGAGGAGGAGGAGGAGGAGGAGGAGGAGGAGGAGGATGGCAGACGTTGACGGCGATCAGGTAGAAGGACGCTAACTAGGACTACTAGATATACGATCTGATCTCGGCTGGTCAGCCAGGGATCTGCGCTACGGGGGGGCACCCAGCGGAATGAAGGGCGGGGCGGATGTTTGCGCCAACCCCCACACTTTCTTCTGTACTGTACAGGACCGGGTAGGACGACGCTGCGGGGGCCGCGCGCGCTACGATATCGATGCCCGCCGAGATGCGCGAGCACGACATGGCGGCCTCGTCTGAGGGGAGAAAAGTGCCGATGCCGGCGGGTCGCGGACCGGCCTATACCCCACGATAGGCCAGGTAGGCCTGGCATCACGCATGGTCGTCTGGCGATGCGCCCGTCGCTAGCCAGGCCGGGCCAGATGAGCCTATCGCCAGGCCCGCTTCGCCGGCGAAATCAACGCAGAGTAACGTTACAGTACGCTGCCCGCCGTCTGGCCAGCGGCTCGCCCTGGCTTCGGAAGGATCATCAAGAGGCTAGGCTAGGTAACTGTAGGCCGGCACGACATCCGACCTGGTCTCGGGCCCCAGGCCAACGCACGCTGCTTGGTCTCGTGGGCAAAGTTGAGAGCGACTCGCTAGCCGAAAGCGTGCGTGCGTGCGTGCGTGGGCCTCGAATCCAGCCGGGCCGTCTGCATCGCTACGGTTGCTGGGGTCGGCCAACCGCTCGGTCCACGGTTGGGGACAAGCAAGCAAGGTGTGTCCGGTACGGTGCCATCACGCTATCTATATCTCTACGTGTGACCATGGCATGCACCTGTCGGCGAATTACGCGGGACACGACCATGCATGGAACGATTTGAACCGCAGCCTGCCTGCCTGCTCGCTGGCTGAGCTGCTGGCTTCTTACTTCTTGCCTGCCCACGCGACCGAGCCTGGACCGACGCCGCCAGTCGACCCGCCCGATAGAGTCACCGCTCCCCCATCGAGCACACACGATGGCCATGTCATGGAATGCTTTCGTCGATGCTGATACAACAGGGCGGGCCAAGGCCAAGGATGAGCGAAAGGGACATCGAGGGAGCTGGCGATCCACCTCTGCCAACGTCGCTCGCTCGCTAGAGCCCCCTTCGAGGCGGGCCCAGTCGAGCGACACGCACGCCGCGCCTCTCAGTTCCTGTCGAAGCGGTAGCGCACCCGCTCCGCAGCCAGGTAGAAGAGCTGCGGCTTCTTCTTGACCTGCCTCTGGCTGCCCGCCGCCAGGCTGCCGCCCTTCATCTGGTCCACCTGCTCCCCGACCTCGGCCGCCAGCCTGCCACCCTGCATCTCCTCGGGCAGCACCGTAAAGCCCAGCGGCCCGCACTCGCAGTCCGGGCACAGCAGGTACTTGACCGTCACCTCCTCGCCCGGCGTCAGCCCCAGGCTCAGGTGCGCCAGCAGCGACGACACGTCCTCGTCCGAACGGCTGCTCTCGTCCGACCCGCTGTTGCCCCGCTGCCGCTGCTGCTTCCGCCTCTCCTTTTCCCGCGCCTTGTCCTCCTTGCGCCGCTCCTTTTCCTCGCGCTTCTCGCGCGCCCTGGCCTCCTTGTCCTGCACCTTGGCCTCCGACGTCGGGCTCGGCGACGATGGCGTCGGCGCCGTCCACTTGAGGTCGCGAGAGAAGCCCACATTGTCAAACTGCAGCGGGCCCGCCACCGTCCAGAAGCCCTTGACGCTCGTCAGCAGCCGCGTCCCACCCGACGAGGCGCCCTGCACCGGGAACGCCGGCCCCTGCGGCGGCGCAGGCGAGTTGGGCAGCTCGAGCGCCGGGTTCGACAGCGGTCCGCTCTCCTTGCGGGTGTACTCGCCCGCCCCCTTGCCAAGGATGCAGCACCGGCAGTTCTCCATGGGGCAGTACAGCCGCGCCAGGTTGGTGCCCGTCTCGCGGTCCACCAGCCGTGCCTCGAGCGCCATGCCCGCGTCCTCGGACGCCGTCTTGCCCGCGAGCGCCTGGCCCAGGATCGACGTGTACGTGACGCCGGGGCTCTTGCCCGGCTGCGACTGCGCAGCGAGCGCCGCCATGATCGAGGCCTGCGACGGCATGCCGGGCGGCGTCTCTGGCTTCTCGGGCGCGGCCGACTTGGCGGTGACGGCCGTCGTCGGGGTCGCCGAGGCATCGCCCGACGGCGTTCCGAGGTCAGACTTGTCCGTCTCCTGGGTCGGCGTCTGCGTAGCGGTGGCGTCCTCGGAGGCCGTCGCGGGTCTCGACGACGCCGATGCTGCCGAAGAGGCCGAGCCCGATGCCGAATCGGTCTGCGATGCCGAAGCAGATCTCCCTCTCTCGCGCTCGGGTGCCGTAAAGGCAAACTGTGGCGAGGTGAGGGCGGTGGGCGACGAGACCATGCGGTCATCGCCGCCGCCGCTCGAGGCGCTCGAGAAGGTGCGCGTGAGGGCGTTGGCGTCGCCCGTCTTGGCTCCGGGCATCGTCACGGGCGCGCTGAGGCTGCGCCGCATCTCGAGCCACTGTCCGCTGCCGTACTGGATGTGGCTGACGCACTGTACCTTGAAGCCGACCTTGATGTAGAGCTCGGTGAGCTCCTCGTGGGCGAGCAGCGCCAGCGTCTCGTAGCCCCTCTTGCCCTTGGCGCCCTCGGGGCCCTTGCCGTCCTCGGCGCGCTTGAGGCGGGAGATGTAGTTTTCGAGCATGCGCGTGGCGAGGCCCTTGCGCTGATAGTCGGGCGACACGCAGACGCTGTGGATGCAGACCATATGGGCGTCGGCGGAAGAGTCGTGCGTCGACATGGACCGCAGCGTGAGGGCGGTGGCCGCGGTGCCGCACACAAAGGCGACCATCTTGCGGCGCGAGGGTCCGCCAACGGTCAGCGGTCCGGCCACCTTGGGCGGAGGCAGGGGCAGATAGGCGCCGAGAAAGAGGTGGGGAGCCGCCCGTTGCCGGCCGATGAGCTTTTCGTACGAGGCGGCATCCTCTGGCGGGTAGCCCTGGACCTCGAGCTGGTGGGCTGCGCGGACCTCTTCGGGGCGGACGTAGTCGAAGACGAGGTTGCGCGGCAGCGCCGAGGGCTTTGGGGGCGCCGACGACGACGACGACTGGCTGAGGGTTCGCGCGGCCATGTGCGACGACGACGACGAGCTGCTGGGCGAGCCGGCCTGGTTGCTGGAAGCGGCAGAGTTGGACGAGTTGGAGCGGTTGACCTTGCCAAAGGTGTTGCTGATGGTCTGGTACAGCGAGATGGACTGGTGCGCCATCTGGCTCGGCGGAGGATGCATGGTGGGCGAGAGATAGGGAGGACAGGCGATGGCGATGGCGATGGCGATGGCGATGGCGATGGCGATGGCGATGGCGATGGCGATGGCGATGGAAGGGCCTGGCTCGAGGTAGGTATTTTCGGCAGGTGCCCGGCAACGCTCCAATCAGGTGGCTCGGGTTGGCTGCTGCCTGCTGCAGGCTCGATGCAGCCGTGCGGCAGGGCGGAAAGGCGGGGTGCAGAGGGGATCGCCTAGGGCAGTCTGTCCGTGGTTGGTCGTTATCAACGCAACGTCTTCGTCGTCGTCGTCGTCGTCGTCGTCGTCGTCGTGGCAGTCGTACCAGGTTGGAACGATCCTGTTTCCTCTGTGATGCCGTTCCTCGTCGTGGATGAAGTGGCTTGGGGTGTGGGCACAGCTGGCGGGCCTGCTGTTGATGCCTGGACGGATCAGAGCGAGAGCGGTGGCAGCATCAAAAGGAGAATCGTCGTCGGTGTCGTACAGGCGGGGGGCCAACTTTGATTTTGCGATGGGGGCGATCGCAGGACGGGGCGAAGGGCCGATATCCAGGGTCAGAGTCGGCTTGCTTGCTTGCGTACCGAAGGCGGAGGGGAGGGGGGGCCCGGATGCCAAGGCGATGCGAGGATATACTCGTGGGCGTGTCGGGTTTCCTCACTTGTCGAGGTGGGTGTTCGGAGTGGCAGTAGAGGTCATACGAGAGCGGGCCGGATGTGGTGGTGGTGACCAGGGCCAAGAAACGGTACGAGGAGCGGAGCGGAGCAGAAGCGGTCGATCGGTCGGTCGGTGAGGGGGCGGAGGGAGGACCGAGGTCGAGAGAGAGGACAGAAGAGAGAGGAGAGCAGACCTGCGGCGAAGGCGCCGTTCGAGAGAGATGAGCTGCTGGGGGCACGGGGGAAGGCCAAGGCAGGCAGGGTCGTTGTCGAAGCAACAGGCAGGCTAGGGCCGACGGAGCAGCAGGCAGGCAGCAGGCTGCAGCTGGTCAAGGCCAGAGAGAGGGACAGGCAGGGACAGGCAGGAGGCAGCCTGCCACCCAACGGGGCAACCAGCAGGCAGCCAGGCCAGGGTCATCAGGCGGGCAGAGAGGCGGGGCCTTGACCCGAAGGGCCTCGCGCGGCTGATACGGCGGGGCTGTCCCGAACCGTCCGTCGCCCACCAGCGTGTCCACGCGGTCATCATCATCTCGGCCGCTCTTTCCCCTCTTCGCTTTCTGCCAGCATAGGCCTCTAGCCTCCCTTTCCGATCTCTTCCTGTCTCCCTAGCCTTGACAGGAGAAAGGCAGCAGCCAGCGAGCGAGCGAGCGAGCGAGGCTACGAAGCTACGGACGGCAACAAGCGGCCGGTCATGACCTAGGTCCTGCCTTCTGCTCTCGCTCTCTCTACGCCTCATGAATCGCCGGTGCGCCGCGCCGGCCTGGCTTAGCTTGTGCCACATGATCCAGGCCCTCTCGCGATCTGTCTGTCCTCTCAGCACCACGCCCATGCCCATATCGAGCCGCGCCGTTCCAACGAGCCCCCACCTCGTTGCTTGCTCGTCCCTCTCTCTCGTCGCCGCCAGACTCCGGTCATCCTAGACCGCCGTTGCGACGAGGCGAGGCCAGATCGAGTAGGCAGGCAGGGCTTCTTGCCTTTGCCCCGCCAACAGGCGGCCTAGGCTAGCCGCTCTAAGAAAGCGCGAGCAAGGCGTCAAGCCCTTTGAGCCCGTCTAGGCCCGTTCCAGGTGGCCAGAGATGGAGGGGCGCGGCGCAGTACAGTACCGGTAGCAGGCAGTCAGGCAGGCTACCGGTATCCGCCACCCTTTGGTCCATCACGTCACCTAGAGAGAATGCTGTCTGGTGCTGGCTGGTCTGGCACGGGTGGCGGGCGCGCGCCAAAGACTGGGGCAGAGGGCAGCACAGGCAGCATTTCAGCATGTCACACCCGGCCTGCTCTGGACTATACTGGACTGGACTAGACGGCTTGGTCGGCGGTGAGAAGCGGCCACGGCGGCGGATCTTTCCCGGCTTGGCCAGACTCTAGCGCCATCTATTTCGGTCCGGCGGGCCGAAACCGCTCTCTTTGGCCCGTTTTTGGGATGTCACGATGGGCCAGCGATATGATGGGCCTGCCGAGTCAACGTGCGCCCGCCCATCATCAAGCACGCACCCACGCACCCACGCGCTGGGCTGGCCATCTCGCTCGCTCGCTCGCTCCTCTGCCGGACCGGCGGCCTGGCCTGCCGCCCTCCTTGCGTTTGGACGTTGGACATCTCCCCCGGAGATGGCTGCCCCGCCGACGATGTTCGATCCAAGATGCCGTCCTTGCTTGCTGCTCGAACGTGCCTCGATCGCCTCGTTGCGCGGCACTGACGATGGCGGCCCAGAGTCTGGCCCCAGCTAAGGCCGCCATGCTGCGTTGTGCTGCTTGCCAGCCAGAGGTGAGAGGGTTGTCTCGGAGGAGTTGGTTGCCAAGGCTGCGATCGGGGTTGAGAGACAGGCGGAGCGGGGCGGGGCGCTGCAACGGGGCTTGGCCCTTTGGCTTGGCCTGGCTTGGCTGGCCCAGACCGACGTGCGTGCGCGCTTGGCTGGCCCCAGGCAAGACGACGTCAGATGCATATGCATGGTGGGCGCCGCAACCTGCTCGGCACCGGCGTCACCCCCGGCCTAGCCTAGCCTGCTGGCTCTGCACCGCCTTTGCTTTCGGCCGCCGCGTTCGGCGGCGTTGCCAGTCGATGTGGAGGTGAGGGGCCGTCGTTTCTTCCAGGCTCGAACGGCCCGGTCCCGCTGGTTGGCACATACAGCCTGCTTGACGCTCGCTGCTCACCAACACCACCTCCATCACCACCGCCACCGCTCAACGGTCTACAATCGCACCATGAAGAAGGTGAGCAGGCAACAGTCGCGACTGTGAAACGCGCCCGCGGGCGAGCTACCGTGGCACCGCTCCGCCGTGACTGACCCGCCCCACCCCGTGTCTCCTCTCCCCGCTCCAGTTTATCGGCAAGGTCCAGGAGGGCATCGACAAGCTCGACCTCGACAAAAAGGCAGGCGGCCTCACAGGCGGCCCCTCGTCGTCGTCGTCGCCGCCGTCGTCGGCAGCCGCGCCCGCGTCGCTCACTTCGATCAACGCGCCCCCCTCGCAGCGCGACATCTACCTCCACCGCAAGCAGAGGGGCGTCAACCTCGGCAGCTGGTTCTCGCTCGAATCCTGGCTCACCCCTTCCCTCTTCCAAAAGGCGAAAGACCCCAAGGGCAGCGAGCTCGACGTCGTGCGCGGCATGGACGCCGCAGAGGCAAAGTCGATGCTCGAGGCGCACTGGGACAACTTCGTCAACGACGGCGACTGGCGCTGGATGGTCGACCACGGCGTCAACACCGTCCGCATCCCCGTCGCCTACTTCCACTTCCTCGCCGGCCACCCGGACCCCGCCGTGCGCTCCCTCCTCAAGGGCACCGACTTCGACAAGCACGCCTCGGTCTACGAGGGCGCCCTGCCGCGCATCCACAACGCCATCGAAAAGGCAAAGCAGCACCGCATCGGCGTCCTCATCGACCTCCACGGCGCGCCCGGCGCCCAAAACACCGACGGCCACTCGGGCGTCAGCACGGGCAAGGCCGCCCTTTGGGACTCGAGCAGCGACGTGAAAAAGACGGTCCAGATCCTCGTCGCGATGGCGACCGAGTACGCCAGGTACGAAAACGTCGTCGGCCTCGAGCTGCTCAACGAGCCCAAAAACACCAACAAGCTCCAATCCTTTTACCAGGACGCCATCGCCAGGATCCGCGCCGCGTCCAGCGAAGCCGCCGCGCTGCCCCTCTACCTCGGCGACGCGTGGGACACCAACCACTATACCGGCTTTGTCGGGCAGCAGGCGGGCGCGGGCAACTTCTTGGTGGCCGACTACCACCTCTACCGCTGCTTTACGCCGCAGGACCACTCGATCCGGTGCGAGGAGCACGCGGCCAAGGTGCACCCGGGCAGCAGCCCGCGCCGCCACGACCGCGGCGACTGCGGCGACACGGCCGGCTGGCTGCAGTCGATGTCGCACCGGTGCGGCCACTCGCTCATCGTGGGCGAGTGGAGCGCCGCCCTCAACCCGGGCTCGCTCGGCCACCTGGGCTCGCCCGAGGAAAAGAAGCGCGCCAAGACGGCGTGGGCGCACAACCAGTGGCTCTCCTACGACAAGTTCTGCGCCGGCTACTTTTTCTGGACGCTCAAAAAGGAGGGCGGGCCGGACACGGGCTGGTGCTTTTACACGGCCGTCGAGCGCGGGGTGCTGCCGCCGCACCTCGACCCGCACCGCGGTCGGCGTCGGTCGCCGGCCGACATGGAGGCGCAGATGGCGGGGGCGCAGCAGCAGGCGTCGGCGGGCCACGAGGCCTACTGGAACAAGCAGGGCGACGCGTCCAAGTACGAGCACTGGCGCTTTGCAGAGGGCTTCGCCACGGCATGGAGGGACGCCGTCGAGTTTGCAAAGCAGAGCGCCGACAACGAGATCGGCTTCGATGGGCAGTGGAAAAAGGACAGGGTCGAGGCGCACCGTCGGGAAAAGGGCCAGGGCAGCAAGATGGTGTGGCAGTTTGAGCACGGCTTCGATCAGGGCCTCGCCGCTTTCAACGCCGCCCTCGTCGCTTCGTAGGCGTCTGTCTGAATCGAAAACGCTGCACGGTGCCTCCCAGCTCTGTCTCCCAGCTCTGTCTCTCAGCTCTCTCCCAGCTCTCTCCCAGCTCTCTCCCAGCTCTCTCCCAGC
>NW_006920869.1:144522-183884 GCF_000417875.1 Pseudozyma flocculosa PF-1
GCTCTCTCCCACGCTCTCTCCCACGCTCTCTCCCACGCTCTCTCCCACGCTCTCTCTCTCTCTCTCTCTCTCTCTCTCTCCCTCTCTCGCTTGCTCGCTCTGATCGTCTGTCGTCGCCTCGAGTCTCGCCCGCCCGCTGCCTCCCCTTTCTTGCTTGCACTGCCCGCCAGACGACGTCGAGCTGAAGTAGCAGAACGAGGTTCGTGACTGCAGCCTCCCTGAAATGACCCACGCTGTCTAGGCCGCGCGCTCACGATGACACCCGATGCCGAGCAACCTGCCAGCCACAGCCCCCCGGGCACTCGCACCGTCTCGCCGCGGCGGAAAAGAGAGAAAAAAAAAAGAAAAAGAAAAAAGGCCCCGTATTTCGAGGCCAAAAAGATTTCGACAACCACAGGATTCGAACCTGTGCAGGCAGAGCCTATGAGTTTACCCCCGAAACGCGGGATCGAATGGGAAAATTTTCTAGACTCACTCCTTGACCACTCGGACAGATTGTCCCGTCATGTCAAGCGCCCAAAATATAGCATTCATTAAAGCTCAAATCACAAAGAGTGAGGCGCGCCTCGGTCGGCGGGGCCAGGCCAGGCCAGGCCAGGCGGGGGGGTCGCGACGGAGCCTGCCTCCACCGGCGGCGAGAGCGGCAACAAACAGCGGCCGGGACCAACACCGCTGCCTGCCGACGCCGACCACCACCTGGCGTTGTCACCGCGATCCGCTCGACCCGCAACGCATCCCCTCTGTGTCACGGCCACCATCACCACCACCACTGCAACGCCAACTGCTGCCAGCACAACCTCTTACCATGGCACACCGGGCATCGATGCTACCGCCGCAGCACGGGCGGCAATCGCTGTACCCGGGCGCGTCCGTCATGGGTGGACCCGGCGGTGGGGGAGGAGCGAGTTCGCAGGCCAAGCTACAGGCCAAGCAGGCTGAGCTGGAGGGGCTCCGGGCGCTGCGCGACCTCTCTGCGCGCATGGCGAGGGAGATGGAGAGGCTGGCCGACCAGACCGATACGCTCGTCGAGGGCGGCGATGGTGAGTCCCCGGCAGCACGGCGAGGCGATGCCGTGTGCATGTGCTGATCGAATCCTTGTGGTCTTGTCTGGTGTACGTCGCCTCGGACCAGCTGTGGCCGGCGTCATGTCGCAGTGGGAGGGCGTCTTCCGGGCCATCCAGATCGCAAGAGGTACGTTGACCCCCGCGGCGCCGGACCCCCGCTTTCATCGCCCTGGAGGTCCCGCCCCCAACCAGCTGACAACGACGATGCCCTTCGCACCGCGGAACAGCATCCACATCCCTCGTGTCTCCGCCCCTGCAGTACCACAACCCGGGCATGGTCCTCGACACGGGCGACGACGATACGGCATCCAACCACTCGGACCGCGGCGGCGACGGACGCGACAACGACGACGACGACGACGGCGGCGACGAGCGGGGCGCACCGCCGGCCGGGAAGAGGGTGCTCCTCGATACCATCGTTCGGCTGCCCATCGACCTCGACGGCGAGGGCGCCGCGGACCAGTCCAACGACGCCGCCGAGCTCGACGCCGACCAGAGCGCCGCGCCGCCGCAGACGTCCTCGGCAACCTAACCCGCCCGCCCGGTACACGCGGCTGGACGTCAGTCGGCCCATCTGGGATGGCCGGCCTCCGTCGCTGTTCACCCTTTTGCTCTCTCTCCGCGCGGCTCGGCTTGTCGCCTGTTCCGATGACCTGTAATACCACCTGGACCCTCCCTACCTTTTGTCCCAACATCGGCTCGTCACACGGGCTGCGAAATTCCGGTGCGGACCGGGACACTTCTAGGGCGGTACGACGATGACTAGGATACAAGATGCGTGTTGGCGATCCACCTCGCAAGGGGCCTGCGCGGCGTCGGATGCTGGAGAACTGGAGAATGGGGACTAGGCAGGGATGGATGGGGGTAGCGTGGAACGTAAGGTAGACGGGGAGCGGGTAGCCGATGAGAGTCGATAGCGAGGTCGAGGTCGAGGCCGAGTTCGAGGGGGAGCGACGCTGTCCCCGCACCGCCTAGGCTGCCGAGGCGAGGCTCTTCTTTGCAGCGCCGCCGCCAGAGGTCGCCCAGGCGCGCCCGTTGATGGCGCCGCCCATGGCCGAGAGGCCCGGTGGGCCGCCGCCGGCCAGACCCTCGCGCAGCAGGCCGCGCAGGTTGCGCATCCTCTTGGCCCGCGACGTGTAGCACCCGGCAAAGGTGCGCGTCGCGAGGGGCAGCGGCGTGGTGCGGTCCTTTGTCGCCGCCGTGGCAATGGCGCCGATGATGTCGAACAGCTCCTGGTCCACCTGCGCCTCGTCGGCGCCAATGTCGTGCATGTCCATGTCGTCGTCCTCGATGAGCTTGACGGCGTGCGTCGCACCGTGCGCGTCCTTGCCCTCTGCGGCGCGGCCGCCCGACTTTTTGCCGCCGCCGCCGCCTCCTGCACCGGCTCCATCCTTGTCGGCCTTGGAGCTGGCCTTCTTCTTCTTTTCCTTGGGGGGTGCGGCGGCGGCGGCGGCCTTGGCGGCCAGCGCCTTTTCCTTTTCCTCTTGCTTGGCGGCGAAGCTCGGGTTGGTCGCCACCTGCCACTCGAACAGGAGCTGGTCGTAGGGCGCGGATCGGCCCTCGACGGCTCGCTTGGCGCCCATGCTGTGCGACTTGCAGGTAAGCGAGCGCGAGCAGGGAAGCCCCTTGTCGTTGATGACGCCGCACTGCTTGTCGACGTCGACCGGGCCTGCCGATCGCCAAAGTGGCCGTCGCCCGAGAGGAAAGGAGAGGGACACGAAGGGTTAGGGGCGCGAACGCTGAGCCTGGGCACTCGGATCGACGCTGGGCTGAGTTGAGGGCCTGGCGCGACGACTCACCTTTATTCTTGCGGCCGCCCTTCTTCTTTTCCTTTTTGCGCTTGAGCTCCTTGAGCTCGAGCCTGGCCTGTCGACGAGCTTCTGCCTCTGCCTTTTTCGTCTTCTTGGTCGGCCGCTCGACGTCCACATCCATGGCCGAGTCATTGTCGTCTGCGTTGGACAGAGAGGCAGGCAGCGATGCAGGTCAGTGAGCAGGGTCAAGGGGAGGTCGGCCGCAGTGCTGATTGAGGGGCACGGGATTGGACTCACCTGCCATCAGCCTGCGCTTCTTGAGGTCGCCCTCGAGGATGCTGGGCGACGCCCGCCCCTCTGCTATGTCCCTGGCCAGCCGGCAGTTTTCTGATCACATACAGATGACGAGGGACAAGCGTACGAGGACGAGAAGGAGGCGGAGGGCATGGCGCCGCATGACGCATGCGATGAGCTGACCAGGCGCGGGACGAAGGGAGAGCAAGTTCTAGCTCTGCCTGGCGGCGGCCCTTGAGCCGTTACTCACGCTGATGGAAGCCGAGTGCCTCGCGGAGCACCGTCTTGGCACAGTCGGGGCATGCGACCAGGTCGACCTCGTCGTCGAGCGGGTAGGGGCCGAAGTCGGTGATGGCCGTGTCATCGTGGTGCCAAAGCGGGGAGACCAGGCTGGTCCCCATGGGCGATCCAGCATCTAGGACGGAGACGATGGGATGGGCTCAGCAGAGCGAGTTGCAGCGTCAACGTGGGCTGCAGCACGGAGGGGACGGTGCAGCAGCGCGCGGCTCACCCGACTTTGTGGCTTCCTCGATCTGTGCCCAGGTGGGGCCAGGGTGAGCGGGAGCGCTCATGGCGAAAGAGGTATGGAGGGATTGGCCGAGCGACGGCTGCCTACGACTGACACAGGATCGAGGCCCGAGACAGCATAGGCAGGCGTCGGTCGAGCGGCAGGCTGAGCCGGCTACGGGATGGGTGGGCTCGCAGCAGGCGACGGGCGTCGCCCAGAGTGGCCTGGTTCGATTCGAGGACGCAGAGTGGGGACTAGACTGGCTATGGCGGCTGATCCGGGCGGACGGGCCGAGAGGGACCTAGATGGATCGGATGATGGCCCGAAGCCGAAGGGAAAGGAGAGGTTAGAATGGGGATACAGTTGGTGATGGTGGTGGCCTGGACCGTCCTGGCTGGGCCGAGGTAGCTAGGATGTCCAATCGGGCTCCCCCGAGGCGGCGCCTGGCCCCGACGCCGCAAGTTTTGGGGCGGGAAACGGGCGCCATCGGGAAGCCGCCGTCCGATGTCGCGTCCCCGGCTGGATTGCCTCCACATGGTTGCGCTGCTGAGGTTGGCGCGGGCCTGTCTGTCCCCCCCTACGTTGGCCGCTTTCCCCCCTTCATCATCGACCACCATCGTCCTCCTCGCCGCCCTCACAAGCCGTCGTCCTGCATCGCCATGTCCTAGTCAGCACCACGTACCAGCGCCGCAACACGGCCACCTAGGCTGACTCGGCTGCACCAATCCCTCCCTCCTCTCTGCCCTCCTCGGCCTCCTCGGCCTCCTTGCCCTCCTTGCCCTCCTTGCCCTCCTTGCCCTCCTTGCCCTCCCTGCTCTCCCGCGTCCGCCGCTTGTCCATCATGCGCATCGTCGTGTGGAACATCAATGGCCTGCGCACCCTCCGCGGATACCAGCCCTGGTACCAGCTCAAAGACTGGCAGTCCTGCCTCGAGCACCTCGACGCCGACATCGCCTGCTTCCAGGAGACAAAAATGACGCGCAAGCAGCTCCAGGAGTGGATGTGCATCCTCCCCTCCTACCACGCCTTCTTCAACTTCCACCCAACAAAGGGCTACAGCGGCACCGTCACCTACGTCAAAAAGGACATCTGCATCCCGCTCAAGGCAGAGCAGGGTATCACAGGCAGGCTCGTCAACACCGACAACCCGGCCGAGGCCATCGGCGCCTACCCGCGCGACGTCCGCGACGACGTCGAGCCCGCTCTCTGGAACGCCCTCGACGCAGAGGGAAGGGCCGTCGTACTCGACTGCGGCCTATTTGTCCTCTTCAATCTCTACGCACCAAACGAGACCGGACCGGAGCGCCTCGAGTACAAGATGAGCTACTACCACTGCCTCGAGGAGAGGGCCAACCGCCTCATCCAGGAAGGCAGGCAGGTCATGATCGTTGGAGACATGAACATCATCCGCGACCGCATCGACCACTGCGACCCGGAGCAGTCGCTCAGGGAGCACGGATGGACCCACTTCAAGCAGCACCCCGCAAGGACGTGGTACGACGCCTTCCTCGCGCCAAAGGGCAAGTTTCACGACGTCGGTCGCCTCTACCACCCGACCCGCGCAAAGATGTTTACGTGAGTCCCTCGGCCGAGCGGCCCATGCACTGTGCGCCGGGAGTCTTATCACTCGTGCTGAACCTGCCGGTGGCGCAATCTCCTGCATCTCCTCCCCTCTAGCAACTGGAACACCCTGATCGACGCCCGCCCCGCAAACTACGGCGTTCGTCTCGACTACACGCTCGTCACCGAGGGGCTGCTGCCTTGGATCAAGGGGGCCGACATCCAGCCCGACATCTACGGCTCCGACCACTGCCCCATCTACCTCGACATGCACGACTCCAGGGAGATCGACGGCAGGACCGTCTACCTCAAGGACCTGATGCACGGCGGGTCGAGCCGGCCGCCGCCCCCGCTGGCTGCGTGCTTCTACGACGAGTTCTCGGGCAAGCAGAGGAAGCTGGCGTCATTTTTCTCGGCGGCCAAGAAGCCGCCACCAACCCCACCGCTGCCTGCTGCCACTGACAAGGCGGACGGCATGGCTAAAGAGGTGGGGGCCAGCGAAGCGAGCCCGCAGGCTGAGCCAAGGCCGGGAGCACCGGAGAACGGAGAGATTTCGCTGGCAGATGCTCTGTTTGCGCTTCAAGCGCCTGCAACCAGCGAAGGGCCGACGTCGGCGATGATCCCCGAAGAGGCGGCAGGAGTCGGAAGGGAAACGACGGCCGCCGCAGATCCACCAAAAGGCGTGGCACCATCGCCCAGCCCGCTCGCGACCAGTGCGCAGCAAAAGGCGAGGCTCAGCGTCAGCGCTTCGCCACCCAAGCGCAGCCCAGCGGCCTCTCAGCGGCCCTCGTCGTCGTCGACATCGTCATCGTCGTCGTTAAGAAAGACGTCTTCGAAAGTCCCTCCCAAAGGCCAGATGCGGTTGCAGGCGTTCTTCACCAAGCCATCTGCGCCACCGCCGTCGGCACCCCCAGCGCTCGCGGCTGATGCGGAGACATCGACGACGGTGACGACAGCACCCGAGGCCGAAGAGCAGCCATCGCAGACGTCGGTCTCGACCACGGGGCCCGATGCTGTGCATCAGGGCCGATCCCGCTCGTCGTCACCGGAACTGATCGAGTCGTTTGAAGAGGCCGATCCGAGCAGCCCTCAGAAACACGCGCGCACCGCCTCGTCGACCTCATCCAACGGCTCGGCCTCGACGCTGGCAACGTCCGCCGCTGCCGAACCTTCTGCGGCAGAGCGGGTCGAGGCGTCGATGGCGTGGGGCGCCATCTTTGCGCCGCTCCCGCCGCCGACGTGCCGGGTGCACGGCGAGACGGCCAAGGCGTGGAGGGTCAACAAGCCGGGCCCGAACCACGGACGCAAGTTCTGGCTGTGCTCGCGGCCCGTCGGACCCGGGTACGAGAAGAGCGGGAGGGCAAAGGGCGACGTCAACCCCGAGTACCGGTGCAACTTTTTCCAGTGGGACTCGGAGTGGAAGGGCGAGGCGTCCAAGAGGCGCCGGAGGGAGGAGCATGAGGCGTGCGAGGCTGCTGCGGGCGTTTCGTTTGCAGAGGTGGGGAAACAGAAGAGGGCCACAGCAGGTGGCGGCGGCAGGGGCGGAGCGGAGATGATTATTGGATCAGACGATGGCGCGCCGCACAAGCGGGTCAAGTCGTCCAAGTGACGCAGACGAGGTAAGGAGCGAGGACGAAATGGGTGGATGACGCGTCGTCAGATGTCCTCGACGCTCCACTTGGCCCTCGAGTTGCGGGTATAGTCGTTTGTGCGCTGGTGCCAGAGGAGATGGCCGGCAAAGGCAATCATTGCCGCGTTGTCGGTGCACAGTGCGAGGGGTGGGAAACTGAGCTGCACGTCGCGTCGGTCTATCCCATCGAGCGCGGTGCGGAGCCTGGGCGGGAGGCAAGGATATGTCTCATCAGCAGCAGCCGCAACAGCCACGACGAGGGATGGGCGGTGGTGGAGGCTGGACGCACCTGGTACGAAGGAATGCGTTGGCCGCCACGCCACCGCTGCAGACGACTGATTTGATCGAGAGCGGATCGACACCCATGTCGATGCGGGGCGGAACGCGTCTCGATGCCGCCCCCGTCGTCGCCGTCGTGGGGCGTAGTGCCATTGCGAGTTTGTCCTCGAGCTGTGCGCATGCTGCCGCCTGGAACGCCTGGGCGACTTGACGACGCTGCTCGTCGGTCATGGCCGAGGGACCACCTTGGTGCTGGACGTGGCGCGTCACGGCCGACTTGAGGCCCGAACTGCAACGGGAGCGCGGGAGGTGAAGGAGAGTCAGGACCGTCTTGCGTGGCTTGGTCCGAAGAGAGGAGATAGGGAAGAGAGCACCGGCCTACGTACTAGGAGAATGAAGTCTTGCCCTTTTGCGGCACGGGAAACGAGAGGGCGTCTGGCTGTGCGGCGTCGCTCGACTGTGCGCAGAAGCTCTCGAGGGCTGCGCCGGGTGCGTGCGCCCAGGGTATGGCGAGGTCGCGCGCCACCTTGTCGAAGGCGTCGCTGCGGACAAGGACACGGAGGATCGCGGGTCAGCACTAGCTCGCAAGTGGCGAGGGATCGTCGAGCAGGTTGGAAAAGGGAGTCGGGGACAGGGTGCTCACCCGATGGAGTCGTCGGTGGTGGTGGCGAGGATCTGAAACTCGGATACGCCTCTCGCTAGTACGAGGAGGGTGTGACCGCCCGAGACGAGGAGGGTGAGAAAGGGAAAGCGCGGCGGGATCTGCTCGGTGAGGAGCGGTGTGAGCGCGTGCGCCTGCATGTGGTGTACGTAGATGATGGGCTTGTCGAGCAGGGCGGCGAGCGTCTTTGCGGCGGTGAGGCCGACGCCGAGGCTGCTGTTCATTCCCGGACCCTGGGTTACGGCGACGGCATCGATGTCGGTGTGGGTGAGGTTGGCGTGGGCGAGTGCGGATGCGATGGTGGTGGGGATGTTGGAGTGGTGGTTGAGCGCGGCGACGAGCGGGTGGATGCCGTGGGTGTGCGAGTGGTCCTGGCGCGTGACGATGGACGAGAGGATGCGTTTGTCGGATGTGACGACCGAGGCGCACGAGTCGTCGCAGGAGCTGGTCCGGGGGGGCAAGGAAAGGACGCAGAGAGTGGGCATGAGTGAGATTTCTTGGAGCTGCCGTGGGCGGGCACAACCTGCTCACCTTTCGATGCCGAGGATGATGCGGGGCTTGGACGCGGAGGAGGAGGAGGAGGAGGGTGAGGCGGAGGAGGTGTAGGCGGCCTGAGCGAGGGAATGACGTTGTTGGAAGCGTCGAGCTTGGTGCCGTGTTGATGGCGGTATCCTCTGCTTGAGCATGCTGCGACGTGGCAGGGCGCTGAGAGGTCTATGTAGCGGCGACGACATGGTGGTGGGCAGAGGCAGCGCGAGAGAGGAAGCGAGTGTGGGCCATCGAGGTCGACGAGGAGTGCGAACAAGGCGAGCAGAGCTGTCACGGGCTGCCACGGCTGCTCGGACCCTTTTCCTTTTCTTTTTTGGTGGCCGCCACGCCTCCACACGCCCCCGGCCAACTTTTTGGGATCCGGTCCGAACGTCGGGCCGTCACTCGGAGACTTCCTCAGAGCTCGAGGGGCTGCCTAGTTCCCACCGCCACTGCCACCACCACCACCACCACCGACACCACCACCCTCGCCATGCCCAGTACACATCCGCACGTCGTCGTACTCGGAGGCGGAATCGCAGGCCTCACCGCAGCCCGCAACCTCGCAGCGCACGGCATCAACGTCACCCTTCTCGAGGCACGCAATCGCCTCGGCGGTCGCATCCACACCTCCCACTTCCACCACGGCGGCCACGATGGCGACCAAGGCTGCACTTCCCCTTCCCCGTCCACCGCCGCTACCACGTCCCGTCCCGTAGACCTCGGAGCCAGCTTCATCCACGGCATCGTCGGCAACCCGCTCATTGACCTGGCAAAAGAGGTAGGTCCCCTGTCCTCCTCGCAATCGATCGCGAGCGAGTCCTGCATCGATCCTCATCGTGCCCCCTTCTTCCTCCGCCTACCCAACAGGTCCCCCTGGCCATCGCACGTCCCAACGAGGCTTCCACGCGCTACCTTCTAGATCGATCCGGCGGCAAGTCCCTCGACCGCGACCTCGCACAGCGCATCGACTTTTTTTCCCACGCCACCACCTTCCAACGCCTCCAGCGCGCCGCACAGCACGGACACCGCACCCCGCTCCCGCAAGAGAGCATCTGGTCCGGCCTCGTAGACGCAAAGTCCTACCCTGACGTGTGGAAGGGCATCGACGACGCAGAGAAGGACTGCATCCTCAGCGTGTAAGCACCCTCCCGGCCCACCCCTTTCTCGCCTTGGAATCGCCTGAGAATTGACATGGCCTGCCTGCGTATATCCGCGTTCTTCATCGTGCAGCGCCTCGCTCTGGTCCGGCTGGACCGGCGCCCGCCTGTCGGACGTGTCGCTGAGGTGGTGGGGGTTCGAACAGGAATTCCCCGGCGAAGACGTCGTCGTCCAACCCGGCTACTCGCACCTCGTCGAGTGGTCTGCCGACAAGATCAGGCAGGCAGGCGGCCGGATCGTCACCCAGCGCCGCGTCGAGGCCGTCGAGCTCCTCTCTGATGGTGAGCTCGTCGGCACGCCTTCATCCTACCTCTAGCGACGGCGCGACTCGCATGCTGAACCCACAGCTGCCCCCCTTTGCTCTCGGCTCCGCTCCAGATCGAGTGCGGGTGACTGCCACCGACGTCAGCACCGCCTCGCAGCCGACGGTCGAGTACGAGGCGACGCACGTCATCACCGCGCTCCCGCTCGGCGTCATGCAACGTACACCGCCGCGCTTCGACCCTCCCCTCCCACCGCGGCGGACGGAAGCGTTGCAGCGACTCGGCATGGGCCTGCTCAACAAGATCGTGCTCTCCTACGACCGAGCCTGGTGGCTCAACGCCGACGACGGCGAGGCCGATGCGTGGCTGTTTCTCCTTCCCTCGGACTTTGGCTCGCACGACGCTGCGACCACGCACCGCACGGCGCGGCAACAAGCTGCGATGCCGTCGGACGAGGACGAGGCCAGGACACTGATCGAAAGCGGCGGGATGGCGGTGATGGACTACAGCGCCGTGAATGGGCATCCGGTCCTCGTCGCCTATGCCGGTCCGCCCGTCGCACAGGCCCTCGAAATGGTCCCGCCGCAATGGACGGTATCGACGCTGCATTCCAGGCTGGTCCAGAGCCTCGTTCCCCCCCACCGTCGCGCCGGGGCAGATGCGATTCCGGACGCACCTACATCCTCGACGGTGACACAGTGGGGACGCGACGAGTACAGCCGAGGCTCCTACTCTTTCCTCCGTCGTGCCTCCTCCCCGTCCGACGGCGAAGAGGAGGAGGGAGAGGGGAAGGGGGAGGGATCGAGTCCGTTGGATATGCTCGAATGCGGCAAACCCCTTTGGCAGGGTCGGTTGGGCTTCTGCGGAGAACATACCGAACCAAACTGGTGAGTCCCTCGTCGGCCGTGGAAAAGCGGTACTTGCGTCGAGACGCCGTACTGATGCTCCCGCCTCGCCATCCCCATAACCAGCTACGCGAGCGTACACGGCGCTCTGATGGAAGGCGAACGCGAATCGAAACGCATCGTCAACCTCCTTCGGCTAGAAGAGGCATCCATCAACGACGCACCAGGTACCTGATCTAGACGCCGACGCACCAGGTACATGATCTAGACGCGTCGCGGCCCGTCTTTGCCCCTTGTTAGATAGATGCATAGATGACGACCAAGCACCCATGACGATGGCGGCGGATATCGAGATGGATTGCGCGGGCAGGCTGGTATATTCTATCGAAGCATTGAAGTGGGGTGGGCGGCGGGACGATGAGGCAGGGCCAGGAGGACGCAGACGCTCTCAGAGCATGCCGGCGACGCTGTCCGGGTGGTAAGGGTGCTTGACGAGCTCCTCGTACAGGTCCTCGGGCACGTCTCGGGCCATGCTGACGGTCACCTGGATAATCTGACGCGCATTGAGCGGCGGAAAGTGGCGCAGTAGCTTCATTGGGCTGCAGAGCGGGCGAGCAAAGAGGCGCGACGTTCTAACTGTCAGCAGTTGCGCATCTGGGACGAGAGGGTGACGACGGCGGCGGCGGTAGGAGCGAGCCGACCAAGTCCTGTACACACCTCGACGAGTCGAGCAGCTCGTTGCGCATGATGTGCAGCTGGGCCACGATGCAGAGGACGTTGAAGTGGACGCCAAAGGCGAGGAGAAAGTCCCACAGCTGCAGCACCTCGGGCAGCGGGGGCGTGCAGGCGCACAGCGTCAGGACGGCTGCGGTGGGCCCAGGGCAGAGGCGGGTCAGGATCGTCGTCGTCTGAAGCGGGGCGGCAGGCCAGCCCGGTCAGGCTTACAGGGAAAGGCGTAGATTTCGGCGGAGAGGTTCTTGGACCGCAGATGCGTGTAGAGCGAGGGGTCCAGACGTTCCAGGCACCGATCCAGGAGCTGCGGAGGGGTGCAGGCACAGAGGACGAAAGGAGGTCAGAGGGGTGGCCGGTGCGCTCCTGGCCGTGGCCGGAACGGTACCCACCTGCAGTCCCTTGTGCACGCCGGCGAGGGTGGGCTGGACGTAGAGCGGGCAGCACGTCTCGATGAAGCGGCTGAAGGCGTAGAAGGCCTCGAGCTCGCTGGGCAGCGTGTAGAGAAAGGGAGCTGCGAGGACATTCATTCCCTGGACGTAGGTGAAGTCGTAGACGAGGTGCGGATCCTCGCTGTCTGCTCGAGGGCGGGGAATGGGGACCAGGCCAGGGCGCCAGGTCGGGTCAGCTGCTGCGTCAGGTCGGACTGTACGCCTGTCTGTCCTTGCAGCGCCTTAGATCCTACGCACCGCAGTACTTCCACACGAACGCCTCTAGCAGGCGGATGAGCTTTTCCTCCTTGACGCGCTCCTTGAAGCCCTGGTCGGTGGCGAGGGTGCGGAACGTGTCGTTGCGGATCTTGTCGTGGGCGGGGGATTTGCCCTTGGACACGAGCTCGAGGTAGGGGGCTACGGGCGTGGTGCGGATGTCGAGGAGCAGCTTCCACACGAGGGAGCGGTAGCTGGACCCGGTCGGGGTGGTGTGCGAGTCGTCGGGCAGCGGAAAGGCGA
Organism: Pseudozyma flocculosa PF-1; assembly: GCF_000417875.1. NCBI lineage: Eukaryota > Fungi > Basidiomycota > Ustilaginomycetes > Ustilaginales > Ustilaginaceae > Pseudozyma > Pseudozyma flocculosa. Next base: position 156,746 of record NW_006920869.1, read on the forward strand.
TGATCGTGTTGCGCATCTTGTTGAGGATCTGCTTGTACTCTGCCATCGTCTTGACCGTCGTTGCCGTCGAGGACGAGGAGGTGGACGAGGACGACGCTGGTGGTGCGGGTGTGGGTGTGCCGGGGGTGCTTGCTGCTGCGTTGGTGGGGCGGGTGTAGCGCGAGATTAGACGGCTCCATGCTTGCAGGGCTGGCTGCGGATCGTCGGCGGGCGCTATGGACGCGGACGTTGAAGGTATGGCTGCTGCGGCATCTTGGATGATGTGTGTTGCGCTGTCAGAGGGGGTATCGGTGGCCATGCTGCTTGCGAGGCGGCCGCGGCGAGGCAGGAAGAGACGAGGTGCATGGTGGACAGGAGTCAGGGAGGGCTTAAACTGAATCGCGCCACCTGCCTGGCCTCTGTCTGGCCTGCTGAGCTGCTGTTGGACCCTGGACGCCGCGAGATCCTGCTTGGACCCCGCCGAGCCGCGCACAGGCCAGCGTCAGACCAGGCCGGGCCAGAAGAGCTTGCTTGCCCCCAAAGCCCGGCTGTAGACACCGCCACCGTCTCGCCGCCTTCACCATCGCCGCTCGGTCTCAGCCGCCGTCGGAGCACAGCTCTGCCTCGTTTCATCACCACCTTGTCGCGGTCCTTCCTTCGCAAAGAGCGGCCAAGGCCTCCGCCCGTGCTCGCTCGTGGCAACCGTACATCAGCCTTCCGCTCCTCCTCGCCCGGCGTCCGGATTCCAGCGGTCAGGACTACGCCACGGCTAGAAGACGCCGCACTACGGTCAGGAGCGAACTGACTCGTCCGCCTCTGGTCTGCGCAACAAATCGCCGCATCTTCCAGCTGCCGCCTGCTATCGAAGCACCGCCCGCCTTGCTCGAGCCGGCGGCGGCAACAGCAGTTGCGGCGTCTTCTTCACTCGGCCACCGATTACTACTAGCTGACAGGCGCACTCGGCTCAGAGATACGTCTCGACTACGCCCCAGCCTCGCTGCATCTCGGACGTCTCTCCGTCGTTCGACGGCTGCATGATTGCCCGGCAGTACAAGTCGTACAACGGCTGCGCAAGGAGGCAGGGGGCGATGATGGGTCTGCGCCTCATTTCGCGCAGGCCGGTCGCACTCGTCCGGGAACTACGCCCCTCGCCCGTCCAGCCTTCATCTGTTGCCGCCAACCTTGAGCTGCGGCGCAGATCGCCAGAGGGTCGAGGTCCGTACGACCGGCTGCACCGTGTCCTCTTTTGCTGCCGGGGGCCCAAAGCTTTTGCGGCCTAGAGAGCGAAGAGGCAGCGGGGCCCATGTTGGCCACGTCTGAGCCAAGATCGACAAGGTTTGGCCCCGAATCGTTCAGGGAGGACACGAGGATGGCACCCACGGAGCACAAACGGTGCTTTCGGGGCGGACATGTTTGCGCAGGAAGAAACTCGGTCCATGAGGTCAAACGAACCTTCCGCCTTGATCCATCCGGCCGCGCAGAGCCGCTGCGATTGATGGTCGCCGCACCGCGCCGCGCTGCGCCGCACCGAATCGCCATGCTGCGCAGTGGCCCGGCGCGCTCGTTCTATCTACCTGCGCAACGGCGCCCCGCGAGCGAGCGGTCAACGCTCAGTGGGGCACGAAGGCAGGCTTCAGCCTTCCTGCCAGCGTCCATCCTCTGTACAGCCGATGGCCCGCTTCAGCCAGCCCGAGCTCAAGGCAGGCTTATAAGGGAAGCCGTTCTTGCGGGGCGATTCGTTCCCTTCCGCCTCTTCCCTCATCTCCATCGCTCTTCTCTCCCCCGTCCCAACTTTACCTTTGCCCAAGCCCCCTCGACTCGCCCTGTCTACTTTGAACCATCTCCAAAAAGCACTTCCATCGACACCAACTGCTACCCGTGAGCCAGCTTGCCACCATGGCCGAGCAGAGCAAGCTCTGCCGCTGGTTTGGCACGGCGCAGGGATGTCGCTACGGCGACTCGTGCATATTCAAGCACGCAGACGCCGCTCCGAAGGCGGCTGGCAGCAGCACTGCCACTCCGTCCGCCAGCACCAAGAGCAAGCCCTATCGCCCCGTCCTTTTCTCCACGCGACTGACGCTGAACCCTCCCGACATTACCGCGACGACGGTGCCTCAGCTCGCCGAACCGACTTCGGATGCCCTCATGCCCCGTTCCGACCAAGACCCCGACCAGACCCGCAGCCGCCTGTTCGTGTACCTCAAGCCCAACTTCACCTTTTCCAGCTCGTTTGCCGTCAAGACCTTCTGCGAGATCCTCGTCAGCTGCAACTCCAAGCACACCGATTGGGTGGGTGGCCAGGATCCTAGCACAGGCGACGCGGCACGACAAGGCACAAAGTGAGAGCTGGACTGACACGGCATGACATACTCATCCCGTCCGGCGCACAATGGCCCACAGACGATGGACAAGCGAACCGACTTCCTCGATCAGCTGGTCCACAACGAAGCAGCTGGCATCCAGAGGATCAGAGACGTTCTTCGATACCCCATCACCATCCGAGCCTGCGCGCCTCCGCGCGTCGAGCTCTGTTTCCAGCAGACGGTGCTACTCGTAACCATGGTGAGCATGCCAAGCGGCCCAATCTCGAGGCTACCCACTCGCCGTTGAGCTGCGCTGACTGATGCGATGCCCGTGCCCTTCGTCGTGCTGCTACAATAGTTCCTGAGCAGCGAGGCCGTCGTGCGCTGCATGGCCAAGAGGACCCAGACGCTCCTCCTCGGCATCGTTGACCTTCACCTCGGCGAGATCCTCGACGCGGTTCTCACTTCGAGCGAGGCTCTGCTCAAGTCGAGCATCGGCGTGCCTGCTCTGGCCTCGATGGCGCAGATCTTCAAGCCGACTAGCGTCATGCTGCTCGAGTGAGAATCGTTCCTAAGCCCTTTATCCTCGCAGGCTGAACCCAACGGCCGGCTGCTGACACCTTATCGATGTAATCTCGTGTCGCCGCAGGTACATCCGCCTCTTTAAGGATGCGGCCATCGAGAACGAGCCTGCCCTCAAGTCCTTTGTCGACAAGTTTGCCGAGCTCCACACTGCCTGGGCCGACAAGGTTCGCGCCGGCACCATCCGTAACGACGTGCTTGCCACGCTGCCAGTCGACCAGCAAAGCTTCGCCCTGCACGTCGTCGGTCACTGGATCCGACAGCTGAAGGATGTGGTTGCCCGAGCGGGTCGAAAGATTGGCCCGGGCGATGGCGCGACGCACGTCGATGCCGACGCCGTCCTGGCACAGCAGAACCTCGGCCAGCTGGCGCACATGCAGCGCCTGTTTGAAGGTCCCGGCAGCCTGCGCGGAGCCGGTCCCCGTCACGACAACGACCATGCCGACATCACCAAGATCCAGATCGTTCCCACGCACAGCGAGCTGTCGAGCAGCGTCGCACCCTACATCCCTGCCACCATCCCCGGAGCCCCGCACCACCTGTCAGAGGGCACTTACGCACGAGTGTGGGTACACTGTGACGATCGTGGGATGGGCCCACGACGACGAGGTCTCGGCGCCGTGCTGACGCGATCGCGATTCTCTACCTGATCCTTCCCACCACTCCACACAGCCTTGACGTCCAGTTCCGCCTGCTTCGCGAGGAGGCCATGGCGCCCTTTCGACAGGGCCTCGCCTCTCTTCTGCGTGACCTCCAGAGCTTGGTAAAGCCGAACACGGGAGACCGCGAAGGCCTGGCAGGCGCCGCACGCATCCGAGCCATCCTACACGAGGGCGGAGGTCGACTCCAGGCCGACAGGCAGGACATAGTCGCGGCCGACCTGGTCATCCACGGCGACGGCCGGCTCCAGTTCCGCGGCTGCAGGACTCTCGCCAACAATGTGAGTTGCAGCCAAACGCAGAAGGAGTCCTGCCCGTTTTTCACTCAGCTGACCTTGCCGAACGCCATTTTTCTTTGGCGACACATCTCTTGTATGATCTGCCAGGGCGTCGTCGTCGATCTGTCCTTCTGCTCCCCCGTGCGGGCGCGAAGCAACCCCAAGCGCTACTGGGAATTTGCCGCCAAGAGGGGTGCGTGAGGAGACGGACTGGATGCGGCCGGATCGGAGCCCAGCTGACTTCTACGCTCGCTCTTCTCCTGTTTCGCTCCTCCAGCTCTGGGGATGGGCGCCCTGGTGGCCTTCCTGGTGGCTTCTGGCGACCTCTCTCCTAGGCTGTTCATGGGCACCGTGTGCAGCTTCCCGTCGGACATGCTGAAGGGCGTGGCTTCGGGCCGAGACCCTACCGTCAGCATCTCCTTCTTCGACTCTGCCGCCCTGGCCTTCTTCTTCGACAAGCCCAAGGGCGTTACCGAGCTCCTTGTCGAGGCCAACGGTATCATCTACGACACCATCGCACCCTTTCTCCGCTCGCTGCAGGACTCTAACCCCCACTACCTGCCCTTCAAGGCCTACATCGCCGAGACGATGCATCGCCAACTGCCGGCCGGCAGCGTCGAGGTCGCAGCCCCTGACTATGCCCTTGCCCCCGGCTTCAAGTTCGACCTCAGCGCGCTCCTTCTCGACTCGAAGAGGTCCACGCAGACCCTGACCATGTCCATGGACGCTCACAGCATCGATGCCGCCAGGCGCCAGCTGGAGGAGGCCAGCACGTTCGACGGATCCCAGATCGACGCCATCGTCAACTCGCTTACCTCGCAGGTTGCGCTCATCCAGGGACCTCCAGGTGCGTGCTTGCTCGAATGGGCGTGTTCCCGTCGATCCAGACATCCCTGACCATCATCAGCCTTCAACGTCTACAGGTACCGGCAAGAGCTACACGGGCGTCGCGCTGGTCGACGTACTCCTCAAGAGCAAGGTCAGGCCGATTCTGATCGTCTGCGTCACCAACGTAGGTACACCGGCGGTAGTTCGGCGCAGCCGGATCCATGTTCCCTCTCACACGCAGTCACTCCCCCACCATTCGACGCCCACGCCGTGGATACAGCACGCGCTCGACCACTTCCTCCGAAGCATTCTGGACAAGGGCATTACCGAAAGCCTCGTCCGCTTTGGTTCAGCATCCAAGGACCCGAAGGTGAGCTCCATCTGGACACTACGCTTCCACCTCGATTGTTGGCTGATGCGATGTATCCTGCTGCAACGCTTGGATTGACAGGTCGCCTCCTTCAGCTGGAACTCGATCAAGCACGCGGCCCATGACGATCCGAGCAGCCGTGCCCTCAACGCGGCCTTCAAGCAGTACAAGGTCGCCGAGGAAAAGCTCAATCAGTGTCTACGTGCGCTGCAGCAGACCAGGTAGGTCACCCCTTGGGCCGTGAATCGGCAGCAATGAAACCAGGCCCTGGTGCAGAGTGCTACAAGTCGGATCCTGACATCGCCCCGACATGTCTCTCGACATCGCAGACTTCCGCTGGAGAGCATCACGAACGTCAATGGCTTCGCGTACGGTGCGCACTTCGAGCAGCTGAGCGACAAGAGCGGCAAAGCTCTGCCGGCCGCGGTGTCCGCCTTCGAGCAGCGCTGGCAGGTCGTTGGCCCAAACACGAAAAGCCACGAAACACTGTTCGACTTTTGGCTCGAGGGCGGAGACCTCATCTTCCGCGTCCAGCCCGCAACGGCCGCAGTCAGCGCACCTGCTCTCCAACGCCCAACACGACGCGAGGACGCTCAGCCGCGACGAGGTGCTCTCGGCATGGGCCATCTCCATCTCAACTGGGGTCTTCTGGCTGTCGAGGAGGCCCTCGCCGAAGACGACTCGGACAAAGACGCGGAGGCCAGGAGCGAGAGCGCCCAGATGACCGAGGAAGCCCAACACACAGCTGCTGTTCCCATTGACCTCCACGACGAGGTGCAGCAGGAAGAGCTCGTCGAAGCGATGAGCGGTCTCGTTCTCGACGAGAGTGGCACCTGGCCGGAGCTGCGTTCCGCCGACAGCGACAGAGACGTCGAAGAGCTCGGCGAGGACAACGATGTCTGGAGCTTCTCGCTCAAGGAAAGGCACAAGCTCGCCCGCCACTGGGAACAGCGCGCCAGGGAGCTTGAGAACGACAGGTTCGACCGCGCCAAACGGGAGTTCGAACAAGCTCGAGAGGAGCTCAACCACCAGAAGGATCAGGTATGTCTCGGGAGAGAAAACTGCTGCGGCAAAGTGCGCTTGCTGATGTGCTTGCCCCATCATGTCCTTCTCGCTCGCGCAATCAGGCCTGTCTCCGCATCGTGCTTGGCTGCGACATCATCGGCTGCACGACCAACGGCGCTGCCAAGCTGACCAGCCTTCTCGCTGTGAGTCATCTCCCGGAGCAAGCAGATTCGAAGTGCTGTTGCTGAAGCTCGAGCGCCCCATCTTTGCCACGCTGCAAGCAGAACATCCGACCGAAGGTTCTTCTGGTCGAGGAAGCCGCCGAGATCCTCGAAGGTACGACTCCTCTCCCGGAGTTTCTCGCCCTGGCTGCGGCACTCGGCAGCATGCCTGACGACGCCTCTCCTTCCACCCGTCTCGCGCGACCAAAACGCAGCACACGTCCTCGCCTCGATGACCCCCTCTCTCCAGCACCTGCTGCTCATCGGTGACCCGATGCAGCTGCGTCCCCACATCTCCAATTACACGCTCTCGATGGAGAGCAAGAGGGGTCAGCTCCACAGGCTGGACTTCAGCCTGATGGAACGGCTCGCCACCGAGGCTGGACTGCCCATCACCCAGCTCAACGTGCAGAGGCGCATGCGTGCCGAGATCGCCGACCTCGTGTAGGTCATTGCAACCCGCCTCGGTCCTTTCAAGCTCCCTGCGTGCGCCGCTGATCTTACACTGGCGTCTCGCGCGCTCACTTTGGCACAGGCGTCCCCTGTACCACAACCTGCAAGACCACCCTGACATGGCGAACCGGGCCGACGTCAAGGGCTTCCAGAAGAACCTCGTCTTCATGGTGAGAGCTGCGGTCACCGCAGAGCTGTCTTAGATCAGTGCGCTGCTGCCTGCTGCGCTGTCAGTCTCTTCGCTGACGGTTTCGACGAGCTTGTCGCCTCTGGACGCAACAGGACCACAGCCATGCCGAAGACAGGACCCGTGACGCCGGCAGCCGTTCGAACGACTTTGAAGTGCTGATGGTGATCGACCTCGTCAGGTGAGCATGCCGCGCCGTCGAGACCCGATGCTCGGCCATGCTGCTGACCTCGCTCGCGGTCTGGCTCCGCCCTTGGACGAACAGGTACCTCTGCCAGCTCGGCTACCGAAAGGAAGGAGACATCTGCCTCCTGACTCCCTACCTCGGCCAGCTCGCCAAGCTCAAAAAGGCGATGGCCAAGGAGGTCGTCAAGGTCGTCGTTGACAACCGCGACGAGGAGCAGCTTGCCCTCGCCGAGGCAGCGGACGCCGCCGAAGCTCCGAACGAGGCCTACATGTCGGTACAGTCCTCATCCCTCGAAGCGGCGGTGCGTGTTGCAACCGTCGACAACTTTCAGGGCGAGGAGGCGAGGGTCGTCATCCTCAGCCTGGTTCGCAACGCTGGTTCAAGCGACGGTGACGACGAAGACCCCGCCACTGCGTACCAGAACGTCGGCATCGGCTTCCTCAAGGTAAGGGCTGCTGCAGTACCCGTTACCAACGTTGCCCGCGAGGCCGCGCTGACGCATCGATCTGCCTCGCCCCAATCTCAGTCCCCAAACCGCAGCAACGTGGCCCTCTCGCGCGCCAAGGAAGGCCTGTTCATCCTTGGCAATGCAGGCCTGCTGTCGAGCAAGTCCGAGTTCTGGGCGTCTACTCTCGCCACGCTCGATGCCTCGGGCGCGGTCATGAACGGCTTCCCCGTAAGTCAGGGCGGACGCATGCTGAGGGATTGGCGCTGTTTGCTATGATGGCAGAGGGTTCCGACTTCCGACCTGATGGCGACCATGGCCTCGTATTCCCTCCTACAGCTCCAATGCGAGCACCATCCCGAAGAGACTCTCAGCGCGACCGACCCGGGTCAGATCCCGGTCTGGGCTCCTAACGGTAAGTGGACGTGGCGCGGCGACCTTTCTGGCTCCGTCGTAGACTGACGCTTTCACCCTTTGATCTCGCGGCAACTCAGGCGGATGCCCTCAGATCTGCAGCAAGAGCATCGGCTGCGGTCACATCTGCGACAAGAAGTGCCATCCCGGAGACGCAGAGGTGAGCACTGCGGACTGCCTCCTTGGCACGTTCTATTGCGGCAACGCGACTGACCCCGTCCTTGCTTGCTGCCTGCCGCTCTCGACAGCATCGGCTGCACCCTTGCGAGGCCCCCTGCGCTCGACTGCACGAGGAGTGCTCCCACCCGTGTCAGAAGGCGTGTCACGAGGACTGCGGGTGAGTACTCCACCGACGGTCATCCCATCGGGCAGCGCCCGCTGACTAGTCCACGAACGACCTCCTTGTTTCCGCCGCAGGCTGTGCGAGTTCCCGCTCTCCTCCGTCCAGCTCCCCTGTGGTCACACCGCCGACAAGGTCCCCTGTCACCAGGTCAAGAGCGGATACGTGCGCTGCACCGTGCCCGTCACCAAGGAGCTCCAGACCTGCGAGCACACCCTGGCCGTTCCGTGCGGCGACGACGTTGCAGACTACAGCTGCAACGCCGCTTGCGGCAAGGTAATGTCGTGCTGCGGAAGGGTCTGCTCCGCGGGCTGCGACGCTTACCAATCGCTCAGCACCAAAGGCAAGGCGACGGGCCCCTCTGCGAGGATGAGGGACAGCGAGGATGGCGAACATGCCGAAGCTGTCATCGAACGGACCGCGCACCGTCCGCATCTCTGCGACCAGCCCTTCTCTTCCTGCCCGCACAAGTGCTCGCAACGGTAAGTGCGCGCCGTGGACATCCCTCCCATTTAACCTGCTCTGACAAGATTCTACTTTTTCCTCATCGTTTCTCAAGCTGCGAGCCCGACCACAAGTGCGGCGAGTGCCGCGAGCCCTGTTGGCGTTCGTGCGAGCACAGCCAGTGCCGCAAGCGTTGCAACGAGCCGTGCACCACCTGCCTCGCCCCGTGCTCGTGGGATGCGTGCCCGCACGTTGCTCAGGGCTGCCCCCTCCCTTGCGGTGTCGTGAGTAACTTTGGGCTTTCAGCGCCGCCCTGGTCAACCGACACAGGACTGACGTATTGGCGAGCCATCTGCGCTGCGACCTCAGCCTTGCTCTCGCCTTCCCTGCGACGCTCGCTGCACGGAGACCCTCATCTGCGGTCACCCTTGCCCCAGCCGTGAGTATGAGACTGTCGATGGTCGTCACCGCCCATCAAGCGCTCCGCTAACCTCTTCCGACATGCGCCCTCGTGTCCCCTTCCCCAGTCTGCGGCGAGCCTTGCGACGTGCAGGCGTGCATCGAGTGCATGCCCGCCGAAAAGCGACAGGCCGACGTCGTCGACCTGCTGATGCATCGCACCCTCGCCGAGATCGACGATACCGACGATGGCCTCGACAACATCCTCCTCACCCTGTGAGTGTCACCGACGGTCAGACCTCTTTGCTTTGAGCGCGACAGAAGAACCAGTGGCTGAGGCTCGTGCACTTGCCTTCACTCCGCCACAGGGACTGCGGCCACATCTTCACGGTCGAGACGCTGGTGAGTGGCCTGACCAGATGCAGCGATTCCAGGCTCGTGCTGACCTTCTTTGCCCTCGTATCGTTGCAGGACGGGATCCTCGAGCTCGACAAGTACTACGACCGTGACGAGAACGGATGGGTGCGACCTTCGCTGCCGTCGTCGATGTTCGAGAAGCCCAAAAAGTGCCCGACCTGTCGTGCAGAGATCTACGCCCGTCGCTACTCGAGGCCGATTAAGCGAGCCGTCCTCGACCTCCAGGAGACCAAGACGACGCGCGAGCTCAACGCGGCGGTCGCCAGGGTTCGAAAGGCCTGCGCGAGCGTCGACATCACCGCGAAGAAGGAAACTCTGCGCGAGGATGTCGCGAAGGCGATCAGCGTCCTCCCGGCCACGGTGCCCTCGCTCGAGGAGCAAAAGAGGCTGACGCGCTCGCTCGTCAAGGACCAGGCACGCGTGGACCTCAAGTCCGGCCACACCAGCATCACGCCGTCTGGCAAGGTGTTCGACATTCGGAGCCGTGGCGTCGATCAGGCCCTGGTGCGCGCCTGGAACGCGGCTTGCACGGCCATCAAGCAGTGCTACGTCCAGGTCCAGGACATCGCCAAACGCCCACTGTGTGAGTGCAGGCAGATCTGCCTCGATCGGATCAGGGCGCGCTTGACTGACAAGCTGCCTTACCGCCTTGTCTTCTACAGCCCCGAGCATGGATGCGTGGCAAGCGGCGGTGGCCTCGAGCTACCAGGCAGCCGCGATGCTTTACGACATGGAGAGGGACCCGCGGGCTGGCCTCAAGGCGATGAGGGAAGCCAAGGTCGCAGTCGGGACCCCCGCGCCCCGAGCCGATTACCGCTTCCGCGTCGAGAGCATCATGCACGGCATCAACCTGCGCCTTCTCCTCCTCGATCTCGCCGAAGAGGTCGCGACACAGCTCAAGGGGGCCGATTCGCCGCAGCTGTGGAGCTGGAACCTCTACGTGAGCCTAGCGCCAGCGTCGAGGGCACCATCGGTGGATCAGCAGCTGACATTCTCCGCCCCTGTCACTTCCCATCCTGATCTATCTCTTTCCGAGCGCAGATCGACTTTGTCATGACCTCGATCATCCTCGACGCCACCAAGGCAGTCCACTTTGCAGAGATCGGCCAGTGCTCGAAGCTTTTCCTCGAGGCGAATGCGCTCAAGCTGAGGGTCGAGTTCGAGCGCGTCAAGACCGAGGCCATCCGAGTGCTCGAGAGCGAGCTGTCTAAGCGACCGGAGGTCTCGAAGGCGGCAGGTCAGCACGTCGACATCCTCTTCGAGGGCTCGGAGGCAATCGTGAACTCGTTCGTGGCAAGCGCGACACCCGAGTTGGCCGCCTTCTACGTCGCCAACGTCCAGCCCACCATGCGTCAGCTCAGGGAAGAGGCGGTCGCGTTCGTCCAGCATCTCGCCGCCGAGACCTTCTACCAGCCCGTCTCGAGCGCCGAGAAGATGATGATCACCAAGGCCATGCACGACGCCGAGTTCACCCACGGCGGCCACTGGTACCGCTGCGACAACGGCCATCCGTTCACGATCGGCGAGTGAGTTTGATGCTGCGGCCTGTCGTGGTCCGCTCTGGACGACTCGAGCTAAGCTTACACGTCGATGCAACTGCCCTTGTTCGCTCCCTCCCCTCGTCGACCTCCTGACAGCTGCGGTGGAGCTATGCAGGTCTCGGCCTGCCCCGAGTGCGGTGCGAGGATCGGCGGCAGCGGCCATCGTCTCCTCGGGGGCAACATCGTGGACAGCGAGATGGAAGATCTCGCTCGCGAGCAGGGAACCGCTCCCTCGCCCTGGAACTGGGCTCAATGGGCTCCATAGGTCATCACAGCACGTGCGACCGACCTCTTCGCATCGAGGACTCCGGCTCCGCACGACGCCTTCAACCATCCTCTATCGCCTTCGCAGCATCAGAGCAACGTCGTCCGACAAGAGCAGAGGCTGCAGACATCCATGCTGCTAAACCCGACTTGACAACAGCGCGACATCGAGGCACGAACAGCTCGCAGGCGAGCGATCTCCTCCATAGATGAGCGCAACCGCTTCCCTAGACTCCTCATTGTCGGTCGTCCGTAGACCGCAGCGCTCCTTGCCACTGACCGAGAGCCCCTTCTTGTAGCTCTGCTCCCATGACGCCTTCGGTCGAGGGCTGGCCGTCAGATCTTCGAGAACCAATGGACCGCAGTCCGGTCGTTGAACCATCGTGTCGTCTGCGAAGGGGACCGAATCGACGTGGCTAAACAGGCAGGCAAGCAGGCGCGGAACCGAAAGCGGCTCACTGGGCCGGGCCAGAGGTAGTTTGCCGCCACGTGCGGCTGGTGCTCGACAGACCAAGGCCGCGGCGAGGGGCCGAAGTCTGCTCGGGACCGGAAGATGAGGAATAGCCTACAGTATCAAGGCCGTCGAAGGCGTATTCATGCCCTAGGCTGGATCCTAGCATCACGTCTTTGCCCGACAAACTTTTCTTCTCGACGTCTTGAGAGCGCTCGTGTAAGATGCGAGGTGGCTTGTGGCAACTTACGAGGTGGCGAAAGCGCACGCACTTTGCCCTTCCACATGATCACGTCGACGACGTCCGTGGGATCTTTGACCCGAGCGAGTGAGAAGACGTCTGGGTGCCCCGTATCTTCGAGACGGTGGGCTTCCCTCTCCGCTGATCCACGACCCCACAGAGGCAACCTGGACAAGTTCGAAAACTTTGTGGCTTTGCTGCGTCTACGAACTTCTGAGCGAGAGGGAGCAGACAGGTGATGCGGAGAAGAGGGGTTCCGGTATGTGATTGGAGAACGTTGGCGCCGCGGGGAGATGGTGCGACAGGACAAGACATGGGGAGCGTGCTGGGCGTGGGGAAGCGGAGGGAGGGCTGGCTGCGTTCGGTGAAACTCGATGTTCCGCCACTCCGCACGCACGCACGCACGCCCTAGCCTAGCCTGCTTGTCGCTGCGTGCGTGCGATAGGGTGAGGAGAGGTGGCGGCGAGCGCACCTATGAGAAGACGAAGCAATGCGCTCCCAAATTCGAAATTGACAGACAGCACCGTTCGGCAACACCTAGCCTCTTCTTCCAGCCCGCCCTCCATCCCGTGTGTTTGACATTCGAGACCTTGGTCTGGCCTGGTCGTCTGGTTTGCGTTGGTGATGCTGAGATGGCTGCCAGGCTGTAGCTTTTGCTTGGGTGCTTTCGCCATCAAAAGGCTGGGTACCCGAGGCCTGGCAAGGACAGACAGACCAGCGAGCGAGAGCCGTTCGCTCGTCGCTGACACCGGTATGCCATGCCATGCGTAGGCCGCCAATCAGCCCAGCCCAGGCCCTCTAGCCTGCAAGCAAGCGAGGATTTCCTTCCAATTGTGGGGTTGCCAATCCGCTCGGGCCCACGAGCACAGCGAGGCAGGCAGGCAGGCAGGCCGGCCTGCGATTCGACGACGAAGGCGAGAAAACCGTGCGTGCTGCCGCCCCCATCCGTCGGCAAGAGGTGGCCATGTGAATTCGGGTACCTACCTAGGCGACCTTAGCTTGTCGGCACCTCGTCTGGCAACCTTGACGAGAGCCAGGCCAAGAGTTTCAGCAGAAAGACGAACCTCGAACCTCGACGGAAAACGCAGCGACTGGGAGGGGTAACCAGAGTGTCAATCGTCTTGGCCAGGGCGAGGAACGGCGTCGATTCGAGCAGAGGTGGCCCCCCTCGCATAACCTCTTGGCGTGATGGGGCGGTACGGAGTGGTACCTGTACATACACCTACCTCCATCGAGCGGTACAGACCACGGCGGGTAGACGCGGAAACCTGCGGATAAGGCTGCAGGGGGTTGGCAAAAGAGGGCCGAGGACGAAGTACGGTCCAGGTCCGGTACCTACAGCGGTCGGCAGCTAGGTGCCGGTGGCTATCGTCGTCCTGTTGGTGGCGGCAGAGGAGCAGCCCAATCGAGGGCGAGCGGAAAAACGGAAGAAAGGCTTCCGGTGCCTACATACGGCTGCCCTGCCGCGCCATGCCATGCCATGCTGGCTTTCTCGGTCCGAAGGCAGGGCACAGGGTGGATGACGGCGATTCGTTGCCGTCTTATCCTGGTCCATTCAGGCCGCCACCGAGAGGGGCAGAGTGTGCGAGGGGCGGTCCGGATTCCTCACGAGAGCTTCGATTCGATCAACGACGATGGTGGAAGAGACACATACGGAGGTGGTCGGTCTGCTGGGCAGCCCAGCCAGGCCCCCCCCCCCTCCCCCCCCCCCCGCAATGCGACCATCACAGACGTGCCCGTGCGTGCGACGGCGAAACCCCAACGCAGCACATACAGCTACAGCCACAGCAGCTACGACCTAGGCTTCCCGCCCCGCGCCGTCACATGCTGCTCAGGTCCCCCGTGGGCTGCCGGGGCGCCAAGCGTGTCCCTGGGAAAGTCTTGTGTGATTCGACTTCCGCCCGGAGCATCCCCGCTTCCGGATGCGATAGGCGGAGGGCAGATACACAGATCTTCGCGGCGAATCAGCGCCTTTCCTTATCTCGCGAGTCACGCCCAACGCCCGCGCCCTCACAGAGCACGAGCTCGGCTGAAGAATGAGATGGCGGATACATGCTTTGGATTCTTTTGCTACGTCTGCTTTTGATTGGTTGGTTCGGTCGGTTTGCTATGGATTCGGTGACAACGGGGCGGGTGCCAGGAGGCCATGCAGAGCCAGACAGGGCGAGAAACGACGGTCGTGTGGAGAGGGGTGGGGGGTAGTGTGGAGTCCAAGACCCCGGGAAAAGCGAGTTTTTTCCCCGGGCCCGATGCTAGAAACTGAGAGAGACGACGAGAAGGCAACAAAGTCCCATGACAGAGGTCAACCGGAGCAGTGGAGCAAGCTACAAGGCCGTGGCGGAGCAGCTTGCTTCTTTTGGGGGATGAGGGGAGGGAGTGATGGACGATCATGGCACTGAGACGAGGATGATTGTGGCGGTGATGATGATGATGATGATGATGATGATGATGATGATGATGATGCTGACGAGGCTTGGAAAGATGCGGTCACGATGCCTGTTGAATGCTGGAGAAGAATCCTGGGAGCGGTGGGTTGGATGCGAGGTGCCTTTGGGTCCTGTGGAAGGATCTTGGCTGGCGGCGCGGCCAGCGGTGATCACGTCGATCGCCGCGTGGCGGTGCGCCCGCGCCGCGGGCTGTGCTCAAACGAGCTGGGCTCCGACGAGTCCGAGCTGGCGTCGCCGTCGAGCTCGAGCTCAACATCATCAAAGCCCGGGTCGTCGTTGCGGGCGGCACGGCCGCGGCCCCGGGGCCCTCGGCTTCGAGACGAGGAGCCCCGGTCAGCCGAGCTGTGGCCGTAACCGGCCCACGAGATCTCGCAGTCTCGGTGGATCCACTGCCGCCGCTTGGGGCTTTCGGCCCTCGTCGTGGACGTGCCACGGTCGCGGCCCCGACCACGGCCCCGAACCTCTGGCGAGGAGGGCTCCTGAGCTTCGAGGTGGGTCTTGAGAGCGAGCGGCGAGGGTCGCTCCGGAAGTGCCGAGCGCAGGGGCTCGTCGTGGTGATAGATGTCGTCGTCGACGACGACGGCCGACCTGGGGTTGGACCCAAAGGAGATGGGGTTCGACCTGGGCGAGATCGGGAGTGGAGACGCCGGTCCACTCGTTTCCGGCGAAGCTTGTCGCCGAGCTGCTGCGCGAGGCGGGCTGCGGCTCCGCTGGGTGGAGCTGCGCACCCGTGCCGAAGACCGGCCGCGCTGCATGGCGGAGCGGGGCTCGCTCTGTTCCTGAGAGGCGACCATGCCGGAAGGGGTCCGCCTCGGCGACGAGCTCGACGCTTCCTGCTCCTGCGCGTGGAGCTGGGTGAAGAAGAGGCCGGCGGCAGCGCTGTGGGAGTGCTTGTGCTTGTGGAGCAGGCTGCGGTTGTCGACGCTGGAGGTGGAGCCGCGGCGCGAGCCCGAAGGCGACAGGACGCTCGCGGCGTAGATGTCGATGTCGCCCGAAAGACTGGACAGCGTGCGGCAGCGGTCGCAAGAGGCATCGGTGCCCGTGGCCGGCGACAGGGCTCGCGAGCTTTCCGGGCTGATGGCCCGCATCGTCTTGCCCGCCGACGAGGCGGCCGACTGGATCTGAGGAGGGGAGCGTGCGCCGAGCTGGTCCGAGTGGCCCCGGCGCATCGCGACGCTGCCGGGAGCCGGACCCGAGCGCGCTGGCGACGTTGGCGAGGCCATCTTGCGGCTGTTGGCGAAGAAGTCCATGGCGGCCTTCTTGGTTAGCGTGGCCTGGGCGTCGCCGCGCTGCGAGGTGCTGATGGCAGGGAGGCCCTTGCCGGTGGCGGTGACCTTGGTGGTTGCGGTGATGGCCGGCGACGTGTACCACATCGAGGGCGGGAGGTTGGTCGTGCTTGGCCGGCGAGCGAACCACATGGGCGACTTCTGCTGGCTGCCCTCGCTGGGGCGCATGCCGACGCTGGGTAGCTGGGCCTCCTTAATCTTGGGCGAGTCGCGCGTGGTGCGGCGGAGCATGACGGCACTCGCGGTGCTGACCGAGGGCGGCAGCTGGAACTCGTTGGCGTCGAGGTCGCTCGATTCGTCCTCGGTCGCTCCGTATGCGGGCGAAGGCGTGCTGGGGTCGGTGCTGGCAAAGGCGCTGGTGCTGCCGTTGGACTCGGAGATGGACGAGAAGGTCGACTGCGAGCTGCTCCGCTTCTTGTGCATCGAAAGGTGGCCCGCCTCGGTCGATGCGTTCGAAGAGCGGTTGTAGTACCTGCCCCTCGAGTTCGGCAGCGAGCTCTGGTAAGCCGAGAGGGCCGGCGACGTGAGCGAGGTGGCCTTTAGCGGGGTCGAGTACTGGGCGAGGAGGTTTGGAGACGGAGGGCAAGGGTAGCGGAACTTGTGCTCGGTGTCATCGCGGGCAAAGGTGTCGGTGCGCGAGGGCGAGGGGAGGCCGCGGACCTGGTCGTGCTTGGCCTGGGCTACCTGTTCGGCGTCGGCGAGCTTGCACTTTTCCGAGCAAAAGAGCTTGCCGTGGGGCGTTGGCCCACCGCAACTGGTGCAGACATCGTCGCCGAGCCAGGACGAGAGCTCGTCGGCGGGAGTTGTGCGGATCTCGGACGTGTCAAAGTCCTTGCGGCCGCCGAAGTGGCCGTAGGAGCGCTTGTAGATGCCCGCCATGGTGAGGGCGTGGTTGTGGTCGGGCGTGTGTCTGCGAAAGGGGGGAGCGCGGGGGAGCTCCGACTTTCCAGAACGTCTGCTGGAAGGCGTCGAGGCAATGGCAGTGGTGGCTAGCGGTGTGGGTTGTCGTTGGTGGAAGGAGGGGTGAAGGAGGGGAGGGAAGCGATGCTAGCCCGGAAGATATAGGCTCACACGCTGGCTCGGGAAGGCTGCTGGGTGTGACTCTGGGTGGGGCGGCAGGAGGAAGGCGAAGGGATGGATGTGATGGAAGTGTGCGTGTGTGACTCGGGGAGGCTGCCGATGGTGCCGTGATGAAGCGTTGCAGTGCGGTGCGGGCTGGGCTGCGGGTGCGGGATCGGGTGAGGAAGTCGGCTTGTGCCGCTCTCGGTGCTGCCGGCGGTGGTGCGGTGGTACGGTGGTGGTGGTGGTGCTGCTGCTGCTGCTCTGCGGGATGATGATGCTAGAGGAGATGGCAACAGGCGGTGGGTGCGTGGTGTGCAGAAGATGAAGGTCGAGGGGCGCGGAGGACGATGTGGTGCTGAAGCAAGCCAAAGGCGAAGGAAGAATGGCGAGTCCAAGAGAGGGGCGTGGCGTTGCGTTGCGGAAGGTTGCGTTGGAAGGCAAAGAGGTGATGGAAGAGGGGGCGAGGGTGGCCTTTGAGGACCCTCGCAGGTGTTCTCGAGCAGGACGGTGGCCTGGCGAGCCAGCGACAAGCGCAGCGAGAGCGAGCAGAAGGGTACGCACGGCGGGGAGGAGGCGGCAGTGGCCACCAGAATGGCGGCATCCAGGAATGAATGACTCAGGTAACCACGGCCAGCCAGCCAGGGACCACCACCGTACCATTAGGGTAGCCAGCCAGGCCAGCGCCAGCAGCCAGCAGCCAGCAGCCAGGGTGTAGGGTTGCTGGGCAGCCAGGCAGGGCCCGCAGATCAGGACCCACAGCCTGCCTGCAGCCCACCACCGACGACAACTCCGGCCGTCACAGCGCGCCCTACCCGGCCTGCCCGACTGCCTGCCTCTGTGCGTCAGGCTGCCCTTGCTTGCCTGCCAGAGGAAAATCCAGGGCCCAGGGCCGAGGAACGGGGGCGAGGCCGAGGAACGAGATTTTTTTTTTTTAAAAAAAAAAAAAAAACTTGCAGCGCCTCGCCCGCCCCATCTCATCCAACCAGCAAAGCACGCAAGCGACCGCCGCCATCATCACCTACCCTCGTTTCTGGCACGCCGCCACCGCATAGCGATCTCCAGCCTCGCCGGCCATGCAAACGACGTACTGGACTCGACCTCCCAGAGACTTGCGGCACACCTCGCTGTGGCCGCAAGGGTGTCCGATGTCGGTCAGGTCATGAGGACGCGACGACCCGGGGTCGAGTCGTCGAGTCGAGTCGAATCGTGATATTGTCGCTCGGCGTCGGGGAGGCGTCGATCTGATGGCGCGCAGCACCGAACGTGCCTACAGTTAGTAGCCTGCGCTGCAGCACATCGGGCCCCGCGCTTGCGTCGTCGGCGGCGTCGATCTAGCCTCGCCTTAGGCCGACGATCGCAGGCGTGATCTTCAGCGTCGACTCGACTCGTTGTCAGGCCGCCACCCGCCATACCGACCCCTTTTCTTTGGGTCGCTGCTGCCACCGGGCCGCCCGCCCGCTCGCCCGCCAAGCCCTGCCTCCGCCTGTAGAGCTGCCAGGCCCGACCGCGCCATCAGGAGCGATGCTGTGCGCCACCTGTCGTCGTCGTCGTCGCGGCGTTGCTGCCGTGGGCCCTCGCGATCTGCTCAGGAGAGCACGCACGCACCTTACGTCTGCCTCCACACCGACTAGCGGCCATGTCTGTCTGTACCGTACCGCAATCGTAGACCAGCCAGCCAAGATCGAGCTCGACAGCGCCGAGGTCTCGCTAGCCAACCCGTACTGTAGCGCGCCAGGAGCCTCGCCAAGGTCAGCGAACAATAAGAATAATGATCCTCGCTCTGGCCGCTCAGACAGGCCAGAAGGCGAGATCCGAGCCGGCCACAGCCGTAAACAAAGCGCTTTGCGAAGATCACGCACCGCCTTGCTTCGGTCGGTCGGCCGGGCTAGCGTTGCCGAATCGCTGGTACCTACTGCGCGGAGGGACGTCTGCTGCCGGCCACAGCGCTCGAGGTCATGGTACCCTGCGTGCTGCTCTCGGTCGCTCGCGCCATGCGGCATCACACGCTCGCCGTCGTTGCGCTTGGCCTCTGCCTCTGCCTCCGCCTCTGCCTCGCTCGTCAGGAGGCCCACGCATGCTGCGTCCGTGGCACGGGCCCGGGCGCGCCGTGGAGGAGCGGCGAGGCGGTCGCGGTGATCACCCAGAGGGTTGGGCCCCCTTTTCGTCTCCGACGCAATCGAGTCGTCATAGGCACGCAGCCGGGGAGGTGGCGTCGGCAACGCTCGCCGAGCCGCGCCTGTTCCAGCAACGTGCCAGGCAGGGGGTCGGGAAGCGTTGCCGATCCTCGTTCGGACGGCGGCTGTCGCAACACGAGACGAGACGAGGCGCTGCCGTCGATGGATGACCTTCGATCCGTGAACAGTCGCTGCTGTGGAGCACGACGAGTGGGCAGCAGGCAGGGTGGCGTGCTGCCAAAGCCAGTCGGGACGAGTCAGAACGTTGGCTCAAGTGACGTGGCGGAGCTTCCCCTCTGGACGGTCACGTTGCGTGCTTGCGGCGCTCAGGCTCGAATGAAAATCACACTACTTGGGTGCGTGCTGCCTGCGTCACCTGTCGGTGCCAGAGAATCAAGCAAGGCGCCCTGCGTGCACGCAAGCCTTCTCCGCGCTCGACGCATAATTGCTCCAAGGCGCAGCGCCTTCTTAGCTTCTTCCTGCCTGCCTGCCTGCCCCTCGCTGAATGGAAGAACGTGACCGCCGACGCTGGTAGGCACAACCTTGCACGCTTGGACCGCATGGGTTGACGACGCCAATCGGGCGCCGCTCTACCGTCGGTCGCACACCCTCTGAACAGACCGTGCTCAATCGAGAGAGCACTCGGGCGACGCCGAGGTGCAAGACCGCCTCGGAGTGGCACAATAGGAATCGAGACGCCACGCCGGTGGCTCTTCGAAACGCGCAAAGGGAGTACATAGTCGACGAACGACGGACGAACGGCCCGACGGGGAAGGGGCAAAGCATGAATAAATCCGCGGGCCTGGCCAGATAAGCTTCTTCTCGGCGGTTGGGCGACCGACACGGGACGACACCCCGACGTCCCAAGTTCTTGGCAAGGTCGAACAAAGCTTGCTTCTCATTCGGGGTTGCCAGTCGCCCGTCGCCCGTCGCCCGTTGGACTGCGGACGAACCACAGCGTGGTAGGTACGTTCTGTAGCGCCTCTCGCAGTCCGCAAGACCTTTCTTGGCCATATGGGATCGCGAGGAGTCAGGCGCTTCTTTAGCTCGCGAAAGGAGGCATCGACCGCGAGATGACCATATACAGTGCGCGGGTCGCTGCTTCTGCGCGATATGACGATCGACCCTAGTCGTCGTGACCTAGAACCAACGCCGTACATTGAGCTTGGTGGCCAGAGTGGCGCCACAGATGTGACCACGTCAGAGCGATACGAATCACAGCAGCGCGCGCGCTGTGACACTTCGGAACAAGGACGGACTTGGCCGAGCGCCACCACCGAAGCTCTCTGTGACCGTCCAGCAGGCACGCTCCGGCGTCTCGATCGGGCCCGCGGCCCTTGGTTCCAGCATGAATACGCCCGCGCCCGAGGCCGAGGACCGGCGAGGGTCGGGGGTTCGAGGGACGGGAGGAGAATCCTGCATCTACAGCCTGATCCATCACGTTCTATAAGGTGTATCACGCCGACACGTTGCGGAATGATTGGCCACTCGAACCAAGTCGCCGGCCGTCAACTGCGGCGCGCGCTCCTATGCCCTTTGTGCTGCTCCAGAGGGTCGCAGCACCGCGCCGCTGCGACGTGCGTGTGCTTCCAAGCTTCTCACTACTGGATCGCCGTACCCTTTGTCGCTTCCATTCATACCAAGCCAGCGCAACAAAGGGACACGAACTCGTGGGGCCCATCAGTACGGGCGGTCACCAGCTTCGCTGCGTGGTCCGAGGTCTGTGGTCGTTGGCCATCGTACGCGTCCTCGTTCGCCACGCTGCTGCGCAAACGAGGCCCCGACTGTTCATCTCGCGGCCGGTCCGTCCGCTCGCTCGCGCTTGACGAAGGGGCCGGACTAAGAAGTCGCCATTCTTCTGTCACCCTCTACCTCTGCCTCTTCGCTGCCGTCACGTACTCCGGGGGCGCAGCTCGTTGATTGGACCCTGCCTGCCTGGGGCTCGGGAAGGCGACAGAAGCTCGGCTCAGCACTTGCAGCCTGCTGCGCAACGCCCCTGCTTTTAGGTGCCTTGCTTAGGCTGTACGTACGCACGGAGCGCGCCTAGGGGGGGTCCTTGCTCGCTACGAAATAGGCTTCCGCAGCAGGTCTTCCAAGTCACGAAGATCGCCCTGCGCAGCCTGCAGGCAGGCAGCCGCCAAAGCGCAGCCAGCCAGCGTACCGCACAGCACTTCGTCCAACGCCGGAGCTTGGCGGCAGGGCGCTGCGCAGACGGATATCGCCGGCAATTTGCAGGCGATCCGTGCTCCTCGTCGGTCAAGGGCGGCGCAGGCGAATGAGCTTCGCCACCGAGATATCATTGGCCCTCGCTACACCACGGTCCTCGTCAGTCGCCTCGTCGTAGTTGCTGGATCGTCGGAGTGGTGGCGGTGGCGCTATCGGTACGACCGATATGACCTCCTCGAGCGGTCGCTCATTTGACCGCGCATATGTACCCCTGCACCAAGCACGATCAAGCTAAGCCCGTCACCGTACCGTATGGTACGGTCCGTAGAGCGAGAAGATCGGTCGTTGCCTCCGAAATGCGCCCAAAAGGCCTGTGCTCTGCACGCCTGGCGCCCGTCGTCGCCGTTTGGACCACCTGGCACAACGGCACCGTTCAAGCGCTCTTCACCGTCTAACGGTCCCTTTCACCAGGATCGACTCGTCTACACGACGCGACACTTCGGACTCCAACTTGACTCTCGGGAGGCGGAACAAGCAGCGGTCGCCCTCCACCGCGAGCTTTTGAAAAAAATTGGAATTTTCAAATTTTCTTCTTGTCTTCCCGGTCCGCCAACAGATGCACCTGCTCGACGGAGAGACGCAGCGGCCGTTGCTGCGGGCGGTGTGGTTGCGGCCTGGCCTGGCCTGGCCTGCTGCCCGACACGATCGCGGAAGCGGTCTGCAGCCCCTCGCCGACATCGGACGCCGCAGTGGATGCCTGTCCGCCGCCCGTCCGCAGCTGACGCCCCTGTAGACACGTACTCTGTCCATACCGGCCGACGCAGCCGGATTGCTGGTACAAACAAACGCTCGTACGGACAGGCGGGCGCAGCAGGTATTCAGCCAGTCAACCCAGCGGCTCGGCCCCTTCGCTTCATTTCGACGGCCTTTGCTCGCCGTCGTCGATGTCGTTGTTGTCGTCGCTGGCCCGGCAGGTGGCAGCATCCATCCACCGGGTTGGCGCTCCGCGCGTTGCAGCCAGATGTAGGGGCCGGCACCTCGCATGCGGACCGGCCTCCCAATGACGTCCGGACGTACATGTGCAGGTATCGCCGCCTGTCCCCTTCCTCCCTCCCGCTTCCCCTCCGAGTCTTCTTGACCATTCGCCGCCGAGCAGCAGGTGTATGGTGGGGGGACCCATGAATCGAAGCCCGCAACGCCAACAGTAGCGACCGGTCAACGTCTTGCGATCCGGCCGCCGCCTTCCCCTTTCTTTGGCGCTCCGAGCCCGAGACTGCCAAAGTTTCTATTTGCGGGATCGCTCCGACGCTGCGCACTGTATGTAGAGTCGACGGTGTCGATCCAAACGAACGGGCTCGGCGCGGCGACGGGAGTACGGCAGCGGGCCAGGTCGGTCGGTCCAATGAGATCGACATGCTGTGCTCGTGGCTATGCCCCTAAACGCCCGTGGTTGCTCTTCGATCTTCGTCGCGGTAGTCACAGTACGTCCAGACAGTCAGATGGTCGCGCTCGTCGTCTACTTTGAGCTCCCCATCAGTGCCGGATGCACGCAGTGCCAGCGTCGAGGAGGAGCTCTGGATGTGCGCAGCGAAAGAATTCGGGCCGAAGCCAGGCAGGCGTCCACACGGATGCCACCCTTGACAACGCCTCGTCAAGCACCTAGGTGGACGCAGGAAGGGCATCAGACGGATCTCGCATTCCGTAACTCAGCGGGCGGCAAGCGGCGGAACGGGCCGAGAGGCAGGGTACGGTGGGGATCGGTACGGTAAGTCGGCCCCACCGCAACGTGCAGAACCGATCACGGCAACGGCAACGGGGAATTGGGGTTCCGACAAAGCCGACCGCGAGCTGGCTTTGGCCTGGCCTGGCCTGGCGGAGCGGCCTTCGTCACGGACATACGAGGATTCGGGAGTCACCTCGTCAAGAAGCGAGGACGCTTCTGTCTTTGTCGGGCTGTGGTAAAGTACACTCGCTGCTTCCCCGTACCTGGCTGGCACATTTCGTACCGTAAGCAAGGTGCGAGCGGGATGGTCAGACGACTTGGCGTGACGCGGATCGCCAAAGACGCGATCGCAGCGAGGGCCCGCCTGGTGGCCCTGCATCTTCTTGCTCAACAGCTTTTCAGCTTGCTTGGCGCAGGGCGGGGCCGAGACAGGGACGAGTGGACGAGACAGCAAGCAAGCAAGCAAGGACCCGAAGATGACTCCGCCCCCCCGCCCATTCGCCGTTGATTGAGACTGGACGGCTGGATCCCGACTTTGGTCAACCGGAAGCCGTACCGCCGTGGTTGAAGGGGCTCGCCGACCACGATGCCGCCCGCGACCGTACCTATCACGCCATGTTCGAGGAGCAGCGTTGTGATCGTCTGACCTTTGACATCATACCCTCCCCGGCTTTGGCCATCCGCATCCGCATTCGCATCCGCGTTGTTGTCTTTCGACCGATCGGGCCGAATACCTACGATTGCGGAGCAGGCCGGGCGGTGCAGCAAGCTACAGAAAGCGGTGCAACGAGGTCAACGACCCACCTCCTTGAACATCGAGTGCGACGCTTTGTTCGAGGGTGCACCCTTCGCCTTTGGCCCCCACCCCACACCGCCCCGCCCGTCGGGATGCCGTGCCGGATCAAAGAGGTCGGCGTGAAGAGGGCAGGCAAGGAGGTTGCTTGGCAGCCCATCCAGCCAGGCTGCGGGTGCAAATCGGATCTGCTTCAGCCGGGCCCACCTTTCGGCCGAGTGCAAGCTTCGTCAGACGACTCGGCGTCGCCATCCTCGTCCTCCTGGCCCCTCACGCGGCCTCGTGCCATCTTGGCATCCTCACTCGCTTCGACAGAAACGAGCGACACACAGAGGTCGAGGAAAGATGCAGCGATCAGAGCAGACTGGGGTTCGATGAGGTCGAGCGAGAGAGGGCATCACTTGAGGAGGGGTCTAGGTATTTGTACAATTGTGCAAGGATCGCAGAATGGGGCAGCAGGCAGAGGCGCGGGGCGCGCTCAGGCGCCGGGGCCAAGGGGCGAGAACGAGAACAGACGGCCGTGACGATGCTTTGCGGCCGAGATGGTACGGATCGGAAACAGGTCGTGGGAGCTGCGTAGTGGAACGAGGAAAGTCGACCTGCGACCGTCGCTGGGCCTGCGCCGGGCGCCGGCGAGAATGCGAGGTTCGTAGGAGAGTCTTTGCGGAAGGGCGCTCAAATTAGGTGGAAGCCGAGATTGGCGACTGGGTATGTGATGTGTCGGGCTGGCGCAAGCATCGGGAGGGAACAAAGGGGGCGATAGGGAGCGGGGCGAGGCCATCAGGAGCAGCGGCATCGCCCGCCTCAGGCGGCGGACCAGTGGTTGACGACGTTCTGTCCTCGACGGACAGCTCCGAGGTCGTTGGCCATGGTGCAGCACATCGGACTGTCGACGTTGCCGGAGGCCAATGCCGTCGCTGAAATGGACGGTCCGCAGCTAGCCGTGGCGAGTGATGGCGAGGAGCCGAACTCTCGCACGACGCTGCAGCAGGGATACTGCCCACGGCAGTGCTGGTCCGCCGATGTCTGCCAGAGAAATCGACAGGCAACGGGCGGCGCTCGTGGTGGCATGGGCTGCGAGGGCTGCGCCGGTGCCGCTGCAAGCGCCATCGTATCGATGTTCAGGGTGGCAAAGTTGGAGCCGCCGCCGCCGCCGCAGATGCGGGCCAGCGCCAGATCCAGACTCTCGCCGTGCCTGCCGCGGGTCGCTGCAGATCTCATGGCCAGCTCCGAGAGCAGCGAGAGGTTCGAGAGGTTCTCGCACGCGCCGTTGGGACTCGACTGCTCCGAGTCGCCCTTGGACGAGGACGATAGCGTCGGAGAGCCGGGTCGGGTCGAGGGCGGCGAGAATGCGCCCGCGAATAGGGCGTTCTCCCGCTCGACAGCCTCGACCGGCGACAGAGGACGCGAGAGGAGCGCCTCGGCGAGGGGATTGCCTTCCGGCTCTGCCAGCGGCGTGACGTTTTCGTCTTGGTCATCCTCTTCGTCATCGTCATCGTCGTCGTCTTCGGCATCGCTGTTGTCTTCGACCAGCGCGGGCAGCTCCTCGGACGACACGCTGCCCGCCAGCATCGCCGTAGATGGGTAGGGGCAGATGTATGGGTAGCCCAGCCGGGGTCCAGAAGCGGTCGAGGAGGAGGGCGAGCGCCTCTCCGCAAAGCCCGAGTCGAAGGTGGACACCGCTTCTGCACCCATCTCGAGCTGGGCGACCTCATCAGCAGCGACAGAGTCCTCGTCCGGAAGCTCAACGGCGACGAAATCGTCGTCGTACTCGATCGCGGTCGCCTCTTCGTCGTTTGAGCCCAGCTCGCTCAGCAGGTCCTCGAACCACTGCACTTCTCGCTCGAAGTGCTCGCGCGAGCTTGTCGACGGGCGGACCTCGGGGCCGTTTTCGGATCCGCTGAGGTGCGTCTCCTTGCTTGGGCCCGCTGACCGGATCGCCAGCCTGTCTTCCTCGTCGCGACGAAGGGGTGGGTGAACTCCCTGGGCTCCCAGCTCGCCTCGCAGAGCCTGCTGCGGCTCGTCAAACGGGGGCCTCGGAGACAGCCTCTCCCGCTCGAGGCTCGACAGCATGGCGTTGCGCACGAGGACGCTCCTGCGCAGCCCTTCGCCGGCGGATTCGTCGAGCCGAGAGGACCTGCGCATGGCGGTGGATGCCAGGTAGACCGATGGCGAGGTGGACGGCAGTTCCGAGTCGCTGAGGTGCGCAGCTTGTGTTGCAGCGCCGGGAATGGGGCTGAAGACGGATCTGAGGCTGACGGGCGGGCCCCAGTGCAGGCCTATCTCCTGACCGACGTTGTCACTTGGCATCCGTTCTTGTGGCGACGGCGGGCGCTCTGCATACAGGTCGGCGCTGCCAGCCTCTGCGAGCGAGGCATGGCTGAAGAGGCGGCGGAGGGGCTCCATCGTGGTGACCTGGGTGCGCGAGAGCGCTGGCGGAGATCGGTGAATGCACAAGGCCGAGCCGAGCTGGCTGCCGGGGGAAAGGATCGGGAGCTTGCGCGGGGTTCTATCCGGACCCGAGTAGGAGGGGGGACGATGAAGCACGCTGCGGGTTGGAAGCGCAGAAGGAGGTGGGGAGGAAGTGCGGTGGCTTGACAGAGCGAGATGGCGTAGTTCCAAGGGGTGGATCGAGAGGTCAATGGGGCGTATGACGGGTGATCATCTTGGAATGGATACGCTGGACCGGGCGGTATCTCCTGAGCTTGGGAGAGACGACGGCGGGTACAGTGCGGGATGAGCTTGCTCAATGGATGTGAGGGCGAAGGTCAAGAGGGTGCGAGGGCAGCCATGTCCTTGTGTTGGTGAGCACGGCGGGGTGCGGCAGAGGAGATTACTGAGGTTGCGGTTGCGATTGTGGTCTCGGGGCGGGGACGAGGAGTTGCGAGAGGCGGAGGAACGCGCGGGCTGTGTGCCTTAGAGGGAGGAGTTCATGGTTGGCGATGTGACTGCGGTGGTGTTGGTGGTGGTTGTGATTCGAGTGTGGTGATGGTGGTGGGGAGGCGTAATGAAAGAGGTGGAGCGGGCAGCGCCCTTTTGGGGGTCCACCGTCCAAGCAAGCTGATATGGCAGCCGTCCCGAGGTGCGGGCGCAGTCGCAGGCGCAGGCAGGCGCAGGCCGAGCAGAGTCATGCAGCGCAGGGCAGCGCAGGGCAGGGCAGAGCAGGGCAGGGCAGCGCAGGGCAGCGCAGGGCAGCGGTGCGCCTGCTTTCTCCACCTCTCTCCACACCAAAAAAGTTGAGGGCGGGCAGGCCTGGCCTGCAGCGCGGCGCCAGAGGCAAAAGGTGCCGCGCGCCAAACCAAGCAGCAGCAGCGCAGCGCCCAGCAGCTCAGTGGCCAGCTGAGCCGGGCAGGGTCCCCTCGCTGTTTTGGCGTGACTAACCCCCCCCCCCCCGCCCGCTCNCACCCNCNCGCNCNCGCCGCCTCGCGTCACGACGCGCGCGCGCGCGCGCGCGCGTCGCGCGCNCGCGCGCGCGTCGCG
>NW_006920869.1:184143-219039 GCF_000417875.1 Pseudozyma flocculosa PF-1
CCCGGTCACGTCCTCCACCGCCCCCCCCCCCCCGACCTCAACTCTGGCTCACACCATCCGACCGCGGTCCGCCCTAGGCTGCCCCTTCGAGTCAGACTGCGCCGGTCCGGGCTACGGGACGAGTCACGTCGCTCGCCATCCTCGGCCTGCCTTGCCTGGCTTCGCCGTGCCTGTCCGTCCTGCCCTGCCAAGTGCGTATCCAGTCGTGCCATGCTGCCTGGCTCAGCACCGTGTCCATCATCATCGTGGCCACCGAGGCGCTTGTCATGTCGAGACGCGATGGGGTAATCGACCCAGCGTGGCTCGGATCGTCGAAAAGGCGTACCCTAGCCTAGCCTAGCCGGCCTATGCCTCGCCAGAGCGAGTAGTCAGGATTTGGCTCACGCTCCGTGGCACCCTAGCACTCGCCTGCGTTGCTCACAGAGGGGGCCCACGACGGCGTGACCGCAGAGGTCCTCGCTGGCGCCGGGCTTCCGCTAGGCGTGCGTGCGTGCTGGCCACCTGGCTGAGCCTGCACCAGACCGCCCCGACGACGACGACAGCACCACAACCACCACCGCCCACCCCGGCTGCTGCCGAGGATAGGTCTCATCCAGGGTCAATTTGGGCCTGGGGCGGCCCTGAGCTCCGCAGCCAAAAGGGCATCGTCGAGCACCTCATCCGCTACCGCGCACGAATCAAGTCAGGCGGATCGCGGCTGGCGTGACCAAGGTGAGTACAACAATGTGTAGGTTACCGCTTTGCCTTGCGCCTTGAAGTCGAGTCAGGATGAAGTCGTCTGCTCCGCTCAGGGTACGGAGATGTGCTGACGCCATGCACCCCGCTGCCCGCCGTGCTTATCAGATTCCCCCGCCAGCGCACTGCAGGCCAAGTTGGGCCTTTTCTGGAAGCGGATGGCGAGGCGAGGCCAGGCGGAGCACGCCAGCATCCCCTCGGCGACGGATGGAAGGACGTCGTCATGCCATCCGCGGTACGCCTTGCCGGTACGGGATGAGCGATCAGGATCAGTAGTGGCGGGACCCGATTGGTACCGGTACCTGTCGCACCGGGACGCGATCGTGTGACGCCAGCGTCTCATCCTGGTCTCAGCCACGGGCAAGCCGGGAGAGAGGCTAGGGATCTTCGATCAGGGCGGCCCTCTCCTCGGCCAAGGCCGGGCGACGTGTCTCTTGATCTCGCCCCCTGCTCGCGACAGAGCCGAGCGACATGTCAGCAGCACCCTTGCCTGCTACCGGTGCCGGGCGTGAAAAGCATCGGGAGCATAGCATCGATCCTTCCATCTCCCCTTGGTTGAGTAGCCACCAGCATCAGCTTACCAGACAAACGCTTCGGTGACCTAGATCCAGACAGCCAGCTGGCTCATGGACCCTGCCTGACTCTCTGGCAGCCCATCACCACTCCGGACTCAGGCCAGGCCAGGGGCCAGGCCCCGGCCCCGCTCGCTTGCGCTCAGGCTTCTCTACCCTCCTGTCTGTTCATTGCCGATGCTCGATATGGCAACCAGCTCACTGTCAGCAGCAGCTTGCGAGGGGATGTGCGCAATCGGAGCGGGTCGGGATCGTCTTTTCCTTGCCAGGCCCGCGTGCACATCAGAACACCACCTGGCCACCGCTACCCACCTGTAGCAGATCCGCGCTCGTTCGGGAGGGAGGTCCAGGTGCCGAGCTCCCAATGCCTCGTCCCCTTTCGGGACGTCATCGAAGCCATTGTCTGACCGCCAAAAGGTCCACGATGGAGCAGCTGTGGGTGGCAGCACATCCCGACCTCTCCCGCAGATAGCAGCGCACCACAGAAGCCGTCATACCGTCAGCAGCAAGCCGCAGTCAGGCGAGGCTTCGCACGCAATTGTTCGCACCCGATCTGGTCCGATCGTGAGGATGCTTTGTGAGCGTGGAAAGAGGCAGACGGGGCGGGTCTGGCTTGGCTAGTGTTACAAGGAGGGGCACGACGAGGTATACAGTTCGGGGGCGGCGATGATGCTGGACGTCTGGGACAAGAGGGCGGCAAGTGGCGAGGAAAGCTGCACAAGGCCGGTGGGGCTGAGCGCGCCTTCTTCTACTGCTGCTCGCCCTTGAGCTGGCGGTCGCGGGCCTCGTCGACGAGGCTGCCAACGACGCGGTAGCCGCGCGGCGCCTTGCGGCTCGACTTGCCGGCATCGACGACTTCGCCCGCCGCATTGACCCAGACGGCCTCTTCGTCGGTGAGCGCCTGCTGCTCGGGCGTGTCGAGTCGGCGCACATTGTCGACGTGCAGCAGCTCCTTGACCGCCAGGATGGCGCCCGCCATCTCGGGTCCAATGGGGCGGTAGACGCTCTGCAGCCGCTTCGTCAGCCCGAGCGAGCTGAGGATCCGGTTCGTCTTGGCAGGCATGCCGATGCCGGACCGGCGCAGCGTGATGCGGTAGTGGGTCGGCGCCGTGCCCGTTGCGGCGGCGACACTCTCAGAGGTGGCCGTCGACGTCGACTCGAAGCGCAGCATCGACCGCGAAGACGACGCCACCGGGCTCGCCGTCAGCGTGGCGCGACGGGAGCCTTGGCCGACAAGGGCGAGCAGAGATCGACCGGAGAGAGACATTGCAGAGGGTGAGGATGAGGTTGAGGTCGAAGTCGAGGTCGAGGTCGAGGTCGAGACTGTTGATGACATCGAAGAAGCGAGCACCGTGGGAAAAGGCAAGGCCGACATCGTCAGTGAGCCTGTCGGTCGTCGCTGTTAACTACTCGCGACCGCTACCCTCCCCCCTGCTGCGCCAGACTGGCCTGGCCTGCGCCCGAACGAGGGCGACCACCGACACTGCCCGCAAAAACTTTCAGAAAAACCTGTTCTCGACCTAGCGTAGCGCGGCACCCATTTGCCTCCCGATCCTCGGAGCCACCCGAGCCCAGCTCCTAACGACCGTCGGGCGTCTCGACGTAGCCCCGAGAGGCCACGGAGAACGCCGCAACAGGAGGAGCGGGCTCAAAGGTGGCGGATGAGGACCCCAACGACGACGCTGCCGTCATCGCCTCTGTCCTGAAAGGGGAGGCCGCCCTAGCTCCGGAAAGGATACCGACCCGGGACCCCTCGAGCGCCGCAAGGACGCGAGGAGCCCGAGCCGTGACCCAGGAGCCCGAGAGGCCTCCCCAAGACGGAGGCGAGAGGCGGCGCCTGCGAAAACGGGAAGAGGCAGAGCACGCAGACCGCCCGCTCACGACGGCTCTTCCTAATGCTATCGGTTTGACGAAGATCATCACTCGGGCGGGGCAGTGGTTGGCGTGGTGCGTCCATCGTTCCGACGCTTCCGAGGCCATTCAGCCGGCTCGCAGCGCAGGGAGGAGGCATAGGCGATCAACGAGGACAAGGGACATGGAGCATTCAGGGTACGCACCGTCAGGCTGGAGGCTCCAGACGGCGACTTGATGTAGTGTACAGGAGGACGGAGAGCAAAGGGAGGGATATGGAGAGCGGAGAGAGGCTGACTGTAGGTGGGCGACACCAGGACGACCGATCCGATGGAGAGCGACATCGAGCGAAAGCGCGAGGCGAGAGCAAGACGGCAGGACAGAGGCAGAAAGGTCAGCCGAATGTCCTCGAACGACCATCGAATGGGGTTCTTCGGCAACACATCGCGCCTGGACTGGTGTCCAAGGCGAGGGACGGTGATCCTCAGACTTCCAAGGAAGGTCTGCGACCTCTCACCGGACCAGGGCCGGCTGCGATCCTGGCGATGCAAACGATCCGAAGCAGCACCGCTGGCCAACCGACACTCTGCCGTAGCAGAGGGTTCGAGCCGGTGACCTCTCGACGAGCGAGATGGATGACCGCCCCATGTGGATCTCTCGCCAGGAGAGCCAAGGTGCCCCACCCCCGAGGGGATGCGAGGGTCCTAGAGGGGAAACTGCGAATTTTGGCTGGATACCAAGGTGTATCATCGTCGGATCGTCCCCCGAGTGTGGCGGGTGATGACAGGATGCACGAGCGGGGTATACTCACGGAAGGGGTGGAGGCGGAGTGGGCGCGGCAAGGAGGTGGATGATGACGAGCGGCGGGTACCTGGTATCGACCGAGCGAGAGCAAGGATGGGTGGGGTAGCCTTGGGTCAGCGTCTGGGCAGCTATGTTGGAGGGGTCGCTGCTGCTGTTGCTGCCGCTGTCGCTGCCGGCCGGGCCCATGTCCCGTCCTTGGTCGTCTCGGACCTCGAGCAACGCCGCGCTGGGGGGGTCTGCCGTATGCTTCCTCAGGCAAAAGTGTGCTGGCATGCACAAAGGTTGTAAAATGCCCATTGCGAGTGGGCCCTTTATCGTCTCGGCATGGTCGTGTAGGCCGGGGAAAGGAAGAGAAGTCATCTCTGGAAAGCATAGGTCATCCCCCCCGTCTTGCGTGTCGGCCGCGCTTGGAGTCCAGTCCGGTCCGTTGGCGAGCAAGCGACGAGCAGCGAGCAGCGAGCAGAGCGAATGCACCGATGGCGAGGGCCGCAAAAGGCGCAGGTGAGACTTACCGGAAGGGCTGATGGGTGGTGGGAAAAGAGAGGGAAGAGGGGGAAGAGGATGGCGGACGCAAAGCTTTTATGCCTTGCTGGCCTCGGTGGCTCTTCTCGTGCTGGGCAAAGGGGGGGGGGCAGGGGGCAGGCGAGCGAGCGCCGGCCTGTTTTTTCTTTTCTTCTTCGTTCCGCGCGGGCCCTTGGCTGGCTGGCTGGCTGGCTGGCTGGCTGGCTGTTCTCTTCTGCTGGCCCAGCTGGAAATTCGGCGAGCCGCAGCCAGACCGGGCCAGGCCAGGCTGGCCGCTCCTTTTTGCTGGCGCTGCTTTGACTCGGCCGGGAAGTGGGTTGCTCCACTTTTTCCATTCCCTTGACGATGGGTCAGAGCCTGCCGGGCTGGGCTGGCTGGGCCGAGCGAAACGACGAGCGGGTGGCGGTGGGCGGGCAAAGGCATGTGTTGATCCCCGCCCGGCTGGCCGCCTGCACGCCCGCCCCGCCAGCTCGCAGCTCGCTCCCTGACGACGCTGACGCCAGGCGAGTCCAGTCCGGAAACCCTGCCTCTAACCTTGGTTCAATCCTCCCGACCATCTATCCATAGCATCGACGTCGGATCCTCTCCGACGCTCCACCCGCACCGCCACACCCCTGCCTCGATCCACCTCCTCTGCCGACACACGGCGTCGACGGGGCGAGGCGAGGCCGATCATTCAGCTACCAGCGCCGTCACAGCAAAGAGGGCAGCCTAGGACGTAGAAGAGCCCGCCGGTGGCGGCGCAAACAGCACACTCGCAGACCGTCCATCTTCCCTCACTCTTCTCCACAACGCGAATCGCTCGAACACCTTCCTCTGGCACAGCATACCTCCACCATGGACGCGAGCACCTCGGTCATAGACCTCACGGCGGAATCGCCACCCAGCCACCACGCCCGACTCCGCCGCTCTAGCTCAGAGGCCGCCCACCGCCTCCGCCGCCGTCCGTCAATCGACGCACTCGTCTCCGAGGACAACCGCGGCGCAGGACCGTCTCGGCCGCGAGGCAACCCCGCACCCAGGCCGACTGGCGACGCCGGCAGGCAAAGCGGCACCCGCGGTCGCGCTGACGACGGCGATGACGAGGTCTTTTTTGTCGGCATGACGGAAGCACCTCCCGGCGCTCAGAGAGACCTCGGAGACGGCGGCCACTCTTGGCAAAGGGGTGAGCAGAGTCGAACGAGCTCGCCATCCAGCCTCTGTCGAGGAGGCTGTTGCTGACCTGGTGTCGGATCCATTTACTGCCTCTCGCTCCAATGCAGCTTTCTTGGGGTTAGCAGACGAGCCGGAGCGCCGAGGCCGGTCTGCCAGACGCGGAGAGGCTCGCGGCAACCTCAACATACACGATGGCCTGCCTCGAGGTCCTCATGCGAGCAGCACACGCGCCCGTCCAGGCCCCGGCCCAACGCTGCAAGCGCTCCACAGCCACCTCGCCTTTCCTCCGCTGGCCTCCAACCCGTTCCAGGTCCGCCACGTGCCAGACGAGGCGTGGACAAGGATGCCCGCGATGCTCACCGACTACCTCGATGCGCTCATGCGCGGCCCCATGGCCCGAAGGCCCGGCACCGCCGCCGCCGCCGCAACGTCCAAGCTGCCTGACGAGTTCGACGCGGCCTGGACCCACCCCACGCCGGCCAAGGCCGGCTTTAGCGACGACTTTATCGAGCCGCCCGTCGACCTCGACACCTATTTCGACGACAAGGCCATCGTGACGGGACCCTTGCCCGACACGACGCCGATCTGCGCCGACTGCCGGCACGCGCTGGTGCTGGGCGGTGCTGGCGACAAGAGGATATGGGTGCTGCCATGCGGCCACGTCGTCGACGGGCGCTGCATAGCGCGGCTGAGCGGCCTGCCCAGCGCGGCCGAGCGACAGAAGAAGGAAGCCGAAGCCGCAGCGGCAGCGGCGGTCACAGAGTCGTCGCGGCGAAAGGGCAAGGCGAGAGCCAGCGAGGCCCAGGTCGAGCCCTCGTCCGGGCCCATACGCAATACGAGGAGCAGGGCGGCGATGCAGGCGCCCGCCCCCGCGCTAGGCGGCAGCAAGCCCGACAAGAAGCCCAAGAAGTTCCGGTGCCCCGTCGACGGTTGCGGCCAGATGGGTCTCATGGAGTCGGGCCACAAGATCTCGTGCATCGAGGCGTTCATGTAGCCTCGTCTGCTGGTGCTGCGCTTTCCAACCCGCCCTGCCCGCGACGTTCGCCTTCGCCTTTATTCTCTCCTGCCTCGACACGCATGGCACCCAGTGACGCCGGAGCGCGCCGCCGAGGAGAGCGGCGCCCCCATCCCTTGGCATCTCGGCCTCTTTCTCTCTCTCTCTCTCTCTGCACCCGATATCCACATCCACGCCGCTCTCCGTCGCGATCCGAGCGGCCCATCTCTTCCGCAGATCCAGCATATCATCCACTTCTGTACTCTTACACACGCATCGTCTCCCGTGGTCCTGAACCGTGCGCCGTTGGTCGAGCTTCGCCCTCGCCGCACCGGCCACTCGCCTGCGTGTGTGCTCGTTGTGCGTTCCAGAAGACGCCCTTGGCTGCTTCGACATGGTTGGATTACAGGCCGGCCGGGCTGGCGATGAAGGGCGCGGCGCGGCGCAGCGCGGCGCAGCGGCGAGGGCTGACGGCGGATCGAGGTGGGCACGACGTCGTCACCGGACGGGTCGATCGCACCTCGTCTCATCGTGTGTCTGACCGCAGGACCGACTGCAATACCTCTCTCCGCAGCGGGTGCAGGCGACGCTGCCCCAGTATCCGCAGATGGAGCAGAGCGGTCGGCTCGGGTATCTCGACGGTCTGGCGGCAGCAGAAAGGTAGTTTGGCCCCGACGACGACGCATCCCCGGCAGCGGTGGTGGCGGTGGCTTCTTCGAGCATGGCGTTGAAGCCCTTGCGCGTCGAGAGGATCCGCTTGACTTCGGCATTGATCCGTTTGCGCGAGGTCGCATCGACGCCTCCGCTCGGTGGCTTCGTGCCTACGGTTACGTCTGAGGTGGTCGCAATGGGGAGGGGTAGGTCGTCCGAGGGAAGGGAGAGAGCAGTGGGGGCATCGCGGTAGTTTGCCCTCTGACCCCGTCCCAACCAGCATTGCCCGAGAATGGCACGGTCAGCGTCACTCCACCCCTTTGCTCACCGCAGATGCTCATCAAAGGGGATGGACGACAGACTCACCTCGAGTTCATCCAACCTCCTCTTCTGCCTGCGCCGTCGTAGCTCCTGCTCCCTCTGCACCCGCTCTGCCTCTTCGTCCGGATCCAGCCGTGCATGTTGCTGCGCAGAGGTGATGGGCTGCGGGCGCGCTGAGCTGTGCGCCGGTCGAGAGGTGCCAAGCGAGCGCCTCTTGCGCAGTGCCTGGCTCATCGCATCGGTTCGTACGCTTTCGCCACGGAGGACGAATGGGTCGGCCGCGGAAAGGGGCCACGATGTTGCGGTCGAACCGGAGCGAGGGAGGCGAGGTGGTGATGGTGATGGTGGTGGGGGGAAGGGACAAGCAGGGGAGCGACGAAGAGCCAAGCGAGCGACGCCCCACTCCACTTGTCCGTCTTCCGCGATCTTTGCGGCGCAAGCCCGATTCAAACCTTCGATGGCCGATGCAATGGCAGGCGACACACACTTTTCCGTCGAGAAGACGAGGCGCTGCGAGATCGGGTCAGAAAAGGTTCAAAATTTCGATTCGCACAAAATCGGGACTACAAACGAGATGCAAGACGGCCTAGAGCTGGCCCGCGGACTTGAGGTCCTCGAAGGCCTCACGACAGCGCTTGGCCATCGTCTTTTCGCCCTCGCGGACCCAGACGCGCGGGTCGTAGAATTTCTTGTTGGGCTTGTCCGCGCCTGTGCGGAAAAAGGATCGAGGTAGACAAAAAGAAAAATATCAGTTCCAGTGAACATATGCAGCCAAGTCTCGGAGACGCGGCTAAACTCACCCTCAGGGTTTCCGACCTGGCTCATCAGATAATCCTTCTTGCTGAGGACGAAGTCCCTAACACCGGTGAGGTAGGCCCACTGTGGAGGTGGGGGGGCGAAAGGATCCGAAAAAGAAAAGTCAGCCTCGGACGCGTTTTTTTCTAAAAAAGCGCGCCAAACACGCGAAAAACGCACCTGGGTGTCCGTATCCACATTCATCTTAACTACGCCATGGGTGACGGCCGTAGCAATCTCGTGCTTCTCCGAGCCGGAACCGCCGTGGAAAACGAAGAACCTGCGGGCGCCAGACAAAGGGGGGAGGCACAGGGGGGTGGCCAACAAAATCGGGACCAAGGTCAGAAGCGTCCGGCGCGGCGGCGGGTCGACATCGGGCGGGCGGGACGGCGGGCACGGGCGAAACGGGGGCCACTCACACAGGGTTCTCCTTGTCCGACTTGATCTGCTCGCGGACGTGGACTTGGTGCTTGCCCAGGAGCTCGGGCTGGAGCGAGACGTTGCCGGGCTTGTAGACGCCCTGCTCGCGCGCGGGTAAGGGAAGGAGGGGAGGGTGTGTACGGGGTGGGTCAGCGTCGCTTCTCGATGGCAGCACGGAACGACGGCGGCGGCGGCGACGGCGGGCTCGCCGCGTCTCTCGTCCCGCCTCCTCGTCACGACGTGCGCTACCGCCAGGCCGCTTGCGACGCCACCGCACTCACGTGGACGTTGCCGAAGCCGGCGGCGATGGAAAAGTTGGGGGTGATCTCGGAGAACTCGCGGTAGATGTCCCAGATGTCCTCGGGCTGGGTGTAGAGGGCGGCGTTGTCGACGCCCTCGTTGTTGACGCCGTCCTCCTCGCCGCCGGTGATGCCAATCTCCATCTCGAGCCAGATGCCGAGCGGGGCCATGCGCTGAAGGTACTTCTTGCACGTGGCAATGTTCTCCTCCTTGGACTCCTCGGACAGGTCGAGCATGTGCGAGCTAAACAGGGGCTCGCCGTGCTGCTTGTGGTAGTCCTCGTCGGCCTTGAGCATGCCGTCGAACCAGGGGAGCAGCTTCTTGGCGCAGTGGTCCGAGTGCATGATGACGGGGACGCCGTAGGCGGGGGCAATCGAGCGGATGAAGAGGGCGGCGGCCGTGGAGCCGGCGATCGAGGCCTCCTGGTTGCCGTTCGACAGGCCCTTGCCGGCAAAGTTGGCGGCACCGCCCTGCGAAACCTGCAGGATCAGCGGCGACTTGGCATCGCGCGCGGCCTCGAGGGCCGAGATGGCGACCGACGAGCTCTGGAGGCGCGGGAAAGGGCGGGGTCAAAGGGCAGAAGCACGGTACGAGGTGCAAAGTTCAGCGTTCCGCAGCAGGGCAGAGCGGAGCCGCGCAGAGCATGGCAGAGCAGCGACTGGCACTCACGGTCACGTTGAACGCCGGGATGGCGAACTTGTGCTCGCGAGCGTAGTCAAAGACCTTGTAGACGTCCTTGCCGGAGACGACGCCGGCGGGAACAATGTCGAGGACACCCATCTGTGTTTG
This sequence comes from Pseudozyma flocculosa PF-1, assembly GCF_000417875.1. Lineage (NCBI taxonomy): Eukaryota > Fungi > Basidiomycota > Ustilaginomycetes > Ustilaginales > Ustilaginaceae > Pseudozyma > Pseudozyma flocculosa. The sequence continues at coordinate 194,053 of NW_006920869.1, forward strand.
CGAGGCAGACGAGAGCGACCAGCGGCGTGAAGCGGCCAGGGGCAGACAGTCAGTCTTCGGGTCGAAGAGTTTACCCTGCAGCCATCGACGATGCCGTGGACGCCGTCGGGGCCCCCTATCGCGCAAAATGGCCATCATGAGATGTCGTACGACCGGAGTAGATTTGGCGCGGGGGACGGCGGCGGCGGTCCACCATCTACTCACGATGAAAGTTGTTCGGTGGGGATGAACAGTGAGTAGCGGGATACAACGGTGTGGGGATCTGACGGAGCAGAAGGAAGATGGTGGTGAGAAAGAGGGACGGTGCACGGGCGAATCGAGATGGATGTGTTTGCCTTTGCTTCCTGTGTGCCCTGTCCTGCCTGACCTGCCTGTCCGACCTGCCCGACCTGTCCTGCCTGCCCGCCGTGCCGTGCTGTACGACCACGTACGGGGGATGGCAGGCCGAGCAGCACGGGGCGCCGGCTCTTGGATGGAAGAGATCGCTCGTTTGCCCGCCGCCCGCCCGGCCCCACGTCGACTGGCTCGTGCAACCCCTCCGTGGGTCGTCATCGTTTGTATTGCTTCCTGCCCTCGACCCGTCCCCCAACCACTTGCCCTGTAATGCCCTTGCCCCCATGGCAATACAAACCGCCCTCCCCTTCGATCTCAACCTACAGCCTTCCCTCCTGGAAGCCAGCAGAAATTACTCCACTTGGCCGCCCCCCGCTCTGGCGCCCGCTTTCAGATCGTCGTCTCGTCGACGGAAGGATGTTTCCGCTTCCAGCCGTGTCGCTCCACTCTCCGTTCCGAGGGCGGCCCTTCGTCCGACATCGCCGTGGGCGCATCATGGAAAGGGGGCGAACGAAGAACGAGGCGACGGGCTGAAAGTCCAGCTTACCGTACCATCTCACGGCTTCGGAGCCGGAAGGGGAGGTCTTCTGCTCTTTCCCCTCTGGGGCAGAGTCTTCGACGTAACAATCAGCGACGAGATCGCTCAACACAACAGCCTGGAGGCCAGCCTTCTTGCCCCATCCCGCTGGCCTGCCGTCGTAGCTTCATCTTTCGCCGTCCTGTCGGTGCAACGTCGGTGACGGGCGACGCGTTCTGACATCTCTCCGTCCGTACGTGCGTCTGGTCTTGGTGGCCGGCCGCGCAGCGGCGCAGGGCAGTCGGGCAGGTGGGCCAGGGCGCTCGGCGAGATTATTTCGGCGGCAGGCGTGCAATCTGATCCTTGATCGATATGCCCAGCCCCAGGCCCAAGCAGCTCCCTCGGCGCAACTCGCGCCAACCTACGTACACACCAGCATGCACGCATCGTCCTTCCTCCAGCCTCCAGCCTGAGCTTGCTCTCTCGCCGATACAGGCCCGATCAAGTCGCCGCTTGCCACAGACCTGCTCGGGCGGGGCCGCAGGCGCGGCTCGTGCGCAGTCCAGAACAACACAACACGGGGCGACGAAGCGAGAGCCTCAAGCGGCGGGCTATCATGATGAAAAGTCGTTGCTCGTGTGGTGTCGTGTCGTATCAAACGGACGCCAGAGGTCTAAGTGTAGGTCTGCGGGACAGCATCGAGGCCGGCGTCGTGGCACGCCGGCACGCCGGCACGCCGGCACGCGGACAGGGCATGGCTTCCTGGCTCAGCGATCTAGAGGCCCTTTGCGTAGTTGCCCTGACTACGAAACAGGACAGATGGCAAGACAATCGCCCGTCTCAGCGGATCTGGCACGCAGCGGCGCGGGAGAGCGACGACCGAACGCCCGGCTCAGACTCACGTGTAAAAGTCCTGCATCGTCTGGACGATCTTCTCGAGGGCGGCAAGCCACCTCTTGAGCTCCTCGTCGACGCGCTCCGGGGGCGAGCCGAGCTTGGCGTAAAAGTCCTTGCGGTACGGGCAGGCCTTCATGGCAAGCTGTGGGCGGGACGGAGGCGGGAGAGCAACATGGCCAGCGGCGAGGGTCAGCATGGCCCTTTCGCTGCAGCGGTTCACGGCTCACGACGACGGCGAGGGCGACGGCGGCACTCACCGAAAAGACTGGACGGATGACGAAGCTGTGGTGTTGCCGCAGGCTGTTCTCGTAGGCCTTTGTGAAGCTGACGGTCAGCTCCTCGCTGGGGTCCGACACGGACCGGCGCAGCGCCTTGGCGGTAAAGTCGAGGCCTCGCAGCAGCCACATGAGGCCCTCAGTCGCGGTGCGCTTCTTGTCGCCGGGCTTGCCCTCGTTCTCAACCAGCGCCTGGAGCGTCGACGACGTCGCCGGCGCGGCCAGGAGGCGCTCGCGGATTTTCTGCAAGAGGCGAGGCGGGGCGGGGCGGGGCGAGGGTCGCCATAGAGGGAAAGCGGCAGAGGCCGTTGAGCATGTCGCAGCGGCGGTGTACGAGGTCCGACCCCTTCTGTGCGCGACCCCGGGACTCACCTTGATGTTGCCGTTCATGTCGTTCTGGACGACGGCAAAGGCCGAGTTGCCCAGCAGGTCAAAGAGCTTGACGAGCCCCTCGGTGGCCTCGAGGAAGCCCGACGTCTCGACGCCGCCCTCGGTGGGGACATCGGCGTACGACTGCAGGTGCAGGTCAGAGCAGAGGCAAGCGTAGCAGCCAGGCAGAGGGGTTCCAAGTCGTGTCAGCGATCCCGCCATGCACAGCCGACCGCCCATCGCGGCGCCGCAGCGCACTCACCTTCTTGACGGTGTCAAAGTAGGTGGCCATCGTTGCGAACGTGCGAGAAGCTGTGGGCGGCAAAGGAGGAGTTTGGATGGATCTGGAGTCGGCAGAGGGTGGTGTTGGCAGGCGGTGAAGGGCAAGAAACGAGCAAGGAGAGGTCGGAGTCGAGGAAGAAGAAGGCCAGAGCGCCGTCAGGTCGTGTGCCAGCGAGCCGCTCCCCGCCCAGAGGTGGCCCCTGCATCCCCGGGCCCACGCTGCTGGCGTTGCTTCCTGCCTGCGCCGCCAGGGCCTCTAGGCCAAGGGGGCGGCCACGCGCGTTCGGGCCACCCGCCTGCGTGCCTGCAGCACCAGCCCCCGCGGATACTGCAGCCGCTTGGGCGCGATCCGTCCGCCACCACAACTGCCACCACAACTGCCGCCACCTTCTCACCCGCCGCCAAGCACAGACTCTTCGGCTGCTACTGTGCCACTCCGCCGCGTCCAGTCCGCTTCGAATGCATGGGATAACTTATGTGAGATAGGCCGTGACGGGAGCGACAGGAGCCGACAAGAAGCTAGACGGGGAATATAGGGCTACGACAAGGTTGCGGAAAGCTGCGTGACGGATCGACGATACCGAGCACCGAGAAGCAGGTGGATGTCTGGCTCTGCCGTAACCTAAGGCTCGACAAGCCAGGGCTGCGCATGCCGAGCTCAGAGCTTCGAGGCGGCGGTACGGACGACCTTGGCCTTGATGAGACCGCTGAGAGCGAGAGGGCGGGCGAGCGGGCAAGGACAGAGACAGGCCGAGGCGGTTAGCACGCTAGTCTCAGCTCATGTCGTTGGCTCCGGAAGCGGCGCAGTGCAGCGTCAGAGCGGGAGGCCACGTCATACTCACCTCGGATGTTGCGAAGGCAGGAAGACTTCGGCGTCCTTCTCGTCGAGGTTGCTGAGGCCCTTGAAGCCGAGGTCGATGGGGATGTAGTGCTTGTTGGGCAGCGCGTAGGCGACGTCGGTAATGGCGCCGTTGCCCGCGTCGTTGAGGATGGCCTCCGACATGCGGTACATGGTCGCCTGGACGCTGGCCGAGTTGTCGAGCGCAAAGATGCGGATCGTGTGCGCCTTGACCGACGCCGCGAGGTCGCAAAAGGCGGGCAGCTCCGACTTGGCCGCGAGGATGGCGGGAAGGGGCTTGTTGGGGAGCGCGATCGAGTCTGCCGGCGGTCGACGAGGGAGGCGAGGTCAGAGATGGCACTTCGTCACGCGCATCAGCGGGGCCACGACCGGTCCTCTACCCACAGATGGCCTCGACCTCGGTGCTAAAGATGCGGTCGTTGACCTCCTTGAGCGTCGTGTACTGGTCCCGGTGGAAGCCGTAAAAGGCACTGCCGCTGCTCTTGAGCACGAGGAGGCCCTTGAGGCCGCCGGCGAGCTCAGTGACGCGGGCCTCGCCGCCTACGCGCCTGGCGACGGCGCGGACAGTCCTCTTCTCGTCGCCGTCGCGGACAAAGCTGTGCTTGTGTGCGCCGCCGTCCTTGGCGTCGAGCACGATGCGCGTCCACTTGTGCTGGATCAGGTCGACCTCGACGCCCTCGATGTGGGCGTAGGTCGAGAGGAAGTGGTTGGCCACGTTGAGGGCGTACCTCTCCGGGCAGAGGACGTCGTCGGCCGGCAGCACCTTGGCCAGGTAGTTGAGCGTGTTTTTGACCGTATCGGTGGCGACGACGGGCGAGTTGTCGGCCTGGGTATAGGACGGGGTGAGGGATGCGCCCGAGAGGAGGCAGCGCGCCGTGTACTCGACGATGCGGTGCGAAGAGCGGTCGCTGGCGTCGCGGACGACGCGGAGGATGCGGACGAGGTCCTTGCCGTACGAGGCCTCGGCCAGGCGGACGTTGGACGAGGAGGCGACCTTGCTGGACATGGCGATGGCGCAGACCTTGGGCGAGGGCGGGTTTCGGCGACGGAGAGGGGGCGAGGGCGGAGAGGGCGGCGGGGGCGGCAAGGGCGGTGGCGAACGAGGATCGGTGAGGAGCGGAAGGAGGTGCAAGGTTGGCTCTGGCTTTTATCCCAGCCCTCGTCTTGGCCTTGTACGGCTGGTGCAAGCAAGCAAGCAAGCAAGCAAGCAAGCAAGGCGGTCGGTGCCTCAGCCGAAAGCGCAGGCAGGCAGGCTGAAACTCTGACCTTGGCTGGTCGCAACCTGGCGGGCGGGCGAGGTGGCAGGGACACCGTCCTGGCCTGGCCTCTTCGCGTGGGTGGGTGCACCCTGGCCTGGCCTCGCCTGGCCACTTTTCTCGGACTTGGCCGAGGCCTGGAAAATCCGCAACCTGCGCCGGCCTGTCGCGGGCGTGAAACCATCGCGGGCGGTCACAGCGTCGTCTGCCCCTCTTCTGGCCGTCCCTTCTTGTGGCCACGCTCGCTAGACACCATGTCGGCCATGGCCCGCTTCCTCAATCCTGCCTGGCTAGTCAAGGCCCGGCCAGGGTGCTCGTACTGGCTAGCCCCGGGGCGACTACGACGAGCGCAGCATGATCGCTCCAGCCGGACGGTGCAGGCTGCACTTGCCAGACTCGCTCAACACGTCGTCCCAGCTCCCCTCGTCGAGACGGAAACTCGGCCGGAGAGGCTCGGTGCAGCTTGGCTCTCAAAACGCGGACCGGCTGAAAGACACGCACAGACGACCGATCAACTCGAAAAGACTGGTAGGTTAGTCGCTCGAGCGACGCACGGCCTGCCGAGGAAGCAGGCTGGGGGGATATACAGGGTGAGCCGGAGACAGGGACAGGACAAACGAGAGGGAGGCCAGAGGAGGTGCGACCGGGGGATGCGCGAGTTCGGAGGACGGTTCGACAAACGAGAGCCGGAGGGAAGCCAACAAAGGGTGCGAGGATGAGAAACGAAAGTCCGAGATGTAGAGCCAGGTGATTGCTGCCGGTCCGCGGCGAGTCCTCGCGGCCAGGATGCTGGAGAGGGACACGAGATTGAGACAAGGGGAGAGCTGTAGATGCAAGTCGATGACGAGGGGGGCACGAGGAGGCTGGAATGGGGTGCGGCCTTGAGGGCAGGGGGCGGAGCAGATAGCAGTGCGACGTCACGGCACGCCACGGCCGCTACTCGTTGCCGAAGCCCATGCCCTCCTCGATGGCGAGCGCCAGCTTGCTCTCGAGCGTCTCAAACGACGGGTAGGGCGGAAGGTCGATGCGGTTGAAGCACGTGTGCGACTTGGGCAGCTGGTTGACCTCGCCCGACTTTTCGATGGTGAAGCGGCGCGGGCCGTCGGAGCCCTGCAGGTCCTTGAAGCCGTTGACGGGGATGCGCGAGGTGCCCGTGGCAAACTGGAGCAGGCGCGACTTGCGCTCGGCGGGCCACGCCTTGACGCACTGCCAGAACCACTGGACCACCTGGTCCTGCTCGGTGAAGCCGCGGTAGTCGGTGAAGCGCTTCCAGTCGTCGACGTCGATCTCGGACATGCCTCCGATGAGGAGCTCGAGCTCGCGCTCGTCAAAGACGTTGATGAGGTCCTGCGGGATGAGTTCGGTGAAGCCGCTGATGAAGGCCTTGAACTGCTCCTCGACGCGGCGGCTGATGCGCCACTCGGTCATGAGCTCGACGTACTCCTTCTTGTTTTCGTCGGTCACCTCAATCTCCTCGCCGCCGGGCCTGAGCTCGACGGTGACCATCTCGCCAAACTTGTCCTCGACGGCGGTGAACGTCTCCTCGACGACGCCCTCGATGCTGTTGTCGAGCATCCACTGGAGCGAGCGGTGGTAGTCGGCGTCGACGCTCTCGAGGTCGCTCAGCGTGATCTTCTTCTTGAGGATCATCTTGTAGAACGACACGATGAAGTAGGCGTCGAGGAAGCGGCGGTGGAAGATGGCGAGGCCGAGGACGCGGCCGATAAACTTGAAGTAGTTGAGGTGCTCCGGGTTGATGCCCGAGTGCGGGTTGATCTGGAGCGTGTAGTTGTCGTGGGCGCTGTACTCGAAGAGGCAGTAGAACGGATTGAACATCTCGTGGGAGAGGAGGAAGAAGAACTCTCGCGACAGTCCGCCGTAGTCGAGGCCGTCCTCGCCGTCAAACTTGATCATCAGCCGCTTCTTGAGGTCGTTGGGCTGCTGGCGCATGATCTCGGCGTACGAGTCCTCAAAGATGTGCGTTCGGCGCACCTTGATGTGGCACTGGCCCGGGATCGGCCGCAGCGCCGGCTGGCTCCGGAAGTAGATGAGCTTGCGGCGGAAGTCGCGCTTGTACTGCGGCACGTTCTGGTCCAGGCTGCTCGGCAGGCGCGGGTCGTCCCACGTCGTCGTCTTGGTATTGTGGTCGACAAAGTAGACGCGCGCCGTCGACGTCAGACGCATCTCCCAGCCGCTCGGCAGCGGGCCGAGCTGGGCCACGCTCTGCGGCTGCACCGTCAGGTTGTTGCCGTTGGGGCCCATGATGCGCAGGATCTGCTGGCGCCGCGGGTCGACCCACGTCGTGGTCCGCGTGTTGTGGTCGACAAAGTAGGCGCGGCCCTCGGGCGTGTTGCGCTGCTCCCAGCCGGCAGGAAGCGGTCCGCTCCCGGCCGTCGTCGCGCTGCTCGTGGCGGGCAGCGCCGCACCGCCCGAGGCCGCCGCTCCAGCTGCGCCCGGCGTCGTGATGGCCGAGCCCGTGCCGCTGGCCAAGCCGGAGCGCGGGCCGTCGTTGTCGTTGACGCCGAGGAAGTCGTCGGCGAGCGCACGGTTGCTGTGGCGCTGCCGGTCCGCCGCTGCACTGCTGGCCTGGGCGGCCACATTGGCGTTGGTGTTGGTCGAGGGGCGGGTCCACGTCGTGGAGCGTGTGTTGTGGTCGACGTAGTAGGTCCTACCCAGGTGGTCGGTGCGCCTCTCCCAGCCGCTCGGGAGGGGGCCGTACTCGTCGGAGCGCGAGTCGTTGGCGCCCGAGCGCGGTGTCGGCTGGGCAGCCGGGGCCGCCGCCGATCCGGCCGCAGCGCCTGCCGCGGCGGACCCTGCCGATGGGCCCGTTCCCGAGGCGGTGCGCGAGGCGGAGAGGGACGCTGCAGGCGGTGCACTCGCCCCGCTGCTGGCGGCAGAGGCGGCGCCGGGGGTGTCGACGGTCGACGTTGGCCGGCTGCCCGACTCCCCGTCGCCCGGCCGGGAGGAGGCAGCTGCGGACGAGGGGGCGGCGCTGCCCGAGGTCGAGGGCCGCGTGTCGATGCGGGAGCCGGAAGGATTGCTGCTGGGCGCGAGCGACGTCGACGAGGCGTTGACGTTGGCGGCGCTCAGCAGGCCATTGGACGGGCCGGCGCTCGAGTTGTTGTTGTTGATGGGCGTCGAGACGTTGGTGTTGAGGTCGATGATGAGCTTGCCGTGGACGACGAGGTTGTCGTTGGACTTCTTGAGCTCCTTGTTGAGCAGCTTCTTGCCGCCCAGCTCGAGGTCGAGGACGTCAGAGACGCGGATGTTGATGACGCCGAGGAAGCCCTGGTCGCGCTTCTTGAACTTTTTCTGGTCAAAGATCTGGACGGCGACGACCGACGAGTCGGTGACGTTGATGTCGAAGCTGTCGTTCCAGTAGGGGTTGAGCGTCTTTTTGATGACCGACGTGGTGTGGGTCTGCTCGCCGTCGACAGTGACAATGGCGAACGGGTCGGGCAGCCGGAAGACGTCGCGCTTGGCCAGCCCGTCGGCGGCCACGACCGTGATGCGCACGGTGCGCGAGAGGCCACCGGGGTTGCGCGAGTTGACCATGTCGGAGGGTCGTTATAGGAGCAGACGGGTAGTAGCGGGGCAAGGGGTGGAACACTCGATATGCGCGGCCCTGAAGGCGAGCGGGCTAGCAGTCGAAGTCGAGCTGGCTGCGGCCCGGGTGCGAAGACGTTGGCGGGTGTTGGACGTGACGAGGCGGCGGTCCAGGGGGCTGGTCTGGGGTATACGGCGGCGCTCAGCTCCAGCTGCCAGCGATGGCGACAAGCGTGGCTGCTCTGGTTGGTGCGTGCCGGGCTGTTCAGAGACTGTCGTGTCGCGCGTAGGCTGGACGGCAGAGGGTCGAATCAAACAGGTGTTGGGCTTCGGTCGTGAGCACTTCGATGATCGGAACAAGTCGAGGATCGAGCGAGCGGCGGGGCGAGTCGAGTCGGAGTGGGCAGGACAGGGGTTGAGGTGGGACAAGGGAGTGGTGCGACGGAGCGCGCGGTGGTCGTGGGCAGGGCGATGGTGGTCGTGTGGCAGGGATGACCGGCGGACGGTGGAGTCGAGAGAGAGGAGCAGCAGCAGCAGAGTGAGGCCGTCGTCGGCCGGCTGCCCGACCCACCAACGGAGGCGGCGGCGGCGGCGGGCGGCGCTGACAGAGAGAGAGAGCGAGCGAGCGAGCGGGCGGACGGGCGGGCGAGCCAGGCCAGGTGGCACACGCACACAGCCTCGCCCGCCTAGGCAATTGCCTGGCCGGGCCTTGCTCCGCTGTTGCTGCTGGTGCTGCTGCTGCTCCCTGCTCGAGGGGCCCAGCCGCATCCCCCCTCTTGGAATTCAATTGTCGTGCCGGCACGCCGCCGTCGCCTTTGAAATTCTAAATGGGCGGGGGGAAATGGCCGAGGCGGGCGGGCGGGTGAGCACACCTCGAATACAAAAAATTCAGTCATCATCATCGCTGGCTGTCGAAAACCCATTTCGGCGGCCGGGGTGGGGCAGTTGGGCGCCCAAAATGGCTGGCCGCGGCCAACCCACCGCCCCTTTTTCCTCGCTCGCGGTCCCTGCGGAAAATTCGAGGGTCAGGGTCGACCCTCGGCATCGCCCGGCCTGGCGGGCTGGCGGGGCAGATCGAGTTTGCCGACCGAGGCCGAGCAACACCCCGCCCGCCCACCTCCTCTCCACCTCGACTTGGGCGCCGCTCGCTCGCTCGCTCGCTGCTCCTCGCATCGTTGCGCGCCGCAATCTGAGGATCCCATCGCTTCAGGTCGCCAGAGAGAAAGGTGCGGCAACTACATTAGGGTCGACCGATCAAATCCGGACTTGGAGCCTCACACATCCCCAGGTCTTTGCGGCTTGCCAGCCTTGCAGCTCGTCCTGCTGCCTGCTCAGCCGCTGATCGAGACCGTCCGCGACGGCAGCTGCTTGCTGCCTGTCGCTCGCCAGAGTCCGGCCAAAGGGGCTTCGAGGCCAGCTCAAGGAGGAGACTGCTGGCTCGCAGGCGCCGGCACGAATCCATCGCTGCTCGGAGTCGCCTGAGCAGACCTGGCATCGCGCTCCCGCTGACGCCAGTACTGGACGTCGAGGTCGTCCGGTCGTCGCTCGAGGTCGTTCGACTTCTTCGGCTTCCAGCGGTAGTGAAGATACTCGGCGAGGATGAGCCCAGCGGGCAGGACGATTGGACCGGTGATCATGAGCGCGATGGCGCTGTAGAAGACGATTTCGAACAGCTTGCGTTCCACCTTCCTCCAGGCCGTCTCGGTCGAAGCCTTGACCAGCGCATTGGACTCAGCGCGCTCGGTGGCAGGAGAGGCGACGTCCTTGACCGGAGGCTGCGGATCATCCGACTTCGGGAAGCCCGGCTCGAGCAGCAGCTGCTCTTCCTCGTGGGAGAGGGACACGGGCTTCAAGGGGTGCTCCACGTGGTCGGGAGGGACGTTGCGCCACGAGCCGGTCAGACTGTTTGGGGGATGGGCGAATGCTTTGAAGGCCTTTGCCTCGTCTGCGACGCTCTGGACCCCATTCCTGGGCTGCCCGCCGCGCTCGAGAGCCCCGGGGACGCTGGCTTTGCCCTTGACGCCTTCCACGGCGCTCTTCGCCCCATCCGCGATGCTTGCTGATGGTGTTGGAGGATGGCAAAGTCCCAGTTCAGCTTGGTCAGGGTCCCAACGTGCGCCCCATTGAGCGGCCCAGAAGCTCACCTTCGCCCTCACTGGCTCCCGGCCCGAGCTTTCGGACGACCTGAGCGACTCCGTGACTCGCCTCTTGGACAAGCTCGCCGGCTCCCTGAACCGCCTTTTCGCCAGCCTCTTCCAGACCTCGATCGACCACTCGTAGCTGAGATTCGGCCGAGCGCCTAAGTCGCTGAACGTGGAAAGGGTGCATGCCGCCCTGCTCGACCCGCGACACGGCCGCCACCAGCTCGAGGGTGCCAAAGACGGCAAGGACCAGGCGCAGCGACTTCATGACGACGTCCGTGGCGAGCGTGCTGCGGTGACGGCGGGGGAGATCGAGTGATCACGAAAAGGTAGGGCGTACCTTGGAACAGATGCTGGGACTGGCAGCGGAGGGAGTGGAAGGTAGCGCTTCTCGTTTCGTGCACAGGGGAGGGGATGCGGAATCTGGGATGGGAAGGATGAGGCGACCCCATTCTCCAGCTGCCTCACCACCTTTTATCCTTCGAGACTCTCTCCTGCGAAGCGCTTCCTCTTCCGAGCACCTCGACGCACTTGCATCGCTCCACGTGCCCGCACCGCTCGCGCCCCGCTCGTCGGTAGGCAGATGAATGTCGACCGCAGCCTTGCCCTAGCTCAGCCCCTCGACGAGGTTGCAAAGCACCATGGTGGGTCGAGCTGCTGGTACTGGACATCAGCCTAGAGAATCCCGACCTATGCAGATGTGAGGAGCAAAGCTGCTGGAGTCCACGACGAGTCGGCGTGAAGAGGCGACAATTTGATCAGAGGAAGAGGTGGGGAGCGAGAGCGAAAATGAAACGCCTCGGGGCGGACGTGGAAGAACGACGAGGCGAACGTGGTGGGACAAAAGGCCGGGAGCTGGAGTGGCAGCCAACATGCACGAACCTCTTCTCTGCCTCAACGATCGGCGCTCCGGGGGGAAGGCGGATGAAGGGCGGCGACCGGGGACAGCTTCCTAGGCGACGCGCTGGAGCTTTGCGATGATCTTGATGAGCTTGCGCCTGTGCTTGCTCTTGACCTTTCCGGCGATCTTGGTGAGCTTGCGGCAAGCCTCGTCGACGGCGGCCAAGACCGAGTCGCGCGCCTTGGCCTTGTGCGGCTTAGCGCGGGCGACGGCGGCCGCGGGCGTCACGCTCTGCGAGGACTGACCGCGAACCGGACGGCTCTGGCCCGTAGCGCTGCCTCCCGACGCCTTCGGCTTGGCCTTGTCCGTGCTCTTGGCCCTCTTCGCTGGCTTCACGGCTGCACTGGCCGACCTCTGGGAACCGGACGCCGCCGACGGGCTCGAGTTTCTGGCGGTCCCGGCGAAGGTCGAGCACGCCCTCCTGACCGCCTTGCAAAAGTCGCAAGGAGACGTGCCAGGGCGTCGCGCGTGGCCGTTCTTGCCCTTTCCAGTCCCAAACGTGCAGTGCTTGGCCGCGGCGACGCAGGTACCGCACCGATCGTTGCTTTGCACGAATCCCTCTTCCAGCCTCTGCGTGATGCCGGGAAAGTCACCTCGTTTGAGCCGATCGTTGGCTCGACCCGGGGGAAGAGGGTGGCCGGAGGTCGCAGGCTTAGGTGCGGCCGGAGGCATTGTCGATGCTCTGAAGGGCAGTCCGCCTCGACTTGGACAGGCTTGTCTGCGATCTTGCGCGTCGTCTCGTGGGCCAAGGCTGCTGAGGCAGGCCGGCCGGTCTGCGGACCTGGTTGGCAAAGCTCGCCTGGGACACGCCTCTTGGCCAGGGACCCTGCGGTTTGACTGCGAGGATCCTGCTCTTAGGGGCTTGAGTATGTCGCGTCTGGGGAGTGGTCGCGCTGTATGCGGCGAGGGTAAAGCCGGCAGTGCGGCCGATGGCGAGGACAGGGTAGGTTATGGCACAGACGCGGGACGGGGCGGGAAGAGGGGAGCGGGGGCGTCCATGTGGCTGGCACGCTTTGAGGTGGTGGTCAGCTGGCAAGCGGCGCTGGAATCGAAGAGAGATGGGAGGAGCAGGCAGCAAGTCCTTGGCCTGCTTCAGCAGCGCAACCGCGGTGCCTCGCGCGGCTCGGCCAAGGTTCAGCGCCGCTCGGAAGCGGAGGCATCTGCGGGCCCGGCGGTCGCAAGGGTCGGGCGCACCTCTGCGCGGCGTGCGTAGCGGGAACTCGATGGCGGATGCATGGATCTTGAGCGCTCTGAGCCGGTGCATGACACGGTGGGAGTGTCCCGCCTTGATCTCAGCGTTGCCTTGGTCGAGGATAGGGATCAAAGGTGGCGAGAGAGGTCGCCTTGACGATGCGATGCGCTGGGCCAGTCGCACTCGGCCGATAGCGCGGGCAGGCCGGAGCCAGGTCCAGGGCCAGGGCCAGGTCGGGATTTTTTCCGAGAAAGCCCAACCAAGGGGCAGCTCGGGAGCAGCCAGCAGGGGGATGGTCAGCCCGCCAGGCGAGAAGAAGCAAGCAAGCAAGCTGGCCGAGCCTGGCAACGCTTCGCTCCTGCAACGACGCCGCCATCATCTCAGCTCCTCCTTCGTCGCCACCTCCGACCGCCAACGGCCTCTCTTCTTCTCATTCACATCGCGACTTCGCTGTACCGCGCGCAGGGCCTCAACGACATCGGCCTTGACGTCTCTGCTTCCGCCATACCCTCCAACGTCCTCGGCCTCCTCCACCCCCGCACCTGACCCATCACCTTCGCCACCGCATCTCCACCCATGTCGTCCGCGGTTGCCCAGCGCCAGCGTGCGCTTGCCCTCTACAAGAGGCTCGTGCGCACTTCGCAGAAGACGTTCGAGGGAGACCAGCGCGCCATTGCCGCGTTTGGCCAAGAGATCCGATCCAGGTACCGCCAGATGGCCAACGAGACCGACCCGGCAAAGGTCGAGGAGGCGCTCAGCATGGGCGAGGAGGTCATCAGCGTCCTTCGCCGCAACGTCGTCCAGGGCAAACTCAACGAGGACTCGACCGCCTGGAGTGAGTGTCGGCGGCCGCCCGTCGCTCGCCGCCTTCTCGTTGCCGTCACGCCCCTGCCCTGACTGCTGACCGTTTCGCTCCCCCCCTCGACCCTCTGACTCTGCAGACCTGCGTATGACCAAGGAAACCGAGCTCGGAAATAACGACAGCATCAAGAAGGCGCGGGAGCAGCAGATCGCCGACCTCAAGGCGGGCAAGGCACCGTCAAGGAGGAGCTGCCGCGAAATGGCCGCCGAGATCAACTCGACCACCATCTTCGGCTCTTCGTCGTCGTCGTCGTCGTCCTCGAGCAGCCCTGCTGCTAGCGGATCAGCGCGTCCATTCTCGACCGTCGCCTTTGCCAAGCGCAACACCACAACCAGCCCTATCCTGCGAGCAGCCTTCTCGACCACCTCGGCGACCCATCTGCGGGACCCGACCGCCGTGGCCGCCACGCCGCTGCCACGACCGGCGCCCAAGTTCTCCTCGGTCACGATCCTCGCCGACGGCTCGTCGATCGAGCTGCATACGACCTCGCCGCGCCGGCTGACGCGCCTGACGCGAGACCAGACGAATCACCCGCTGTGGAACCCGAGCCAGGAGCGCCGGGTGGGCGGCGATGGCGGCGACGACAGCGGCAGGCTGGGCAGGTTCCGCAGGAGGTTCGGAGACAACGAGGCGGCTGGCCCGGCGTCGTCGGCGTCGGCAAAGGAGCGCAAGGAGGCCGCCGCTGCTGCCGCGGCCCAGAGAGGCGAAGTCTCGTTCGGGCAGGACGACCTCGACTGGATGAGCGTCGGCGGTCGCGAGGCACGCGCCGGCTCGCCCATCCAGTCCAAGAAGGCGGCCAAGGGCAAGGGCAAGAAGTGAGCCTGCCGCGCAGGGGTCTCCGCTGTCGTTCGGGACTCCTTCCTCTCTCGCTGTATCGTATCTCTGTGCCCGCTATCCAGCGCTTGCGCCAAGACCTCGTCTACATCGTATCGATGTTTGTGCATCGTTCCGTGTGTCAAGGAGCCGACAGGCCGCGTGAAGGTTCGTTGGTTGAGGGAGCCGTCGATCGTGCGACGCCGAAGCACGGTGCACCTGAAGCTGTCGCCGGCCCGAGCCTGGACACCGTGCACCCCGAAAGCAGCACAGGCGGGTGCCCCGTAGCTCTGACATGCCCAGTACCGCACCATCCACCACAGCTCGTAACAGCACACGCAGAGACGATCGGTCCGGATCCAAAATCACCCTCGTTTGATTTGCAGAGAAAGAGTGTGTCGGAGCAGGAGGGTGGGGGACCAGGAACCCGTACCCCGTTTTCGGACCATTCTTTGCTGCTTGTGCAGAACGCGCCTCTACTCCTGGCTGGAGGCGGCGGCAGCGGCGTCCGAGATCCTCTGGCGGTTCTGGAGGATCTGCTCCTTTTTCTTTGCGATGAGCTCCTCTTGTCGTCCCTCGAGGCCGTGGAAGTAGTATCCCAGTCCTCCAAACGCCGTCATGACCATGGCGTGGCCTCCGAGGTCTATCACGCACAGTCAGACGAGCGCAGAGGATGAAGGAAGGAGACCGCCGTGTCAGAGTCGATGCTGCTCCAGGTGAGGATCGAGGAGGGATCGGAATGGATCCAGGCGGCTGACACGTTGCTCGCAGCGCCATCGGTCGACACCACCGGGGAGCGACGCAAGTGAGGATGCCCAGAGAGCGGTGGACGGACGGACGGACTCACTGTCAAAGATGTTCCTCTTCTGCAATCCGAGTGCGTAGCAGCGGGTAAGGAAGCCGAGTCCGGCGTATCCAAGGACGCTTCCGACCACCATGGTTGAGTCTCTTCGGGTTTCCTAGCTTGTCCGTTCGACGGTGATGCCCTTTTCAGCAGCGAATGCGAGAGGGAGGTATGCGTGTGTGCGCGTTTGCGTGCGTGCGTCGGCCTCGAGGTGCGGGCGGGTAGGAGGTGCGGGTAGGAAGAGGTGCAAGCGGGTGGGTGTGCGAGTGTGGTGAAAGTGTGGAGTGAGACGGTGAAGGTGCTCAGAGGGCCCGCGACAGAGCGCCGCGAGCCGTCCCGCGGCGCCGCCCTCCGACTTCTGAGCAGCACCCGCTTTTCTCGCACGGAATAAATCCCGCCCCCCGGACCATCGCAGTTCTTCTGCGCTGAGCTTCGTCGAGACGGCGCAAACCACACAGCGACAGCCGGGCGATGGTGAACAAGATATGCGAATGGTGACTAGGATGCAAAATGGAAGGACAAGACTGCGACACCGACAGCGACTACGGCGCGGCGGCGGAAGCAGCGCAAGGCTGCCCCTCGTCCTCTGGCGGAAATTTCCAGACGACGACGCCGACCGTCTTGCCCATGAAGCGCCACCGCTTCTCGACTCGGTCGGTGCGGATATTGGGAGTCAGGCACGTCCGCTCCATCTTGCCTGCCTTCTCCACGCTGCGCCGGGACGGCCCGCGCGCCGGTGGCGAGGGCGGTGCGGCGGCGTGGGTACCGGACGAGGCCGAGGACGATGGTACCTCCTGATCGGCGGAGGAAACGACGGCGGCAGCGCCCTGGCCGGCCTCGTCGACGTTGCGATGGAAGAGGATCTCCTCCCCGCGCGACATGGCTGCGACCCTGCGGCCCAGCTCGACGACGAGGCGGGCGACGTTGCGGGTGTCATCGAGGCCGCAGTGCTCGCGACCCTCAAAGGCTCCCAGGCCGAGCAGCTCGAGCAAGCCCTTGAGCGAGAGGTCCTGCTTGGTCAGGCCTCCGGCGGTGAGAGCGGGCGCAGCGGCGGGCCGCACGTGGGTCGAGGGCGCAGCGACCACCTGGAAGCCGTCGTCGCCGCCAAACTCGACCTTGGTCGGAGCAGCGTCGTTGTGGCCCGCCTTCTTGGTGGCCCTGGCGGCCTTGGTCAGGTACTCGACCTCCCAGTCAAACAGGGTCGAGATGCCCTTGCGGACGTCGACCAGCGGCCCGCGCATAAAGAGCGGGGGCGCGCCAAAGTGGACGCGGTCGTTGCGGCCCGAGATCCAGCACTGCTTGATGACAAAGTCGCGGAGATCGTGCGGACCGTGGGTGACCCAGGCCACGCCGGGACGGAGGCGCTGGTCGAGCAGCTGCGACAGCCCAGGCTGGACCTGCGACTTGAGCTTGAGCAGGCCGTGCTTCTGCAGAAAGTCGTAGAAGCGGACCAGGACCTCGGTCCACGTCGGGGCCTGGTCGACCTGGTCCTGCGTGATGCCCGTGAGGTCCTTGCAGAACTGGCTAAGCTTCGGCCGCCAGACGGGGCGAACATACGACTGAAACGTGTCTTTTGTCTCGAGCGCGGTGCGATCCTCGTTCCACTGCAGCAGCACCACGGGAAACTCGATGACTGACGGCGGTCGCAAGTTGAAGGGAGGGAGGCAGCGGCGAGGATCAGCAGGGAGCTTGGCGCAAGGAGCGCACATCAGTAGCGCGCAAGCGCCTCTCGACGCTCACTTTCGTTGGGGTAGTCGTAATTGGTGATCTTGGCCGAGTAGTAGGCGCCGGGGGAGCCGACCGGGGGGCCGCGGTCGTCGTAGCCGTACCGACGGGTCACCTCGCAGGTGGCCTCGACGTCGAGGACGAGGAACGAGTCGTGCTCTGGCGTCCAGCGCGGTGCACGATCGGCGTGGGGTTCGGCGCGGTCATGTTGGGGCGAGGCAGAGGCGCGAGCCTTGCGCAGGCGCTGCCTCAGCTGGGGCTTGACGCCCTTGCTGTCGAGGCCGAGCTTGGTGAGCTCTTCGCGGAGCTCATGGACCGTCAGGGCGGCTGCAGTCATGTGACGCGGCGGCGGCGGCGGCGACGGCGACGGCGGCGACGGCGGCGGGGGTGGTGGTGATAGCGGCGGGCGCAGGGATCGTCGAGGAGGATGGGGCTGGGGTTACGTGGTCGAAAGCGGGTCGGGCGAGCCAGCATCACCTTGACTGTCTCGAACACGACCGGGATGGTGGTGGGAGCAACCCGTCCGACCGGATCTGCGGTCGGCACGAACCTCGACGGCGGGAACGAGGAGGGCAAGGTGGACGAAGGAGGTAGCAGGGCGGGCTGCGAGCGCCTTTGGGTGATCCACTAGTCGGGCTCGGAGGCGGACTCGGAGGCGGTGCGATGTGTGGGCTCGGGTCGTGTTGAACAGGCAGATGCTGTGCGAGCTTGGCGGTGATAGAAGTGCGATATCGGAGAGCGACGGTGGCTCTGTCGATGTTGGAGCCGGCGCAGCTCGAGACGCGGATGGTGCGCGGCGAGGCGAGGACGAGGCCGGATGGGGATGAGCCAGCCAGGGTCGGGGCGGATGAGGAGGAGGAGATGGCCACACCAACGACGAGCAGCCAAAGCACGGCATCCGGGACGTCGACAAGAGAGTCTACAGTGGCAGCACGTCTGCAGCACGTCTTTTGCCTGCCTGCAGCCGGGGTGCAGCCAGCAGAAGAGAGTGCAAAAACCGAGGCGCCAGAGTCGGCATTTTCGTGGCGAATTTTGTCCCGACTTTTGGGCTGCGCTGGGCCGACCCGGTGGGCTGCCTGGCTTCCTGGCTGTGCTGCGCTGCGCCGCCTGCTTGGCACCTTTTCTCCCGGGCGGGCGGCCGGTGGTTCGGTGGAGGCTGGCGCACAAAGTCGAAACGCGACCTCAGCTGGCCGCGTTTCCTTAGCACCGCACCCCACCTACAACCACCATCACCATCATCCGCACCGACAACACACGCCACCACCACCCGCACCGACAACGCACGCCACCACCACCCGCACCGACAACGCACGCCACCACCACCACCGCCTCACACCTCACCACCGCCAATCACGTCTAGCAAAGCCTCGCTCACCGGCTGTTCCTTCGAGCATCGCACCAGCCCGCCTCACCCATAGCCACCAGTCGTCATGGTAGGTACACAGGCGGCGTCCGCTCCGGCGCTCCATCGCACTCGAGCGATCCAGCACGCTGACCATCCATTCGCCTCCTGCCGCGCCCTGCTCTTCCAGTCGGCACCAGAATCCGAAGTCGAGGAGACGCCAATCCTCTGCGAGACCTGCCTCGGGCCTAACCCGTATGTCAGGATGGCCAAGCAGCCCCGTGGCATGGCCTGCAAGGTGAGTATTCCGCCGGCCGAGCCATTCAAAGCACAGGCTTACCATTGGAGCGCCAGCTGACACCTTGACCATGACCCACCTCGGCCTGCTTCGACGCCCAGGTCTGCTCGAGACCCTTCACCGTCTTCCGCTGGAACCCGGGCGTGGGCATGCGCTTCAAAAAGACCGAGATCTGCACCACCTGCGCAAAGATCAAGAACGTCTGCCAGACGTGCATCCTCGACCTCCAGTACGGCCTGCCCGTCCAGGTGCGCGACACGGCCCTCAACCTCAAGCAGAGCATGCCCAACGCCGACGCCAACCGACACCACTATATCCAGGCCATGGAGTCGCAGCTCGAGGGCGCCACGTCGCTCATCGACTCGTCGGCCGGTCCCTCGAGCCGCGCGGGCCAGGAGCTGCTCAAAAAGATGGCGCGCAGGGATCCGGGCTACAAGCGCAACCGCCCGCACCTCTGCTCCTTCTACGCCAAGGGCAACTGCACCCGCGGCGACGAGTGCCCCTACCGCCACGAGCTGCCCGTCGACAACGAGCTGAGCAAGCAGAACCTCCAGGACCGCTTCCACGGCACAAACGACCCCGTGGCGAGAAAGATGCTGGGCGCGCATGCAAAGGAGCAGGGTCTGGCCCCGCCAGAGGACAAGAGCGTGGTGAGTACACGGACCGGCTGCCTGCCTCTGGTCCGAGACGATGCGCCAAAGTGCCTGTTTGCTGACGGGTCGATCTTTGAACACCACGCGCGCACGCTGCAGATGTCGCTCTTCCTTTCGGCGCTCTCGCCCACGACGACCGAGGACGAGATCCGCACATTCTTCATCAACTCTGTACCGCAGCTGCAGCCGCACCACATCAAGTCGATCACGCTCGTGGCGGCGTCCAAGTGCGCCTTTGTCAACTTCAAGACGAGACAGGCGGCCGAATGGGCGGCAGAACGGTGCGCCATTAAGGTGGAGCTGGGGGGCAAGGAGGTCCGCGTCGGATGGGGGCGGAGCCGGCCGGGCAAGAAGGGCGGCAGCGGTGCGGGCGCGGCATCAACGTCGTCGGCGCCAGCAGCCGCTGCCGAGGCCGAGACGGCCGGCAGCCTCGGCGTGCCGAGCTAGGGGCACGCTCCCGGTGGTGGAGGGAGGCCGCGCAGCATCGTGGAGGCACAAACGACGCCGCTGCTGCTGATGGCGGGGCCAGGCCGGCCAGCGTACGGCTGCACAGCATGAATACCATCCCCGCCAAGCCTTGGGCATCTGAACGACTCTCTCTCATCTGTACGGTGCGACTGCGCGTGTGTGTTGGGCCAGGCTGCTTGCATCGCCAGTCTCGCACAGTCGATCTGCTCCCTCATCGCACCGTAAGCACCCCTTGACGCTGAGTTTGATCGACGATCGCACGACGAGCAAGCGGTTGCCCGGGGAGAGAAACGGCGCTTGTAGTCGCTCGCTTGTCTTTTCGGTCCTCCGTCAGCGAGATGGGAACAAGGTACGCCGTGGGAGGGCAAACAGGTTGGCTCGATATCTTCACGATGGTTACGACGCCGGCCAGAGCGAAGGGGGGCGGCGCCCGACGACGTCGATCCGAGGAAAAGGCCGAGCTGCTTCCGAGCCACCGCATAGGCGAGGCGACCAGATCTTCGCAGCAGCCGAGTGACAGATGGCCATACATGTCTCTCTCTCGGTCTCCTCTTCAACTTACCACCGTCTCTTTCCCCTCTGCCACCACCATTACCACGCCGATCCGTACGCGCACAGCACCACCGCCCTTCCGACTTCCTTCGACACGAAATGGCATACGGACACGTACCACGACCGGCGGGCTCCAACGCGGCCGACCTCAAGCCGCGCCTGTACGCGCTGCCCCAACGGGCCAGGACCGAGGAGCGCGCTGCCGTCGTCTGCGTTCCCTTTAGCGGCGACGGCGCCGCCTCGCAGCCAGAGTACGAGGCGGCGGGTGGCAAGCTCGCCCTGCAGCCGCCGGGTGCGCTCGTCGAGCTGCTCGCCGACGTCTTTATGGCGTGAGTCGGACGTGCTGGTCCAGATCCCCGTCGCCGAGGTACACGGCCTGACCCAACCCCTCTTTACCCCGCTCGCTCTTCCCGACATCCATCGACTCCCCACAGCGAACTGGAGCGCGGCGTCACCTACCCGCAGCACGGCCCGCTAACGCTGCAAGAGTTCCGCGACTACTTCCTGGGCTACGACTTGATTGTCGCCTTCTTCCTTCCCGCCTCGGCGCTCCGCTCCGCGCCGATCCCAACGACGGGCGAGACGGTGCCGCTGTCGCACCTCACGACATCGCTGTCGGCGCTCGACTTCCGCCACGCCCTCGCCGGCTTCTACTACATCAAGCCCAACTACCCGGGCCGTTCGTCGCACATCTGCAATGCCGGCTTCGTCGTGCCGCCCTGGAACCGCGGCCTAGGCCTCGGCGGCGTGCTAGGCCAGTCGTTCCTCCATTTTGGCCCCAGGGCCGGCTACCGAGCCAGCGTCTTCAACCTCGTCTACGAAAACAACGTAGCCAGCGTCAGGATCTGGCAGCGCCTCGGCTTCCAGACTGTCGGCAAGATTCCAAAGGCCGGACTGCTCAAGAGGGCTGATGGCCAGGGCGAGGAGTTTGTCGACGCCTTTGTCATTTACAAGGACCTCGTCGAGCAGGGCGGCGACGACGACCGCGATGCGGCGGGCAAGAAGGTCGAGGACGGATCGACGCCGGCGCTCTAGACGGCGCGAGCAGGCCATGTGTAGGCATACATAGATCTCTTTTCGATGCTCGGCGGGTCAGAAAATGCATCAAAGCTGCGCGCCTTCACGACAAGCACACATCGACGGCCGCTCTGGGCGTCGAGGATCGTGGAGAGCGACTGTAAATGCGATTCGCGCGCGTGTATCGTACACTGGAGAGGGTTATCTGCCTGGATGGACGGACAGGCTCCCGAGCAGCGATGAGGAGGCCTATCGAGGACCGTCGAGGCAGGTTGGTATCATCTTCGTGCAAGATTCGGACGGACCTGCGGAGCGGTTCCAAAGACGTGGGCAGGCGGAGAGGTGACAAAGATCAGCATGGCTGCCTTTGGCTCGGCCACGCGATGTTGGGGCCAGAGGCGTTGGATCCCGGGCGAGGCGGCTGCGATGCTCACGTTCAGGAAGCTTGGCGGTATCATCTAAGCGTCGGCTAGCTCAGTATTTGAAGATGATGTAGATGGCGTGGATGATACCGGGAATGTCTGCGGGGCGAAAGCGGAAAGAGTGAAGACGGGTCAGCTACCGTGTGTGCAGGGTAGAGCGGCGGTGCAGGCAGCGCCGAGGTGCCAGCACAGGCCGTCGTCGTGTGGGCGACACTCACAACCCAGGATGGTAAGCAGGACGTTGATCCAGAAGTCGGCGGCGCATCCTCGCTCCAGGAAGACACCAAGAGGGGGAAGGAAGATGGCAAGGATCTGTTAGGCGACGGAAGGACAGGCGTGGCAGCGGGTGTATGGGGAGGGGCGATAGATCGGTCAGCGAGCTGTGGTATGCGGCCGCATCGGCCCTGGACTGGATGGCGCGCAAGGCTTTGACTGATCGACTAGACGCAACCGTCTCGCCGCCACCGTCGTCAGGCGCTGCTGGAGACACTCACGAGCTTGCAGATGTCGGAGCAGGTGAAAGGCATGTTGGCGAGTTGGACGTGGGGTGGTGCTGTGTGCTAAAAAGGCGAGCAAGAGTGTGCGAGAGTGCTTCGGTGGCGGGTGCGGTCGTGGTGGTGGTGGTGGATGCGAAACGAAAGCCCACGTTCCACCGAGCCCTGGCTCTATATACGACGAGGGGCGGTCGTCGTGGCCAGCGCCCCACCGGCCTGTTGCTCGTCTGCCTGTCGATTCGTCGCCGTTGCCTGCATCGAGACGACTACTACTGGTTGGCCGGCCAACGGGGGCCGGACGCCAGACGGGCCAAGACAAAGAGAGGCGGCTTGACCCACCCCTAGCTAGCCAGCCTGGTGAGCTGCGGGCTGCAGGCATGCCGAAGGCCAAGCCAAGCAGGGCTCACAGAAATCCCTGCGATGATGCAACGCGGCAGCAGAGTCTGGTCTGGCCGGGCCAGGGCCGGGCCAAGCCCTGGACTGCCAGCCGTACTGTAGAGGCCTAGCCTGCCGCCCGGCCTGCCTGGGCCACCAGCACGGCCGCCGGGATAGTTGCGTCACGGCCCGGAAATTTTCAGCCGCCCCTCCACCCCTGTCTCTGCTTGCGGACAGGGGAGCCTAGGGATGCCAACCCACGGCCGCCGTGGCCATACCGGACCGGCACCGCTACCATCGAGGCAACATCGGAGGCAGTCATGAAGGGCCCTGATGACGACCAAAGAGTGGCCACCATGCCGTACTCTGACGGGGACCTTGTTGCAAGGGCAACCAAAACCTCCTTCGAGTCTGTGCATGTCCGCCAGTCGAAAAGGCAGACCGACGACGCGAGAAGTCGGGCGAGCCTGCACCGCCTCTTTGTGCCGTCTGTCGAATTCGACTTGCTTGGCATGGCGGTGCGCTCGTCTTCATCGCGACGATGCTGTGTTGGCTCGTCTGGTGTTGTGTTGTGCTGCGGTTCCGATACCGTACGGACTGTAGCCGCACGTCGCAGTCATGCTGACTCCGGGACGGCATCGATGGCGGTGCAGCGCACACGGGCCTTTGACCCTCGAACGCCACAGCATCTCCCGACGGAACTCGGATCTGGTTGCTACGGCTCTCAGGGTCGATGCCGGTCGCCCAGCAGCCCGGCCGGCATGTGCTTCCCCTGGCGGGCCCTGCCTGGCGGTGCAGCCCCAGCCCGACGCCACCGTAGCAATCCGGACGAGGGTCGAGGGGGCGAGGCGCTGCGTCGGGCGTCGGGCGGACAGGCGGCGGGTGGTCGAGGCTGCAGCCCGCCAGAGTCGAGGTCGTGCGTGCTGCAACGTCAATCTCGTTAGCCCAGCCTGATGGCCGGTACAGCTGCTGATGTCGAGCACATAGACGGACCACAGCACAGCATCGCATGCCTGCATCAGTCACTGCAGTGTAACACTACAAGACCAATTTCCATTATTCCGGCCTTTGTCATTGTGTACAGAGGACTGTTGTTGTACAGATGCAGATGCTGTTCAGTGTGAAATGCAGTGTAGCATGACTTGGTGAGAAGTGAACTGTCTGTCAAAGCCTTGAGCCAGCTGCTGCAGAATCATTGCTCATTTGTTTGTGCAAGCTGCCTGTCTTGGAGGTGCCCTGTGAGGAGTACTCAGCTGCACTTCTGTGCTTGTATTGCTGCTTTCAGAAGTGGCTAGATCACTGGTTCAGCACGCTAGCCACTCATGACCCCCTCTACAACGCGACCTGTTCCTCGACGCCCATAGGAACACCAGCGTTGAGCTGCAGGTCAACAACTACCTGCGCCGTGCGTGGCGCCCAGCGACGCTGCTGGCAGTCATGAACACCACACAGGCCTCGCTCATTGCCATCCTCGGCAAGCTCTCCAGGCTTGGCCTCGTCCTGGAGCTCGAGAAGGTGCACTTCAAGGTACTTGCCCAACCGTTCCGTTTCAACGCTGCAACCGAACAACTTCTCGCCTTCAACAGCCTCATCTGGCCCCAGGTCAACGATGTTGCCAAGATTGCTGAGGCGTCTTGCAGTCTCAACCTGGGCCTGATGAACAGTAGGCTGCTCCATCTGTGACCATGTCCCTGCCTTCCGTTGGCCTTTTGTTTCCCTGACCGTTCCTCTGAAGAAAGAAAAAAAAAGAAAAAAGGGCTATACATGTGCCCGCCAAAACCCAACTTCCGCATGTGCTGCACCTGCAACATGGGCTGCTCTCCCGTGGCCTGCAACAACTTTTGGCAGACTCTTGAGCCAAAGTTTCTTCAATGCAACTGCTGCATCAACATGTTGGAATGCTTTGCCAGCTTGCATTGTCTGTTCTGATCATCATTCTGTGCTCTCAATCAAGGAGCTACAGCAGCATCAATGAGTCCTGCATCTCTCCAAGCCAGGCAACATTGCAGAACTGGCCGTCATGTGCTGAGACCATCTTGCATTGGTCTACCTCACAGGTGTGTGTGACTTCATCCTCAAGAAGAAGGACTACTGAGCGGGTACTACCGCTAAGGGGCTGTCAAGGCGACATTGGTGGCATCTCGGTGGCGCCTCCGCAAAGGTGGACCTGAAATTACGCCAAGGTGCCACCAACATCGCCTTGGTAGGGCCACCCAATAACCATAATCTGTCTGCTTTGACTCCAACATTCAAGACTGAGGAGGATACAAACAAGGCGGGGCGGCAGCTTCCCGTGCGTGCTGCTCAGCGATCCAGGCCGTCGATGGCCGACTCCATCATGGCGTCGCCGACCCAGCCGGATCCAATCGTCTGGAGGATGGCCTCCCAGTCGAAATGCGGGTCGTGCTCGCCGTTGAAGGGCAGGTGGTTGTTGGCGGCGGCGCCGTGTTGGTGCAGCTGGTGCGGCGCCTGGCCCTCGGCCGAGTCGGTGCGGTGGTGCAGCGCATTGCTGGGCGTCGAGGCGCTCGTGACAAAGCCGCTGCCGGTTCCGTTG
>NW_006920869.1:219275-320218 GCF_000417875.1 Pseudozyma flocculosa PF-1
CCGTACGGGTCGATGGGGTTGCCGGGCGCGCCTCCTGCGCCCATGCCCATCGACGCCAACGAGGCAAACGAAGGCGTCCCTCCCGCCCGTTTTGCGCAAAGAGCGGGGTCGCCATCATGCTGCGGATGCCGCCCAGCTGCTGCAGCGGGAACCTCGCCTCGTCGATGGGGGCGGCGTGGGAGCCCAGCGCGGCGCCCGAAGCGCTGGCCGACGATGGCGCCGTCCCCGAAAGCATCCGGAGCGAGTCGAGCGCCTGCTGCTCGTCGTCGCCCTGCCCGTCGATGGTTGACATGGCCGCCATGCCCGCGCCGGCAGACCGAGAGTTTCTTCGGCTGGCGGCCTGGATCGATCCCTGCGCGGCCGCCGCAAGCTCCCCGCGGCTGCTCTTGACGATGTCGTCCGGCAGGATGGGATCCAGGCGTGATAGCAGCACCTCCATGACCATTCGCTCCTTTTCCGCAGATGCGTCGACGTTGCCCGCTTCAAAGTTCCGCCGAAGCTGGGTGATGTAGTCTGTCGAGGTGGCGAGACGGTGGTGGGGGTGGTGCGATACTAGTCAGCATCGGTGTCTCCGGCGGGCAGGGTCGTTTGAGGACCAGCTCACCCTGCAGATACCCGAGCCTCTCGATGAGGTCGCTGTGCTCGATCTTTTCGCCCAGACCAAAGGCAGTCAGAAGAGAGAGGCCAACGACGATGGCCGAGTTGAACTGTACGGGCAGGAGGGTTCGCAGGCACGATGGATCGCGGACGGTGAGCATCAGGTGGACCTCCTGCGCGGGCGATGCACGGCCAGCGGAACTCACCATGGCATAGGCGCCTCCAAATGTCTGGGCCGTCTCCTCCCTCGTCAGCTTCGCCGCGTACTCTTTCCTCGCCCGCAGGTCGTTGAGCGCCGTCTCGACGCAGATCCGTCGGCTTTCTGGGTAGGGATGCTTGCCGTTGACCGCCGGCCGGAGCAGGTACGGCCGATGCAGCAGCGAGCGGTAGAAGCACACCTCGCTGTTGATCAGGTGGCGGTAGTAGGGCAGCAGCGGGTGGTGCTCGTCGAGCGAGGTGTCGATCTTGGATTTGCCCGACTTGGTGGTTGCGTTGGGAGCGAGGTACGGCGGAAGCGAGTCGACAAACTCGGCAATCATGTCGTCGACCTCGAGCACCTTGAAGTACGACCTCGATGCTCTGCCCCCCTGTGGCGCCGATCGCTCCTGGAAGCAGTGCGTGATGGCCTCGAGGCAGGCGGTGAAGCGGTTGCGCGCCAAGAGGTACGTCTGGCACGCGAAGCCGAGGGGCTCGAGGTCCTCGCGAGTGGGCATCTCGGTGGTGTGGAAGGTGATGGTGAGCGGGCGGCCCAGCAGGATGCTCCACTCGCGGTCGTTGTGCAGCACGTGCCACCAGAGCGTCCGTCGAGCAGCCACTTGCTCCTTGGGCAGGCGGAAGGAGCTGCCGTCGCGATGCAGGCCGAGGTCCAGGGCGTCCCGGATCCACGAACCAATCTCGTGCCAGCTGGCCCGCGTGACGCGGATGACGTCGAGGTAGCGCACGAGGATGCCGTGCGCCCAGCACGAGTCCAGGCTGGCCAGCCCGAGCGTCTCGCAGAGGACGAGCGCCTTCTTGGTGGCCCAGAAGAAGGCGTGCGACGTGGCAGACGACAGCGGCTGCACCGCCGGAGGCACCGACCCGAGCGTCAGGGTCGATAGGATGAGGGCCACCAGCGGCAGCGTATCAGCGTCGACGCGGATCGCCGAGGGCGTCGGCACCGACGAGAACAGCTGGCGGTAGCGCTCCCGCACCGTGCTGCCCAGGATTGGCGAGCGCGACCAGTTGTAGTTGGCGAAGAAGGCGTCAAAGTAGCGGTCGCACTGCTCTCGGGACGGCAGCGTCGCGCGGATGGCATGGACGTCGGCGAGCGGAATGGGGAAGCCCCGCCGCGTGGCCGAGGGCTGGATGTAGGAGAGCAGGTCCTGCGGTGACCGACCGGCCGAGGCTCGACCGTTGGTGTCCTGCAGCTGGGGCGCCAGTCGGACCGCCTCCAGCGCCGAGGTGCCGAGGAAGCCTTCATTGTCGTCGAGGTGCTCCTCGCCCGCTCGGTCCTGCTCGTTGTCCTCCTGTGCGTAGCTCGACGACCTCGACAACTCGGCTCGCGTTCGGTAGCTGGTCGAGGCTCGGGGACCGTCGTCTTCGCCGAGGTGGACTCGGATCGCCTTTTCCGCCAACGCCAGCCGCTGCTCGACGTAGGTCGGGTCCTGTACGGTGAGGATGCGCTCGAGCCGCGCTATCCTTGCGGTGGTTCGTGCCAGGTCGTCGACCTTGCGGTCGTCCCAGCCGTTGTCCTCGCGCTTGACCCTCTTGGGCGCGCTGGGCCCCACAGGCGACTGTGATGGGATCTTGTCGGTCGGTGCAGTCCCAGGGCCCGGAGTGCCACCAGAGACGCTGCCTCGCGCCGACGGCGGAGGTACGCAACGCTCAGGCAACCTCCGCTTGATGCAGTTGTTGCACGGGAACCTGCGATCGCACTTCTGCTTTCGGCGGACTGCGGGAGCAAAGGGAGAAAGGGAGGCCGGCGCTTCGGTTCAGTCCCGCTCACTGACGCGCCGTATGAGCTCGGTCCGAGGACCATACTCACAGCATTCGACGCAGCTGTACTGCTCGCGGGGCCGCTTGGGCGGCTTCTTGTCATCCGACGTCGACTTTCTCCTCTCGTCGTGCATGGACTCGTCTCCATTGGCGGATGCAGCGACAGACATGGAGCTTGCGGAAGTCTTGATGGTTGGTCTGCCGGGCTGGTGAGACTTTTGCGGCGGGTCCGAGTGCTGCTCGGAGCGTGCATCGTGCTCGCGAGAGGGCGAGGGCGAACGGTAGCGCCGAGGCGACGATGCCGGCGATGACGCGCCGCCATAGGTGACCGAGTCCCGTCGGCGCTGGTGGTCGGATGACGAAGCGCCTGGGGATGTGGCCTCGCCCATCTTGAAAAGTTGCACACCGAGTCGAGGCAGAGCTGGAGGAACGAGAGGGTACGTGCGCTAGCTTGCGGCAGGAGAGCCGGGTGGAGCGATAGGCCGTGCGGAGAGTGGTGCGGAGCGAGAGGGTGACTAAAAGCAGCGGCAGAATCGAGCTGGGACAATGATGGCGGTGGTGGTGATGATGGTGGTGGTGGTCGAGGAAGCGGTTGGGCTGTACCCAGTACGGGGAGCGGAGAGCCGGCGTGGTGGAGATACATAGGAAGAGGCAGCGAGACAAAAGCCAGGCACGCCAGCTCCCGGCGCTCTGGCCTGGCCTGGCCTGGCCCGGCCCTTCTGGCGGGGCGGAGCGCGGGGAAAGCAGAAAAAGAAAAAAAGCCGCGGGCGCCGGCCAAAGTGGGGAGGCCAGGGACCCTCGTGCCGCCTGGTCCCGTCTGCTCGGAGCGCAGCCCGTCGACGCCGGCAGACAGCACACGCTCTTCTTGGCGAGGCGATCGTCCCGGAGCGGTTTTGGGAGCTGGAGCTTGCACCGCCAGGTCAGGCCAGCAGGCCGGGCGAAGTGGCATCGGAAACAGAGGGGGGCGACGGGCCGAGGAGCAGCGGGCGAGCGAGCGAGACGTGTCTTCGGCAGACGCCCAACCGACCTTCCTGCCAGGCCGACCCGGTCAGCTGCCATCTGCCTGCCTCGACGTGGGCGGTTAGTTGCTTGTTTGCTGGCTGGCAGGCAGGCAGGCAGGCGCTAGTCGGCCCCTTCCCCGCAAAACCAGTCGAAATCCAGGCACCGGTGAAAACGCCGAAAAGGCGCGCCCACCGCTCTGCACGCACAGCAAGCACGAGGCTGGCCTGCCTGGCCACGCTCGTCGGTCGCTACACGCTCGCCGCTCCGCCATATCGGAACAGCATCAGGTTGTCTAAGCGCACGGCTCCCTGAAAACGGGAGAGAGCATCGTCGACGGGCAAACCTCTAGCACTAAACAGCCAATCGGACGCAGACGCAGACGAGACGGGTATGCGCGGCGGATGTCAGCAGTGTCCTTCCCTGGGCCGCTCCCTCACCGCAGAGGGCCACTGAGACACTCACATCGGGCACCGTGACGGGGATGCGGACGGCGACGGCCAGCCCGCCCAGCGACGTCTCCTTGTAGTTGGTGTGCATATCCTTGGCCGTCTCCCGCATCGCCGTGATCGCATCGTCGAGGCTGACAGAGTGCTGCCCATCTCCCGCCAGCGCCAGCTGTGCTGCCGTCACCGCCTTGACCGCGCCCAGCGCGTTCCTCTCGATGCACGGCACCTGGACTTGACCTGCAGAGGGACAGGGGCGGAGATGATGCTGAATCGTGTCAGTAAGACGCCAGTCTCGAGCAACGCCCGGCCTCGTTTTCTCGCGCCCATACGCACCTCCGAATGGGTCGCAGGTGAGGCCCAGGTGGTGTTCGCAAGAGATGCCGCTCGCCTGCAGGATCTTCTCGGGGCTGCCTCCGAGGACCGCCACAAAGCCGGCCGCGGCCATGGCGGTCGCCACGCCAACCTCGGCCATGCAACCGCCTTCGGCCGCAGAGAGCGTGGCGCCGCGCTTGAAGAGCATACCGATGGCCGCCGCGGTCAGGAGGAAGTTCTGGACATCCCTGCCCGGGTCATCGTCAAAGATGAACTCGAAGCAGTACTTGAGCACCGCCGGCAGCACGCCCGCCGCACCGTTGGTGGGAGCTGTGACGATCCTGCCGCCGGCAGCGTTCTGCTCGTTGGTGGCGATGGCGTAGCAACTCAGGTAGTCGATGGCGGCAAAGTTGGCACGCTTCGGAGGGCAGGGCATCACGGGGTGGTTCATCGAGCCAATGATCCGCTTGGGCCCCTGGGACGACAGCTGCAGAGACTGGGTAAGGTCGACGAGATCCGACGAAGACGAGCCCGGACCGCCTGTCGCTCCTGCGCCTCCGGATCCCAGTGCACCGCTGTTCGTAGCATCGCCTCCTCCTGCTGGCAGAGCGCTGCCGCGGTAGACTCCCCGCATCAGCCTCGAGTAGAGCGCGGGAGCCCTCCTGCGCACAGCCAGCGGTCCCGGCAGCACCTTTTCGGTGCTCTCGACGCCCGCTCGGATGCAGGCGTCCATCACCGACCAGATGCGGAAAAGCTGCGGGAGGGCGCAAGACGGTATCGGTCAGAGGCGGCCGCGCCCTCGATCCAGCCCTTGCCAGGGATCCACCGACTCACCTTTTCGGTCACAACTTCGGGCGGGTTCCACGTCAGCTCGTTCTCGTAGACGATCTGGGCGATGGTGAGGTTCCTCGTCTTGCACTGCCTAAGCAAGCTCGCTGCGTTGTGGAAGGGGAAGAGCGGCCCATTGGCCGGCTTCGAGGCAGTCCTGTTGACCTCGGCCGGTTGCTCCGACGCGCGAACCGCGACCTCGGACCCGCCAGCCGCACCTGGCAACGACGCCGACGGCGCCTCGACTTGCGGCAGCAGGCCGTCGTGCGTCGAGGACCCCGAGCGGCGGACGTCCTCTGCGTCCTGGCGCCGCAGCTGCTTGTAGAAGACGTTCTCTCCAAAGTCGATCGGACGGGCCGACACCTCCTCTGTGTCGGTCTTCATGGCTTCGAGCGAGGCAAAGCTCTCGGCAGTCGACGGTGCGTCGTCGGACGAGGACTTGGCTGGCGGTGTCGCCAGTGCTCCATTCACGACGAAGCCGCCGCCCTGAGGGTGACGCGAGGATGACGTGCGATCCCTTCGGTCAATCATCCGTCTAGCATGATGGCGGTGGGGCATGCCGCTTTGCTGCTCGGCCCACGTCCACTCACCACCGAGTAGTAGTCATTCGTCGCCAGCATCTCTCCGGCCTCGTCAAAGACGCTGAGGCGCAGCCCGTTGGGGTGGTGCGGAAGGACCTGGCCAAAGTTCCACTTAAAGTCCCTCTGGTAGTCGAAGGCGATCTCCTTGCCGTCGATGGACGTCGCTTCGGCGCTCCTCTTGAGCGTGCGGGCGAGGTGCTTGCCGAGAAAGAGCTTCTTGGTCGACTTGATCTCTGCGAAGCGGGCCGGCACCGAGGGCGGGTCGACGGTCTCGCAGTCGTCACCCTCGAGCCCGCTCAGCAGGGCTTCTGGCGTTGCGTGTCCCGCGCCCGTGAGCGCCAGGCTGCCGTAGACGGCGATCTTGATGGTGTTGACCTTGGACAGCAGGCCGAGGTCGTACAGGTCCGAGACGAAGATGACGCCCGCCCGCATCGGCCCGACGGTGTGCGACGACGAAGGCCCGATGCCGACCGAGAAGAGGTCAAAGGTCGAGATGACGGCATGCTCGATCTCGTTGGCTTCCGAAGCCGCTTGGTTGGCGAACACCTTGGTCGAGGCAGGTCGAGAGAGGGCGGGGATCCGAGGACCGGTCGCGACACGGGCAAGGCCGCGGGCAGAGGCCCGCAAGCTGGTCGGTGACGGGAGCGTCGTCAACCTCGGGGCCATTGCGATGGTTGCTGCCGTCGGCACCGGCGTCGAGCGCCAGGTGGCCGAAGCTGTCCGTGCCGTTCGGAGCATATTGATGTCGAGGGAGGCTCAGCGCAGATGGTGGTAAGAGGAGGAGCAATGGTGGCTGGGGCGAGCCAACGAGGCAGCCCTCCAGGCCTATCTGGCGCCCCAGCTGGCAAGAGGCGAGTGCGGGGCAATGGCGGGCACGGCCATAGCGGCGGGGCCAAAGGCAGGCGGCGTTCTGGCCGATAAGAAGCATCAAGCAAGCCGCCCTCCGGTTACCAAAAGAGGCAGGCTAAGGCGGGCGGGCAGAGGCAGCCAGGCTGGCAGCCAGCAGGGTCCAAAGAGCACCCTCGCATTCGACCAGCTAGTCCCGGACTCCCGCCCTTTTCGCCGGGCCCGTGCCGACACGCTGCACACACGTACATCATCAGCCAGCATGAACTGCACCTTCTTCTCAGAGTCGCGACTTCACCAGGCTGAGCTTGTGGCGACGCTCCGACAGAGCTGCTGCAGGTCAAGGTGACCGCGCCGTCTTTCCGTGCTGAGAGTCAAGCTTCAGCTCTTGACACGAGCAGCGCCGTCTCTGGCGCAACGGCCTTGGCGCTGTCGAGCAGCTCGTCGCGCCCTCACACACCTTCTCCCGCAGCCATGACGGCCCAGCAAGCAGCACCTGGACC
This sequence comes from Pseudozyma flocculosa PF-1, assembly GCF_000417875.1. Taxonomy (NCBI): domain Eukaryota; kingdom Fungi; phylum Basidiomycota; class Ustilaginomycetes; order Ustilaginales; family Ustilaginaceae; genus Pseudozyma; species Pseudozyma flocculosa. Next base: position 226,365 of record NW_006920869.1, read on the forward strand.
AGACGCATCTATTGGAGACGGCCGTCTATTTCCAGAAGGCACGGCGTCGACGTCCTTCCGTACCATCACAGCTCGCTGTGCGCCGTGCCTGCCGACGCCTCTATCGCCGGACCGAGGTCTGGCTTGCCGAACAAGGTCTCGAGAGCTGGTTGGAGCGGAGGAGCAGGAAGACGGCGGGGTCAGCACTACTGCAAGCACAAGCACATCGCCAGCTGCTCTGAGGGACCGCCGCGACTGCATGTCCGGCCAAGCACACTCACAGTCCCTAAGCTTGCCATCGACGCTTTCCGGCAAGACGACCTCCCACTCGATGTAGAGCTTGCCAAAGATCATGTCCCTGCCGAGCCGCGACGCCTCGTCCGAGACGTCGCCAATCATGGTACCGGCGATGGGCATGCCCTCGTCGTCAACCGTCGAGACAAAGCCGGGCTGCGTGACGCCATCGCGCCGGACGGTAAAAGTGCGTCCGTCGAGGTGGGTGATGTTGCGGTGGAAGCCGAGCAGCGCCTCGGAGAGCGAGATGGGCATCGTCGTATAGAGCGAGCTGTCCTGCCGGCGGAACTTGCCCTTCTCGGTGTTGGAGCTGTTGGGGGCGAGGGGCAGGAAGCGACGACGAGGGATGACCAGAGCCTGTCAGCACGCTGTTGCGAGGAAGATGTGCCTCACCAACGCCCGATCGCAACTCACCTGACGCGGACGATGATGTCGCCGGCCTCAAAGTCGGGGCCCTCGTCCGACTCGCCCTCGATGATGTACTCCTTGCCCTCGGTGGCCCCGCGCTCGACCTCGACGTCGACGGTGGCCTTCTCGCGCAGAATCTTTGCGCCCTTGCACTTGTGGCACTTTTTGGCGATCGTGGTGCCGCCTCCGCCGCAGACGTCGCACGTCATCTGGGCGTTTGTGACAAAGCCGGGCATGATCTGCTGGCGGACGATGCGGACACCCCTGCCCTGGCACGTCTCGCACGTGTGGATGTGGGCGGGCGACTCGGCGCCGCTGCCGTCGCAGTGCGAGCAGAGCACGTGGCGGTCGTACTGGATGCTGAACGTCTTGCCGTTGTAGAAGTCTTCCAGGGAGGCCTCGAGGTTGAAGGCCTTACTGGGGCCCTTTCGGACGGCGTGGCCACCTCCGCCGCCGCCGCCAAAGAACCTCGAGAAGATGTCAAACGGGTCGTGCGCCTGCTGGTGCGGGTTGTCGCGCTGCGCCTGGTGCTTCTTGACACCCTCGACGCCCTGCCTGTCGTAGATCTTGCGCGTCTCTGGGTCGCTGAGGGCCTGGTAGGCGTCGCTTAACTCGATGAACTCCTGGTGCTTGTCCGGGTGCTTGTCGGGGTGGATCTTCTGCGCCCTTTTCCGGTAGGCTCGTTTGATGTCGCGGTCCGAGGCCCGCCGGTCGACGCCGAGTACCTTGTAATAGTCGGCCGCCGCTGCGAGTGCGAATGTGGTGGCCACGACGAGAAGCACGACGAGGACACCGAGGGAGCGCCATAGCCGGCTCCCGAGCGGGGCAGAGCCCATGGCTTCAGTGCGTGCCGGGATTTATAGAGACGGACAGAGACGTGTGCCGGCGGATGAGGTCGACGCAGCTGCAGCCGGGGTCGATGGACGCAGACGAGGTGGCGAGAGCAACGGCGAGTGCTGGCGAGAGGTGGTGGGAGGTGGCGAGTGAGGAGCAATTGGGCGGCGCAAGGGCAGGTGGGGGAACGCCCTCCTCGGCGCTTTTCTTCTTGGAGGCTGGCCCGTCCGCGGCCGGTCTGGCACACTGGCCGGCCTGCGTGGGCATGCATGCCAGCGTGGCGCGGATTTTACTCGGACCCCCTTTTCGCTGGCCGGCCTAGGCTAGCCTGCTTGGCTGTTGGTCCCTCTGCTTCCGCTTCCACGCGCGCCCTTTCCCCGATCCAACTCGACTCCCCGACCCTATCCTCGTCGCCAGGGATCATCGACGCCCGCGACCACCACGACGCCGTAATCAGCGCTCTTCCCGGCCACCTCCCGGGATCTCATGGCTATCCGACCGGGCCGCTCGGATCTCCGAATGTCGGCTTTACGCTGGGGAAATAACGAGGATGCCTCGCCGTTGATGCCGGCCTGCCGCCATCGCCCCGGCACCTCGACGAGAATAACCCGGGAATCCATCCGAGCCTGACGCGTACATGTCTCGAGTTTCTAGGCAGACGGAAGGCGCCCGCAACGAGCTGCGCGGCGGTTCGCAGGGCTTCAGCCCCCTTTAAGACAGGCAAGGCTGGGCCCGCTGGCCCTACTCTAACCCTCATGCTTCACCGACCCCATCGATCCCTCGTGCTCCTCCCAACTTTGCTATCATGCGCAGCCTGCTCTTCTGTTTTGCCCTCTGGATCACGCTCGCCATCCTCGGTATCCAGGCCCAGCCGCTGAGGACCTATTTTTTTTCCATCCACAACCTCGGCAGCGCCCTGTACGAGCTCGAGCTGTACCAGGGCCAGCTGCTCGCCGAGATGACCAAGGTGTGAGCCATGAGCGAACCCCTACAGCCGAAGAGACCCGCGTGGCCGCTGCTGACCTTTGGTTCATGAACCAGATCGAGCCTCGCCTGGCGGTACAGCCCTGCCAGCGGATCCTACCAGCTTCATACTGGCGTCATCGTCGACTCAAACGAGGTCTGGCGTTTGGATCGCGGCCTCCTAGATCGCGTCGGAATCTTGACCGGGAAGGCGCCGGGCGATCACTTCGCTGTTGACGAGGCCCTCGACGACCTGTGAGCTAGGACCTCGGTGCCAATGATGCGACTCGACTCTAATCCGCTCTCGCGCGCTCCCCTTGACGCTCAGGTTGACGGCGAGAAACAGGGCACAGACGTGAGTGAGCACGTGGACGGCGACCTTGCGCGTCCATCACAGCCACCTTTGTCGCCGCGTTCTGCGACTTGCCGGTCGGGCCCTGACGCTCTGTCCACACCGCCCTCCGTTCCCCGACGCCAGCCTGAAGGAATGGATCAAGGTCAAGATCCGCGAAGCAGACGACCGTGCAGAAAAGTACACCAAGGTCAACCGCGACATCCACCTCGATCGCTATCTTATGCGCGATGGCCTACCTCCGAGCACAAGGGACAGGGCCATGCTGTTCAAGTTCTCCCTTCGCGCCGTCTCGTCGATGCGGTACACGCTCAAGGTCGCCTACAGGAGCGCCGAATTTGCCCGGGCAAAGGTGCGCCAGATGCTGCGACCTGAAGATGCAGCCCCCTTCCTCTTCTGGATGGGCGACTTTGGCTGGATTCCCTTCCACACAGACGATCGCGCGATGGATCTGCTCTTGCACGCCCTCGGCAGGCGCAGGTACAAGCTGTTGCTTCCAGAAGAGGCTCTCCTCGATGCCAACGGCCAGAAACCAGCTCCGGCATGGACGGACAGGGTCGGTCGAGTGCTGCTGAGCTTGGACTAGGGCCGCTCGACGAGGATTCCTGGAGCAGTTGGAGGGACTAGCGAGATGTGCCTTCATCCCTTCGTATAGAATCAGATAACGCTGTGGCTTCTCTTCCCTGCGTTGGAGCTGTGCCGTGCTCAAGAGAATGACTTTCGCGGCAGGCAAAGCCAGCCCTTTCCTCTTGAGCCGCCCTCCATGCACCCATCACGACTCGGATCATTGGCGGAGCTGCATCAGACCAGCTTGCGGCCGTCTCTCGGAACCTGGCCCGACGCCCCGACATGCTATTGACGATGCGAATTGGCGGCCGCTAGGGGCTTGTGGCGCCAGCCACCAGCATCAAGAGGGCGACGCCCCGAGGTCACCTTCCCAGCCAGAAGGCCCGACTCGTCACCACGCCCCACGAACCGGGCCATCGGCTATTCCAGTCGACCTTTCTGCGAAACTTCTGCGATGTCGTCGCTTCTATGACCATCTTTCCCCCTCTGTGCCCTTTCGCCTTACATCGCTCTTCCTGACCGCTTCCAGGATCGATCACGCACAGAGACTGCCCACAAGATGCGTCTGCGGCTCCTAGTGCTCTCCATGGGCATTGCCAGCGCCAGCGCGACGCTCGCGGCGGCGCAAACGTCGTCCTACTACTTTTCGCTGGCCAGCGCCGGCCTCGTGATGGGACAGCTCGAGCATCGCATCGCCATGGCCAACGAGGCGGCCGACAACCTGCAGGTATTCTCGAATGATGCCGCCTTTCAGGGCATCACCGTTCTGCCACAAGCTGACGATGCTGCCCTCGCACCACAATTCCCTTCATAGCTTGATGCACTTTCGGATGGGAGACCGGATCGAGTTGGGAACGAGGAGCTCGGAATCCTTGAACCAGATCTGGGAGCTGACGGGCGATGCCTCGTTGGCTGGAAAACCTCTTGGAACGGTGCTAGAGGTCGTGTGAGTGCAGCTTCGTTCGAGCCGTGCGCTTCTGCAACGAGACTAACTCGACCCGCTCGCGCTTACTTCCGATCCATTTCCTCCCCTTTCATGGATATGACGGCGAAGCGAGAGCGGCACGAAGGCAGCCCGCCAGTGAGTGCTGCCCGTTCGTGGTTTCGAGACGAGCGACTGCCCTGTAAGAGCGACCCAATAGTGACCTTCGAGGAGCGACGACTTGACACGCGTTGCTTCGCTTCCACCTCTACCCCTAATCATAGAATCATCATGTGGCTCAGACTGAAGCTCCAAGAGAGGGCTTCTCGGCAGGCGGAGGCCGAAGCGCTGCTCCAGTTCATCGCGCGCGGAGGCTTCCATGACCGCACGGGAATGCCACTGTCCGATGACCAGGCCACGAGGCTCGGGTACATCGCCAGGCTGGCGACCGAGAGGCAAAGGACGTCGCTGAAGAACGCCCAGGCGATGCTGCAACGCCACAACCGGTGGATCAACGACAATTTGGCCCCGCACGACGCCGCCAGGCTCATCGAGGAGCTGGGAGAGTACAACTGGCCCCAGTTCGCTGTGCACGACGAAGCCATGAAGCAAGTCGTCACCACGATCAACAGGAAGCTGCCAAGATCGATCGTTAGGGTCGTTCCAGAGAGGCCGGGTCAGTGACCCGTCAAATTAACCACAGCCTCCGCCCAACCTCTGAGGGGCGCTCGAGGACGGCCCCATCTATCGATCCCAGGCGCTGGAGTGTGGAAAATCGATCGTCTCTGGGATCTTTCCTGGTCGCGACTAAGGGGCTAGATGTATGGTACAGGGCTCGAGGTCACGCTCGCGTGCCTTCCCGTTACGAAAGATGTGGGGTCGAGATCCAAAAAAGAGGTCCTCCGCATCTCCTACTTTACAGACGGTGCTTTGCGGTTGACGAGGGTGGAGGGATTCGAGCGGGGTATGCGTGTTGCGGGATGATGCGGTAGGGACGTGAGGAAGCGCGATCGAGAGGGACGAGGATGCTACAGCCTCGCTGGCGCTGCTCGCTAGAGCGACCAGCTGTAGCAGGCCACGTCGGCGAGCAGACCGAGATCGAGAGGGACCGAGCGGGCATCGACGAGTCGCCAGAGGAGTTCAAGGCGCTCATGGATCCTGTCCATGTCCAAGTGGCAGGCACGGTGCAGGTCGAAGAGGATCGCGCGGATACGCTCGCGGCCGAGACGGGGAGCTGATGCTGCCGCAAAGCAGAGCGGCAGGATGAGTCTGAGGGAGGAGGCGGGACGCAAAGGCGGAGACACCTGCAGTCAGTCACGCCGCCCGGTCCGTGTCACTGTCGTGCTTTGACTCGAGACTCACCCCTGCGTGTGGCCGGCTCGGACGGCCTCTTCGCAACGATCAAGCACCGAGGCCATAGGGCGCGTCAGGGTGAGGTGGTCCGAGGGCCTTCGGAACAGAATCGACTGCATGTAGAGATCTGCGGTTGCCACGTATAGGTCGTTGACGAGGTCGAGCTGCATCGGCAAGGTGCAAAAAAGGGCACGAGGAGAGCTTCGTCAGTCGAAGAGACCTTTGACCGGCTCCGTTAGACGGGAATGAATAGGCAGAGGGCGAGCCACTCACCAGGTTAGTGTGGGGCGACGTGATGCCCTTGGCCGAAGTGGACCGAGTCCACCAGGTCGAGATCTCCGCTCGCAGCCCGCGCACGGTCGAGTCGAGCCAAACACGCGTCTCCTCGTACTCGGCTGGCAGTGGCGCCGACGGGATGGCGCCGGTGTCCGAGAGGGTAACGCTGCGGCCCGTCCTGGACTGCAGCTCTTTGCGTGTCACCTCGACCCTGGTGATGCGTGCCAGAAGGTCGATGAGCCCGCGCCGGATGCCGAGCGTCTGCGAGACCGAGTCGTCGCTGCGTGCCTCTTCCGAGCTGCCCATGAGGCGGTGCCACCAGGTATCCCACGGCTGCAGGAACAGAGGCGGCGGCTCCACGATCAAGGTGTCGAGCGTCTCGTAAGCTGCCAGCTGCTCGACCATGAACTGGCTGGCGCCGTCTGCAGCATCGACAAGGGCGGCAGGCCCACCCAGCTCGACGATGGTACTCGTTGCGTTTCGGAGGGCCCCTCGCCAGTCGGTGTGTCCCGCGAGTCGGTCCCGGACCGAAAGGCAGAGGACGGCAGCGAGCATCTGTACGGCATCGGCACGGGTGAGGCGATCGTTGCGATCATTGCGGCCGCTGATGGCCGAACTTAGCGCCTTGAAGCTCGCCTCGCGGCGACGACTGCTGAGCTCGAGGAGGAATGCGGATGCAAGGTTGTCTGCCGGGGCCGAAGGTGTGGATGAAGCTGGAATCGCAGCCATTCCGCTAGCCGTCTGCGCTGCACCGCCGCCGCCGTTCCGGGTCTGTTGTCCTTCGAAGGAGGGCGACCGGATGTCGCTCCTCGGACTCATCCGCATCGAGTGTGGGCGACCAGCCGGGACAGGAGACGCCCTTCTGGACAAGTCGAGGCCAGAAATGCTGAGGATGGCGGATCGGAGCGACTCGGAAAAGCCGGTGGCACCAGCGGGTTCCCTCACCGCCAACTGAGCGATGTGACGGACCCAGGGATTCTCGACGAGAGACAGATCCTGAGTGCAGAGCCTAGGCGCGACCTCGAAGACGAAGTGGCGGAACTGGGCGCGAGACGAGGATGGGTCGGTTGGGCACGGTGCCAGTTAGTACTAAGGACTGCCTCACGCTTCCACTGCTGCACTGCAATATACGGCTGCGAGGACTCACGAGGGACTGCTCTTCGACAGTCGGAAGGAATGGGGCGAGACTGTCAAAAGAGAAAGCAGCCAGAGGCTCAAACTCCCTGGGTTGTGAGGGCATGCTGCGGTGGTTTGTCGAGGTCGAATCCACCACCGAAGGCCTCGCGGAGAAGCCGGACAGGCGCGCGAGCTTCCTGACCGGGCCGGCACCGGAGGAGTCGGGCTCGTAGGCATGCCTCTCGGATGCGGCCCGCCTTCCGGCAGCATCCAGCTCGGTGTGGAAGCCGTCCTCGCCTTGCGCCGGCGCCCCGGCCGTGCTCCAGCCGTCGGATGTGCCGACGTGATGGTAGCCCTCGTCAATGCGGAAGCCGTTGGAGAGCGGCGGCAGCCTTTGGTATCCGGTCTGGAACAGCGGTGCCGCACCAGAGTCGTGGCTTTCGCGCTTGACGCCGTTGCCCGCGCCGGGGTGCAGAAGCGCTGACATGGGGTAGCTAGCGCTGGAGGGCTGGTGACGGCGCTCACTGGATTCGGCGTTGAAGGCTCGAGTCGGGCTGAGGTCCTGTGATGCCGATGTCTTGGACGACGAGGCGGCCGTGTCGACGCTGACATATACGCACTGCGACACGATGGCGCAGAGAGTCGGGGGGGGGGGGGGGGGGGGCTTTTCGTCAACGACGTCGTTACGCGCGCCTCGGCCGCCACATCTAGGCACATACCTCTCGATCGCCGCAGGCGCACCTCTGGCATACGGGCTTGGTCTCGTCGCACTTGACCCTCCTCTTGCGGCAAGTGAGGCAGCCGTGCATTGATCGTTCGTGGTACCGTTTGACGCGGCCGCCGGGGATATGCTTCGGCTTGCCTTTGGTGCCCTTGCTAGGCCCAGGCCGCGGGGCAAGAGCCGTGCTGGCGAAGGTCCCTGCGCCCGCGCCCGCGAAGCCGTAGAGGTAGCTGCTGCCTGGGCTGGTCGAATCAAAGGCGCTCTCCGACAGAGTCGCGTCCGGCGACGCCGTGTCCGTCGACCCTTCGGCCGTCCGGGCGTACGTCCAGGGCTGGCTTGATTCCGCCGCACTCATCATCTTGGCTCGCCCTTGATGGCAAGCAGCCTCTTGCGGCAAGGCCGGTGGCGGACGGCAGCGGTAGCGGTGATGCCTGTTCGCTTGCTTGGGATAGGGTCACGGATGGGTGGCGATCCGATCTGCCGCAGTCGAGGCGAAGATCGGCGCCAGGATCTCGCGGCGTCGCTAGTGTTGATGGGACACGTATCAGGGGACGTAAGGCTTCGTGTATGTGCTGCTGTCGCTGATGGTGACGGTATGGGGCTCGCTACTGGCGTGTTCGTGGCGGTTCAGTCGAAAGGTTGACGCTATGGAGGAGACGGATAGGGGGAGCGAAGTGCGACCATGCTCGAGGAGAGACGGTGAGTCGCAAAGCGCAGGATCAGGGACGAAGGAGAATGGAACCTCGGAGAGGCGATGCTGGAGCCGGATGGTCACTGGACGTCGAGGCACGGACGGGCCTGAAGAGCTGGTCAAGGTCGTTCTTTGTGCTGGAAAGGCAACGGTGGCAGGGTCCAAAGGTCCAGGTCGACGAAGACAAGAAGACGAGTCGGCAGAGAGGTGGTTCGAAGGTCAGGAACGCTGCGAGACCCAGGAACGACGGCGGCGGAGAGAAGGGACGGCCAGCAGGCAAGCAAGCAGCTGACTCCCTGCATCGTCGTCACTTACCCGCATCGATCCGGATCGTGTACATGCTACGTGCGCGCTGCTCTGCCTCTCTTCTCCTCGATGCTGATGGTGTGCTGTGGGGTCTTGTCGACGAAAGGCTGTGCAGCGTGGCGATTCAAAGAGCGCCGGCAAGGTGCTGCGAGAGGGGACGAGAGAAGCAGCGTGAATGCTGAGGCGAGCCCCTGTCGACGAGGTCGACCGTCAGGCAAGATGGCTCGTCAGTCGTGGTCGTGGTCGAGGGCGGAATCGGAAGTACGAGGCCAGGTTGCGAGACACAGAGAGGAGAGAGAAAGGTGAAAGCTGGCAACCACCTGGCCTCGAGCAAGCCACGTCGAAGGCGACCTGCTGGTCTGGCCCGGCCTCGTTTCCTTGCTCGTCTCGTTCATTTGCTCGCGCGCTCTCAACACGACCGGCTCCCGACAGGAAGGAGAGCTAGGTGACGGCTACTTTGCTGCTGCTGCTGCTGCTGCTGCTGCTGCTGCTGCTGCTGCTGCTGCTGCTGCTCGCCGGTTCGGAACCTGGAGCGCAGGCAGGCAGATGGATCAGGTTCGGCGGTCGGGTCTGGAGCGGGGCCGACGACATAATCGACCCACCCGCGCCGGTCCCAACGCAGCGCAACGGAACGCCAAACTCGAGGCTGGGCCGAGCGAACCCAGCAGGCAGGCATGCATGCTTCGCCTTCGGCCCGCCGCGCGGCTTATCTCGCAACAGATCAGGGGAGTGCCTAGCCGTGGGGAGAAGGCGTTATCGCCCTGGCCTGCCGTGGTGGGCCCCCAGGCCCAGGAGGTCGACGGGCGTGGGCCTAGCCCTTTCGGCTCAAGAGGCAGCGTTCTTCCCGAACCAAACTCCGACTCCGCATACAGCTGCCTTGCTGCTTGCTTTTGCTGGCGCCCCTGTCCCCTGCCTGCCAACCAGCGGCAGCATGCCGAGCCAGGCGCGCCGTCTGGCTCCTACAGGTACGCTGCGTCGGGTACTTTGCCCCTTTTGTGGTACCACGGTACCGCTGCTGTGTGGCTGGCTGGCTGGCTGGCTGGCAGCCTGCCTGTGGGTGTGCGTTCCGTAACCGCGCATCGCCATACCGTTTGGTACCACCGTGCGTACCGCATCGCCACGTCCCGAACACCGGCTGTTTGCATGCTCTTGCTCGCGAAAACGTATAGAGGCACCGGCAGGCCGCTGCTACCTACACTTCTTGGAAGCTGACAAGCTTAGCCTGATGCTCACGCAAGGTCAGCCGCCAGCTGCTAGCCGTCAGCCAGCAATAAGCAGATGCCGGTGGACGAGACGACCAGGCGGGACGGAGCAGACAGGCACGAGAGCCAGGCAGAGCTTAAAACACGAGAGACCGGCTTCGCCTAGCAGGAGGAGCTGGCATGAACCCGAACGCACGGGCATCGAAAGTACGTAGACTTGGCGACGGACCAAACACACCGCCGGCCGTCTCGACTTGGCTCGACGCACCGTGCCGTCCTTGGAGGCTCGGGCCTGGCCCTTGGCGCAAGCAAGGGACTGCTTGTCGACACAGCTGGCTGCCTGCCTGTCGCGCGTTCAGATCCCGGCGCACGGCATCGCACAAGCACACCGACCGTCCGTAGGTGGTTGCAGATGGGGCGACCCGAAGCCTACGCGCGCAGGCCGCCCTGCCTGGCCTGGCTCGCACATCGTCGGGATGAGCTAAGATTAGCGCAGGTGTCTGACCCCGACGATGTGCAAAGGTCGCGGGCGGGGTTCCAAAGGGCCGGTGCCGAGTAACAAGCAAGAGAAGCAAGCAAGCCTCGCCGCCCGGTTTGCCTCCTCGCTGGATGGCCCCGCCGCAGCAAAGCCAGGGCGAGCGCGTGTGAGCAGCGTCGGTACGTGCGGCAGCCCTCGCCCCTGCAACGATGCGATGCGCTGTGCTGCGATGCAAGCTGTGCAAGCTTTGCGGGCATGACACCCATTCAGCCAGCTGGCCAGCAGAGAGAACGGCTCGGAGCCCGCCACCAAGCCCCCAAGTGAGGCACCTCGCTCTGCAGAACGTGCCAGGCTGCTACAGTAGCTGATGCCGCAACGGCTGCTGCTGCGCTGGATGCGCCCAAGGGGGTTTCATGGCACCTGATCGCCCTAGACTTGCTTTCCGTCCGCGCAGCGGCGGCGTGCCTGTCCCAGAATAGTCGACCTGCTTCGGTGCCCTGTGGCGGTGGCAGCGGGAAGCAGAGATAGCCTCTTGGCAGGCCCCCTTTTCCTTCCATCCCGCCTGCTCGCCCCATCTCCTTGGGGGTCTCGCGGTGGCGTCAGCGTGGGGGGGGACCAGCGTTATCGCTATCGCATGCCAGAGCCACCAGAGTCAAGCTAAGATCGAGGTGAGCGCAGTCAAATATAGGTCAGGCTCGAGAGGAGGCATGGCTGTCCCGCCACCCGGCCCTGGACCGAGGATCCGATGGACGCTGCCTCTTGGCCAGACCCAAGACCGCTTGAGCCGATCGGACGGCCGAGCGCACATCCGAATCGCATCTGAGCCTGTCTGATCCCCAGCTGAGCTGAGCCGGCCTACCCTCGTCGAGGGCCATCAGCTAGGGAGGTCGCCAAGGAAAGAGGCAGCAGGCAGGGTATCAGACCGGCCGGGTCTAGACAACCCCCTCGCTCGTTACCATGTCTCACTCGCCAAGCGCCGGCTTGCTCTCACACAATCGGATCTCATAAACCCTTTTTCCCACGACAGGCTCGGCCTGTCCGCTCTTAAATACATTTTTGGCTTTATGTAGACAACTTTGCTCGCCACCGTCATGAAGGCGAAGAATAGTCGATCCTGGTTAGTACAATGGTCAGTATAGGACACTCTCACCGGCAGCCTCGCGGCGGCGGTACTGTTCAGATCGGGGTTCGATTCCCCGGCCGGGAAAAGTTTTGCTCCTTTTTCTTTTTCTTTTTCGAGCGGGAGGGCCTTGGCTGGGCGGGTACCGGTAATCCGGCGCGCGGTGAAAGCGGTTGCGGGCTTGGCCTCCACCCCCGCGCCTCGGGTTGCGACCTCGCAAAGGCAGGGGCAGCGGCCGAATTGGGCGCAGGGGCCAAGCAAGGCTTGCGTTGACGATGGCATGAGGGACGGTTTGCGGGGGAGGCGTCCGTGTTACTTCCCAGACACCCACCACCATACGCCGTTAGACCTCTGCACGCACAACGGACGGGAACGACGCTCGATCCAGGCCCCATCAACCAACGTCGAGCCTAGCCTTGCCCTGCCCTTTGCTGCTACTGCCGCCATGTCCATCCCGGGAGGCCTTGGAGGACCAGGAGGGGGCGGGGGACTTCCGCCGCGACCACCGACGGGCCAAGGCCTGCCCCTCGAGGGGATTCGGGTGGTTGAATTCTCCGGCCTGGCTCCTGGGCCTTTTGTCGGAATGGTGCTGGCCGACTTTGGCGCCGACGTGATCCGGATCGACAAGACAAATGCCACGCTGAATCCCGACAGCCTCTGCCGCGGCAAACGGTCGATTGCGGTGTCGCCAAAGGACCCGGACGGACTCGACCTGCTCAAGCAGCTGATCGCCACGGCCGACGTCGTCATCGACCCCTTCCGACCAGGTGTGCTCGAGAGGCTCGGGCTGGGCCCGCAGGACCTTGAGAAGGACATCCAGCGCGGCCTCGTCCTGGCACGCCTGACTGGCTTCCAGAGAGTCGGTGAGTTGGACGCATGGCGCTACCACGGAGTGCTGAGCGCCGCAAGCCAGCGCCTGCCGATGCAGAGAGATCTGAGCTGACGGCCGGAGCATGTCAACCTTTTTGGATCGGCCGCCTCTGCGCGCTCAGGCCCGTACGCCAACATGGCCGGCCACGACATCAACTACATCGCGCTGAGCGGCGTCCTGTCGATGCTGGGCAAGGCTGGCGACGCGCCTGAGCCGCCCTCCAACATCCTGGGCGACTTTGCGGGAGGATCAATGATCTGCTTGCTCGGGATCCTGTTTGCGCTCATCGAGCGGTCCAGGTCCGGACGGGGCCAGGTGGTCGAGGCCGACATGGTGACGGGGGCGCGCTACGCCTCGACCTTCCTGCTGCTCACCAGCTACCTCTCTCACCCGCAGTACGGCGCCATGCTCAACGACGGCACCGACGCGACGCGCGGCCGCAACATCCTCGACGGCGGCGCGCCTTGGTACGGCGTCTACAAGTGCCAGGACGGCGGGTGGATGAGCGTGGGCGCCATCGAACCCCACTTCTACAAGGTCTTCCTCGACGTGCTCAAAAAGGCCCTTCCGTCCGCGCCCGCTGGTACGCAGCACCCGAGCGTCAAGACGCAGTTTGACCGCAACGAGTGGCCGCAGATGCAGCGCTACTTTGCCGCCTGTTTCGCTCAGCTTCCACGGAAGGATTGGGAGCGCTTCTTCCTGCGGACCGACGCATGCGTCGCGCCCGTGCTGTCGCGGGACGAGGCGGCCCTCGACGGCGTCATTCCCGGCGCCAACCCGGACAATGTCGAGAGCGGCAACCCGGTGGTGCCGGGCGTCGCTCCGAAGCTCAGCAGGACCCCGGGCAGGAACCCAAGCGGAAGCGCCGGCGGCGAGTGGGAAGATCAGGGAGCCGAGATGCTCCTCACGCCCGGCGAGCACACCGACGACATTCTCGCCGAGCTCGGCATCGGCGGGGGAGACCGGCGCATCGAGCTGTACCGCAGAGGGGCGGTCGACGGGCCCGACAAGCCCGAAGGACTGATCAGGTCAAAGATGTAGCAGCGCCTATCGTGGCAACGAGTGGAATATCAGATTGATTATCGCGGAAGTCCTTCGGGTGCCTTCCGATATGGGGGCCTCGAGCTCGGCGGCGGCGTCATCACGCGCCGCCCCTCTTGGACTTCTTGCTTGCGGCTCGAGGGCTTTGGCCGTGTCCGGCTGGCAGCCAGTCGTTGTCGACGTTGGGGTTGACCTTGACCGAAGACGATGACGTTGAAGACTTCTGGGCGGCCTGGGCCTTGGCAATCGAAGCCTCAATCTCTTCCTGGCTGACGTTCTCGCCGGCCCGCAGCCGCGCTGCGATCTCGGGGGTGACCGCTAGGCGTTTGACGCCCGTCTCTGTTGGTTTCGGAAATGCACCAAGGTTCAGCAAGCAGTCGATGGCCCACTGGTGAGATAGGCGACGGGTCCAGCCGGGTCACACTCACGGAAGCCTGGTGCGCCCCTGCCGATGCCCGTCTTCGGATCGTACTTCTGGTTGAAGCCGGATCTGCCGTCCTTTGCCTTGAGGAAGCGGCTTGCCACCGCGCCGAGCAGGATGAGCGGTACGAGGACCGATGGGATGCTGTGGTCGATCGACAGCGGGACAGAGCAGGCAGAAGGCGATCAGCTCGCCTGTGCTTGGAGATCGGGCATGGTTCCGACGGCCCTCAAGGCTGCCTCACTCACACGATCCAGTTTCCCATGGTGTTGCTTGGCTGTGTTCCGTGGCGATGTCTGCGACGAGCTCCGGTTGTGTCGGGAGTTCCGAGGGAGGGACAATGGTGGACGAGTGCCAAGGTGGAGAGCGGCGGGGACGTGGCACCTCTCTGGCCGGCCTGCCCCTCTTTCTTCTCGGAACGCGGGACCGGACCCCGACCCCGCTCAGGGACGACAAACAGGGCGAGGCGGCTTCTCCACTTGGTCGGAGGCGAGATCACCACCACCACCGCTGCCACCACCATCACCACCGTTCGCAACACCGGCAACGCTATGGCCGTTCAAACGACCCTGCAACCAGGCGGGGCTTCTGTATCCGCCGCATCGGCTGCGGGGCCCTCGCTCGGTAATGGCGCCCGCTCAAACGCTCCAGTGAGGCAGGCGCACGACCGCGTGCTCGCCATCCAGGCCTCCCTGCGCGAGATTGTTCTCCAGACCGCCTATGCGCTGCGCTCGCGCACGCAGCTCATCAAGATGAACCAGGCCGGGAACCCCGGCGCAGCTTTGCCTTCTGGCGCAGACGAAGCAGCCACCAGCCTCGAGCCCCTCGGCGCCGAGTGTGCCCGATACCTCGCGCTCGTGCGCGGACTAAGAGATTATCTGGTACGTCCCTCTTGAGATTCGGCGTTAAACCTCATGGGATCGAGACTAGGTTGTTGAGCGCCGTGTCATCCCTTTTGCGGTCTTTGTTCCCGCTCAATCAGCTACACGCTCAAGCTTCGCTCGAGATCGAGCTGGAGAAAGCGACCAAGCGCGAGGCCGAGGAGGCACAGAGAGCCGCGGAAGCTGCGGCTGCCGCTGTCAAAGCAGACCAGGAGAGGCAGCAGCAGCAGCAGCAGCAGCAGCAGCAGCAGCAGCAGCAGCAGCAGCAGCAGCAACAGCAACAACAGCTGCAGCAACAACGACAGCGTTCGACTGAGACCGAAGAAAAGAAACCGGACGTCCAAGCAGGACCAAACAAGTCATCGGCGCCAGCATCGCAGGGACCGACCACCGCCGCCTCACCGACAACCGACCTCGCACCAAATGTCGGCGATGCAGCACCGAAGTCTGAGACAGCGGACGTGGACATGGACCAGTCGATTAGCACGCCGCCGCTTCCACCCAGGTCTCTTCCCGGTGAAGCTGATCAGCCAGCCGTGGATACGGCGGCGGAGCCGGCTCCGTCGTCAGTGCCGCCAACGACCGCAACGACCGCTGCTCTTTCAGGCTCGACCGCGGCACCGAGTGGAGGAGCCGATTCTTCCAACGCCATCGTCATCGACAGCGACGATGAGGACGATGTTCCGCTTGCCTTTGTGCCCAAAAGTGGAGAGAGCAGCGAGCCACCACAGCCACCGCCGCAGCCTCAGCCGCAGCCGCAGCCACAACCATCAAGCAGCGCCAGTCTGCCTGCCACTGCTACGGCAGCTCCCACGGGCGCGATTGACCTCACCGGCGATGACAGCCCTGCCCTCAAGAATCTTGCTCACCCGTCCACTTCGACGGCACCCTCTGTGGCGGACCCTGCGAGCTCGACAAAAGGCACAGAAGCCGACGATGATCCAGGTTCCGACCTCTTTGGCGACGGCGACCACCAGAGCACCGTGGGCGATGCGGAGAGCAAGGACGGCGACTCTGCGCCGCTAGCTGCCACCGCTGCTCCTGCCGCGACAGACCCAAGCGCGGCAACGACTGGTCAAGCCGGCACGACCGCTGGATCCGGCAGCTTTGGCGGTATGGATCTCTCCTCGCTCGGCATCGACATGTCGAACCTGCCGGATATGTCGGCCTTTACCTCGAGCTCGGGCGGTGCGGGCGCAAGCGGCGGTATGGGCGGACTCGACCTGTCCTCGTTGGGCGGCATGATGGGTATCGACATGAGCAGCTTCAACGCTGGCACGACGGGGTCCGGCGGAGCAACCGGCGGCGGTGATCCTGGAGACGCAGGTTTCCCGATGGGTGGCGACGGAGCTCCTGACAACGGTCTGGGCGGCATAGACTTGAGCAGCTTCGACTTCTCCAGTCTGGCGGGATCGGGCGGCGGCGAAGGCGACGGTTCGGGTGGGGGCCTTGACCTCAGCAGCTTTCTGCAGAGTTACGGACATGGCAACCAAGGCTCCGGGGCCTAAAAGCGGGTGACTGCTCTGCTTGCAGCAAGTTTCCCACAACGCGGTGCCAGACGACGGTCACAGGATGCCAGGGTGGTGACACTCGTTGCACGTCGTCCTTTGATCGATCCGAGGCCAAATATCCAAGGCCACGGCAATGTGCGGCGTCGACGTTCCTGCCCCTCGTGCGACCCGCGGGCCTACACGACGGCCGACCCCCACCTAGTCGGTGCTGTCGTGGAGACCTGAAACAACTCCCAGTCCAACGCCGTTCACCGGCCGCAGCGCGTTTGGCGGCAGGTGAGCCGCAAATCACCCACCACGGTCGCTTTGCCGCGCCGTGGAGTTGTGCCACGCGGCGACGGCCCATGATATGGCTGAGCCTCGTCTCCGCAGGCGCTTAGTGACGCAACGCGCAACCGCAACCGCAACCGCAACCGCAGAGGCAACACCCCCACTCGTGCACCTCGTCGACGGTCAGCCCGACAACACAGGGGTTGCACTCGCATCGTGTCAGCCGCTCACTCGCCCTTCCCGGAAGGAATTCACCTTCACAGCAAGCGAGCCCACTCCAGATCGCAGCCAGGGAACAGACGTGCGAGCTGTGCCAGGGACAAGAGTTCCTATCAACATTCAGAGCGAGCGGAAGTATAAAGCGGCAGCGCTCCCGCCATGTTCGACGAGCTTCTCTCAGCCCATCCGCCTTTCTCGCTTCCCCGAACGAATTCTGCTCAGCCCCCTCGCTACCCCGTCTTGATGATGAGGTTCTCACTCTGCTTCAGCACGCTGGTCGTGCTCCTCTGCGTCGTACTCGTCATCTTCCCGGACGGATGCCAGGCTCTCAACCACCATGATCGCATCCGGAAGGTCAGGTCTTCCGGCGGCTTGCACCGGCGCGATCTCTCCACCGGAGCCGATAACGGCGGTCAGCCCGGATCGACCTCGTCTGATGGCACAGCAGCTAGTACCCAGCCCGGCGATGCGGGGTCTCAGATGGGTGGCAAGACCAAGAAGGTCAAGAATGGCGCTTCTTCTGACCAGTCCTCGACCTCGGCTTCGACTTCGAGCTCGACCTCGCCCTCGACCGCCGGCAAGAAGATCTGCAGCATTGCCGACCATGGCGCCAACTCGAATGCCGACATCGGGCCGGCGCTCCAGGCGGCCTTCTCGCAGTGCGTCCTCCCGAACGGCAACGGAGCCAACACTGTCCTGGCAATCCCACAGGGCGACTGGATCCTCCGCAGCCACGTTGTGCTCCGCGGCGGAAACGACTTTGTGGTGCAGTGGGACGGCGTTGTCACCCTGCCGCACGACGAGAGCCTTGGCATCGGTCCCATGATCCAATTCTTGGGCTGCCAACGCATCCTGGTCACCGGGTCGGGCAAGTTTGTCGGTGGCGGCGTCAACTGGCGCGCCAAGGGCCTTTCGCTCAACCGACCCAACCTGATCAACTTCTACAGGTGCAAGGACAGCGAGATCACGGGTATCCACCTCGATGATGCTCCCATGTTCTTCCTGGGCCTCTCCGTGTCGAGCGGCATGAAGGTGCACGACATGCTTTTCACCTCGCCGCCGCCATACATGGGCTCCACGGACGCCATCGACGTGCAGTGCGCCAACTGCCAGATCTACAACCTCGACATCACCAACGGCGACGACTCGGTCGTGATGAAAACCCCCTCCTCGAACGTCGAGGTGCGCAACATTACCATCCAACAGGGTTACGGCATCGGCATCGGCACCGCGGGAAAGAACGGCGTCTTTGACATCTCCAACATCCACGCATCCGACATCCGCCTCATCAACGCCAAGGCGGGCCTGTACGTCAAGAGCTACCCCAGCGCCTCGGGCGTGATCCGCAACGTGACCATGGAGAACGTCACGCTCAAGAACGTCGCCAAGCCCATCGCCATCGACCCCTTCTGGCAGGGCGGATCGATGGACACGCCCGATGCGTCGAACAAAGCGAGCACGCTCGTCATCCGAGACTTTACCCTCAAGGACTGGGACGGCACCGGCGACAGCACCACCCGTCCCGTCATCTTTCTCAATGGGTCGCCCGCTGCGCCCATGCAGAACATGGTGTTTGAGGATGTCCATCTGACCAAGGAGGGCGGCCGACAGCCCAGCATCGTCACCAAGAACGCTTGCGGATCCGGCCTCCCCCAGATTCAGAGCTGCGGATCCGGTTCGGGAACTGGCGGAGGGAGCGGATCAGGAGGTGGCGGAGGGAGCGGATCAGGAGGTGACGGAGGGAGCGGTTCGAAGAACTGACCGACTGGTGAAGTCAAGCAAGAGAAGCAGAGCTCCGCCGCGCACGGGGTTTGCTGGTATGGCTGGTCCTCCGCCCGCACCTCCCCTCCCTCGCAGCCTATCCCTCCCTCTCCCGACCCGTTCGAAACTTTCTTTCTTGTTCTGCCTCTTGCTTCGACGCATCCTACATGCTACAGCCGTAGACGGTGATCCCGGGATGTAGCTCTCGGATGTCTGAATCGAGACGCAAGATTTCAATTCTCAAAGGGCAGCTGCCATGGACCTCGGTGCCGGGTGTGGACAGTGGGGGTGGGCTCCACTTGCCGAGGTCACCCACCAGCCGGCGGCCACGCGCGTTGCTGGACCCTGAAAGTCGAGGGCCCAACCAGAAAAAGGTTGCAGGCTGCAAGCCAAGCCGACCTGACCTGCTTCTTCCACCTCTCTTCCGCGCAGACCATCTCTCGACCACCTCTCACCACCGCCGGCCACGAAGCCCTCTTCCCTCCTCACTCTACGAGCAGAAGCGGCAGCCGTACTCGAAGCCGATGCAGGATGGTGGGGGGACCAGACTATAGTCTGCAGAGCTACTGGCAGACACGGTTCACAGCCAACGATGCGAGGGAGAACCACGGTCGCGGATTCGAGTGGCTGGCAAACGGCGATTGCCTCGTCGTCCCCGCTGCCCGGCATCTCTCGCAGCAACGGGCTGGAACCCGGACGTCAGCACAGGTATCATCGCAGCTCGAAGATACGGCAGCTGTGCCGTCCGCGAGCGCTCCGATCACGCGGCCCCAGAGAGTCCTGCACATCGGGATAGGATCTTCGACCCTCTCGGCCCAGCTCCACGACCTCCTCTCCTCTTCACCAGCACCATCGATGCCCTTCGAGATCGTCAACGTCGACTTCGCACCATCTGCCGTCGGACTCGCACAGAGATCCGATGCGGGGAGGACCGGGATGTTCTACCGCACCGTCGACCTACTCTCCTGGTCCGACGTGCGGTCCCTGCTCTTCCTCGGATCATCAAGGTCCAACGGCGAGCGGGAGGAAGCGCAGGGATTCGACGTCATACTCGACAAGTCGACGACAGACTCCATCTCAACCGGACCGGACCTTTGCTTCGTCCTCCATCCATCTCGTCCGGCGGCGGAGGTCGAAACGAGTCAAAAAGTGGTCGAGACCGGAACGGGGAGGAGGCGGGCATCGGATGATGTGGTCACGACATATCATTTCGATTTCGAGCGGGCTCAGGCGACGCTCTGCCCGCTCGTATTGGATCTTTTGCTGAGCGCCGAGGAGGATGCGGGGGGTTCGGGGACACGGCGATTGACACTGTCGCCCGTCCACCTCCTGTCGTTGCACATGGCGGCCGTGTCACGGCAGCACGCGGGCGGTACAGGCGAAGCAGGGACAAGGTGGTACTGCTTGAGCTATTCGGCGGAGCGGTGGAGAGACGTCGTCCCGGTCCGCGCAAAGTCGACAGGGCTTGCCAGCGATGTTGCGCCGAATTCGGAGCCGGGCGTGATGTGGTGGCCCTGGCGTGTCGTGGAGAGACAGCCGGTCGAGGTGGCAGACAACGGAGAGAAGACCGGGAAAGGGGGTGCGGTGACGCCGGTCTTCACGCCGGCTGTGTTTCACTCCGCCTATGTCCTCGAGTGGGTCGGCGAAACGTGATGCTAGTCGAACAAAGGGATGGGGCGGTCGCTCAAGCCTGAGCCTGCTGTGTGTTGCAGAGGGGCGAGTGCGAGCACGGAGGCGAGAACGGATGGCGTCAAGGTTCAGGTTCGTCTGGGCTCTTCGACCGCAGGTGGTTGCGTCGGCGAGTCGGGCCAACTTACCTTCGCACGAAGCAGCTTTTCGCGCAGCGCTTGCTCTCGAGCGGCCTCGTCGTCGACCTGCCTTGCGCGCTCCGACGGGCCCTCGTCGTCGCTGTCGTCCCACTTGCTCCTCCTCGGCCTGCCGCGGGTGGGCTTCTCCGCACGGGGACTGGCGTCGCCGACATCGTCACGGGGCCTCCTCACCGACGTGTCCGCGCTCCTGCGGTATCTCCTCTCCGGGCTCCTGTCGCTGCTTGGGCTCCTGCTCCTCGATGGGCTCCTGTTCCTGTCCCGGCTTCTGCTCCTGCTTGCGCTCCGGGCCCTGCCCCGCTCGCGATCATCGCGATCGTAGCGCTTCGACGACCTCGCCGAACCTCTGGCATCCCGATCGTCGTCGTAATCTCGAGTGTCTCGGCGCGGTCGTTTGTTCCTCGAATAGTCTGGCGTGACTGATCGATCCGAGGGTGGACCGCGAGTCTCTTTGCGGCTCCTCTCGGGCCTCGACGGCCTTCTGTCCCGGCTTCGGCTTCGGCTCCTGCTGCGACTGCGACTCGGGCTTCGGATGTCGGGCGATCGCCTGCTGTACCTGCTGCTTCGGCTGCGATCCGGCTCTCGAACGTCTTCGCGGTAACGGCGGTCGCTGCGGCTGACGTCGTCTTTTCGGTATCGGTCGTCGACGCGGTAGCGGTAGTCGTCTCGGTAGCGGTCGGCTGCTTGTCTGCGATCGTCCCGCTCGTAACTGCCTCGCCAGGGGTCGTCCCTGCGCTCGTGCCGATCGTAGCGGTCGTAGCCGTACCGCGATGATGAGGCGGGTGGAGGCGATCTGCGATCGCGATCGCGGTCGCGGTAGTCGTCGCGAGCTCGTTCGTTTCGGTCGTACCCCGCCCTGCCATCGTCGTATGCGTCGCGGCCTCTGCCGTCTCGCTCATCACGGCGGGAGCCGGGGGCGTGTCCGGAGCCTGACTCCTGCGCAGCCGCTGGAGGAGGTGGTGGCGGCAGAGAGCGTGATTCGTTCGGATGAGGTAGCCCGTCGCTCGCGCTTGGCGTTGCTGCGGCCGGCGTCCTCGCTCGCGCGCCCCAGCCCGTGTCCTGGACGCGCTCGGTGACGTTGCCGCTCTTGTCCTTGAACACCCGAGGCCCCTGCGCTTGCGCCTGACCCCGGCCTCGGTCGAAGCCTCGTTGCTCGAGCTGTCCCGGCACGGGCACAGGCACTGGGTCAGCGCCGCCTCGGTCCCATCTCGATGCTCTGCTGCGTGTGCCACCGCCAGCGGTGGGAGCGGGAGGCTGGGCGGGGCCTCGACCTCCCTGCCACTGGCTGATCTCCTGCCGCTCCCTGACCTGACGAAGCATCCTCTCGTCCTCCTCCCTCTTTTTGCGCATCTCCTCCTTCTTCTGTTCGACAAAAATGGCCGGGATGCCGCCGGGCGACTCCTGGGCCGAAAGCAGCAGCGTCCAGAGTTCCTTGAGGAAGGGTGCGGTCTGCGACTCGAGGAAGCCGGTGAGGGAGATCTGCATCTTTTTGGGGTCGGGGAACTGCACAGGTGCGTGTATATGGCGCGAAAGCATCGATACCGGTGTCAGTCGCAGCCGCTATTGGACCTGGCCACGATCGACAGCGGGGACTGCGCAAGCGATAGCGGTGCGAGCGTACTCACCCTTTCCTCTTCGAGCATGCCCGCCACGTACTCGAGGACGACGTCGTCCTCGAACCCGAGTAGCTCGGTCACCTTGTTGGCCATCCAGGGCTTCATGACGCTGAGCTCGACCTTTTTCATGTCGACCTTTTTGTCAAAGTTGGAGGGGAACTTGAGCGTCTTTAGCAGCGCGGCATCCTTGTTCTTGAAGCGCGAGTCCTGGTCGGCCGAGATGCCCCGGTAGCCAGAGTCGCCCATCTTTGGCAAAAGGTTGCGTCCGTCGCTTCAGCGGCGGATCGGAGTGAGCTGGAACGAAGCGGAGTGAGCGGGTCGGAACGTGAGAGTGATGGTGGAAGGAGAGAAAGACGCGGATCCAGCTTCTGAAGTGACACGAGGCCCCCGCCCAACCTGCATGCACGCACCCGCACGCGAAGGCCTTTCCTCACAGGTCCGCGAAAAGAAAAAGTGGAGCAGGCTGAGGGTCACCTCGTTGGACCGCGCAGGCCAGGCCGCTCCCGCTCTCACTTCGAGCAAACGACATCAAGGACCACTCATGGCATGGCATTCGCAATCCAGGCTGAACACTCTGCGACAAGCGCGAAGGCATTACGGGATTCACGGCGCCTCAGAGCTTGGCGAATTGGGGCTTCTGCTTCTGCATCACCGCCAGCATGGCAACTGGCAGATCGTCGGACTGCAGAAGGCCCGAGTTGAGCGCCTGCGTGTACCGCAGCCCCTCCTCGACGCTGCGGACCGATGAAAGACAGGCGATAGAGCAACGTCAGCCAGTAGCTCTACGGAGACGCAGGACGTTACAGTCAGCTTTTCGACGCACCTGTGGTCGCGGCCGTGCAGCATAAAGATCTTGGTGGCCCGCACCGCCACCGGCGCCTTGGCAGCGATGTCACTAGCCGTCTTGATCGCAGCGGCTGAAACGGGAGAGAAGCCAGAGGAAGGACTCGCGACGTCAGCTCGGTCAGTCCAGGACCCACGTACCAGTCTTTGCGACGACGACGACGACGACGACGACGACGACGACGACGACGACTCACCGACCACCTCCTCCCGGCCGCCGTCGACGATCCGGCCGAGGAAGCCAATCCTCAATGCCTCGTCGGCGTCGAATTCTCTCGCGGTCAGGGCGAGCTCCCTGGCGATTGAGTCGTTGCCGACAATCTTGGGGAAGCGCTGCAGAGTGCCGATGTCGGCGGCGAGGCCCGCATCGACCTCCTTGATGCTGAACCTGGTCCCCTTTGCGGCGTATCGGATGTCGCACGCCGACATGATGTCGACGGCCAATCCAAAGGCGACGCCGTGTGCGGCGGCGATGACGGGCTTCTCGACATGCTCAAACCAGCTGATGGCCTCTTGGAAGTCGGCCAGGTGGCGTCGCATCAGCACCGCCTTGCGCGCCGCGTCGGGCTGGGCCGCCATGACATCCGACAGACTGGCGTTGAGCAGGTCAAGTCCCGCGGTGAACGCCCTGCCTTCACCGGAGAGGACAATGACGTTGACGTCGCCGTCGTCCCGGACGTGCTTGAGGATCGCCTGCGTCTCCTGCCACTTGGGGTCGATAAAGGCATTGACCGGGGGCCGGTTGAAGGCCATGTGCAGCACGCCCTCTGCCGCCAGCTCCAGCTTGTGGTACTTGGGCGAGGCAAAGCCGGTGTAGGGTTTAGGGAACGACATGGTGATACGTTGTGCGGTAGATCGAGGACGGCGCAAGGTGATGGACAGGCTGAGATGGCAGCCAACGAGCGGAAGCCAATGCCTTAAGTACGGTTGCACCCCGGATTGCGGGGCACACACAGCGTCGGGCCCTCCCCGCCGGCCACTTGGCGTGAAAGGAAGCCGGAAGGCACAAGCTGCTTGCCGGTTCGGATGCCAGACCCGAATCCCGCGTCGATGCTGCCCGGGCAGCTTCCATTGGAACAGACTAAAGACTGCAGCTTGTGTTGAACTTGGCAACATCAAGTTATTAAATTTTTGGCACGGTCTGACACGCAGCCAGGTTGTCATGCACTATCAAGCATCACTGCAACTGATGTAGTTCCTGCAGAGCAGCAACACAAGCAAGAATGTTGATTCTCATAGAGCTCATGGCACTTCCTGAAGGCACCTGCATGACAAGCCCATTGTTTTGCATTTCCAGGCCAAGCAGGGGCAGGTCCTGTTGCAGTCGAGAGTGGCGCACCGGCTGCACAGCCTCCCCATGAGCCACGGCTTTTCGATGCCGATCCCCAACAGCTTGACCCAGCACAACAGTGCAGCTCAGAACATCCTCGTAGAATCCTGGTATTTCAACCAGTGGAGGGGAGGTGCGAGGTGGCTTGGAGGAGAGATGCTGGTACTGCTTGAGTGGGGGCTGGAGGTAGGGAAGGGCAACTTTTTCCCGGTTCCACAGTCGGTGCTTACAAAGGTCGCTGAGTACTACGAGTCCGACACCCCTTCCCTCCTCACCCCTGGACCCCCTGGTTGAGCACAATGTGCTCAGCTGGAGCGAGCAGCTCAATTTCACCCTCCTCTCTGGACTCAACATCAACAACAAGGATGTAAAGTAGCACATCCTCTTCAGGCAACAGCAACTACCAAGTGATGTTCTTGAACATTGTTTGACTTGGAGCTGCAAGACACCCTCTGCACATGAGGCCAAGCGAGCATGACCGCCTCTCAACTGCTGCACAACTAACAGCTCTGGTCCCGTCTTGCTGCAGCAAGCTGCAGACAAGGTTGTCGAGCACAGCTGCAACAGCAAAAGCAACAAGCAACAAGCAACAAGCGTTCGCAGATCCACAGTCGATGTGCGCAACGGTGATGGAAAGACGGTGTGCATCAGATTAGCGGTGCAAGGAGCAGGTCAAAAAGGCTGACTAGGTGACATAGCTGCGGCTACTGCAGCCGGGGCATCTCCTTGCCGGCCTCCTTCCAAGCGTCGAGCACGACGTTGCGGAGCCGGACAAAGGCCTCCTCGACGTCCTCTTCGCGGATGACACTGAAGCTGGTGCGCACGTAGCACGTCTGGCGGCCGTCGGGGAGGAAGGCCATGCCGGGCACGGCCAGCACGCCCGCTGCCTTGGCCTTGTCGCTGATGAGGGCAAACGAGTCACCCTCGTCGCCCTCACGGTCCGAGGTCGGGGGCAGGTTGAGCTTGATCCAGAGGAACATGCCTGCCACGGGTCGGACCCACGAGGCGACGCCCGACGCGCCCAGCACGGCCTTGGCCTTTGCCTCGAAGTTGTCCCGCTTGCGCTCGTAGTAGGCGGCGACGTTGTCGGCGTGGCGCAGGAAGCCGTCGACGCCCCAGAAGCTGAGGATCTTGTAGGCCACGACGCTCGACACGCCCGAAGGCTGCAGGTTGCTGACAGCCGTGTTGGCGTCGATGGCGTCGAGCAGCTCGACGGGGCCCGTGGCGAAGCCGAGACGCAGGCCGGCGGCGAGAATCTTGGAGAACGACTCGAAGCGCAGCACCCGGCCGGTGCCGTGCACGTCCCTGCCCTCCTCCTCGAGCGACCAGTAGCTTCGCGAGCGCTGGCGGGTGACGGGGTCCTGGCCGAGCCCCTCGAAGTTGATGTAGTAGTACGGGTCGTCCTCGAGGATGACAAAGTCGTACTCGCGTGCGACGGCGAGGATCTGGCGCTTGCGCTCGTCGGACGCCGTGGTGCCAGCCGGGTTGGCACCGGTGGGCGTCGTGTACAGGCACTTGGGGCGGGGCAGGCCCTTGGTCGCTGGCGCCGTGTCCCAGTTCTTCATGGTCTCGACGAGGGCGTCGCCGCTCATGCCCTGCGAGTCGCTCGTCACGGGTACGACGCGGGCCCGAAGCATGACGAGGGCCGGCAGGATACCGGTGTAGACGGGAGAGTCGGACAGGATGACGTCGCCGGGGTTGAGGAGCGCCTCGAAGGCCTTGTTGAGGAGGTCCTGGCTTCCGACGCCGGACGTGACGCGCCAAGCCGAGCGCCCTGCGACGCCGTCGAGCTTGTCGCCGGGCTTGACGAGCTCCCTGCCGTGCATGCGGACCTGCATGTCGGTGAGCCAGTTGACGAGCCTTGCCGGGCCCGAGGTGGCGCCATACTGCAGCGCCTCTGCCAGCTCCTCGCCCTCGATCTCGAGCTTCTGAGGCTGTCCCGTGGCGGCGTCGAAGCCGGACTCGGCTTCGGGCTTGAGCGTGAGACTGATGTTGGCGAGCGGGAAGGTCTGAGGTGCGGGCTTGCCGGCAAGGAGCGAGAGCATGCCGGGGATCATCTCGGCTGGGAAGAGGGCTCGGATGGCCGAGGCTGGCCGGAGCGCCACGGCGTCGGAGAGGAAGCGGGCCGGGTTGACCTTCTTGGCCTGCAGGGTGGTGCTGGCATCGCCGTTGCTGCCTCCGGCCTGCTTGGTCGAGAGGGGGACGGACTGCTCCATCGAGGGAGGGATGACGTCTGCCGTGGGGGCCATGGCTGCGGGTTCTGAGTAAAGATTGGTGACGAGTGTGGTTGGGCTGCTGAGCTAGCGAGGGCCGCTTGATGGGCAGACGAAGCTGGAAGCCGCCTCTTGGTCGCGGCTACTTGTAGGGCTGCTGTAGTTTATCGATCGGGTAGGTCTCGACCACGGGATGAAACGGAGCGCTGCTGTCGAGAGAGGCGTCGAGATCGATAGCTGAGACAGGGTGTTCCGGAGCAGATACCAGCGGTGCAAGTGCAAGTGAAGCTTTTACGAGTGGAAAGGAGGCAGTGAAGGTCGGCGAAGACTGTCCGATGCGTGCGTGTGTGCAGACAGAGCAAGAGGTAGGTGGTGGTGTGGGGGGCAGGCGACAACAATGGCTGGCGGGGATGGAGGTTGAGGTCGTGGCTGAGCTGGCGGAAAGGTGAGAGGAGACCTCTGGAAACGAGTCGGCCAGCCAGCATCGAAGGGCCTCGCCGCCGCCGCCGCCGTCGCCTCCTCCGTCACTTTCGGCCTCGGCTTCTTCCCGTGGCCTGGCTGCCGCCCAAAAAACCCATAACCTAAAGCCGATACTTCATCCTCTGTAGGCAGCCATCCCACTCCCTCGCCGCTGCGCCGCATCGACCTGCGGTCCGTGACCTCCACTGCACAGCACGTACGTACTCTGTTGGCCTTCATTGATCGAAGAGGAGCGCAGTGACAACGAGCCGGCCACCTGCGAGCGTCGCCACCGAGGGTTGGAGCGGGCCAGGCATGCTGGTGGGTTCGCCCATTCCTCGCCCTGATTTCCGCCTTTCTCTGACTCGCTCGGCAAGTCTCCGGCCGCCTCACGACCGACGGGCCCCGCTCGCCAGCTCCTCGTGGCCACGCCAACTGCAGGTTAGGTCTTGGCTCTGGGTTCGGGCTTTGGGAATTTTGAATTTTTTTTTCCCCTCTCGTGCTTGCCAGACCTGCCGCCTCGGATTTTTGGGCGGGCGCGGCGTCGGCAAAATAGCCGGAAGCTGGGCTGGCCCGCTTTCGCCCCGTTGCATGCCTTTGCTGCGCTCCGCAATTTCGGTTCATCGGTCTTTACTCCATCCCGAGGCCGACGCTATCGCATCTCATTCTCGCCCTGTGAACGGCGAGCAGGGACGACGACGACAACGGTGACGCCGGCGATGGCGACGGCGACCAGACAGAGTAAGAGTATGAATGAGGTGGTGGGCGTACGTGCAGCACGCATGCCCGACGGCGGCTCAAGCTCAAGCATCACAGTCGCCGAGTTCGGGATCGCGTCGACGACCTCGCAGGGGAGCCGACTCTTGCGGAACCGGTCGCTCGATCCTTCACGACCTCATCTCAACGGACGATGCTGTGTCATCGCTCGAGGCTCCTTCATCTGCCATGACTCGGCCTCGGTCGACGACGAGGTGCGGGGGAGGGCCTGCGGACGGGCAGCGTCGCGCGCAGCCTGCCTCGAAGCCGCGCGTAGCCGAAAGCCGAGGCCGGATCGGCCGACGTAGAGCCGACCACCAGCGACACTATTTCCACCATCACCCGTTGCAACGAACAGTGTTTGAGCATCGTTTGAGCATTGTATACGATGATGAGCAGCGGTGGTGATGGTGCCATGCCTTGGCACCACGTGGATGATGTCTCGTCCTTTGCGATAGACTCTTTCCGGGACCCCGACAGTGGACCTCTATCCCTGCACCTGTACGCCCTCGGTCGACTTGGCCGTCGCCTGCTGCGAGAGCAATCTGCTGTTCTCGCGTTCGCGGTACCACGTCCGACCGCCCTCAAAGATGCCCCAGCCGATGGCGCTGCTCGCTGCCTTTCTCGCGCACCGCAGCCCTAACCCATCGAGGAGCGCTCGAGGACCGGACGTGGCCAAGAGATGCCGCGTCATGGCGACAAGAGAGGGCCGTGGCGGCCGACCGGGTCCCAATGGCTTGCCGCTGATCTCGGCCAGCAGCTCCGGCGGTGTGGTCTGCATCCTCGTCTTGATGATGTCGAACGGATGCGTCAGGACAGTCGCCAACGTACCGGCCACCAGACCTGGGAGCGCACGGACAAAGGCAACAGGTCAGCAAACAATGCCTCTGAGGCTCTCGCCTTCCGCTGGCACGCTAGCGTAACTCACCGCTCGCCGTCACGACGCCCCAGCTGCCCGTCCCGGACCCTGCGGACCCGTCCGCGCTTCTTGTGAGGGCTGCGAGCTCCACCTTGCACCCTTCATACAGCGCCAGGTAGAGCCCGGCGTACGGTGCGTCTCTCAACGCCGTGGCAGTGAACCCCTGGAAGAAGCCGCGGAAGCCGCCGTGCGAGTAGATCTCACGCAGCGACGAGCGCAGGGACGACTCGGCGGTGTGCGAAAAGTTGGACGACTGGAAGCGCATGAGGGGCGTGCACGGTCAGCGATGCAGTGCGGAGCGACGAAAGGCAATACAGGCGAACGGCAGCATGCTCACCTCGAATCTGGCCTTGACCACCGTCACCGGGCTGAGGATGAAGCCGACGGCGACCCTCGCCACGGCGCCCGTCGCCAGGTTGCCGACCGTCGAGAGCTTCGCCATGGTGCTCGTGCTGCCGCTGCCACTTTCGAGGTTGGAGCCGGTCACCGAGACAAAGGGCACCTGGTGCGTCGACGCAAAGGCACGCAGGCTGGACACCGAGTAGAAGTAGAGGGCGACGCCGGGCACGTTGCGCACGACCGTCGGCACCGTCCCTCGCCACAGGCCCCGCCACCCTTGCGTTTCGACGATGTTGACTGTGACATTCTTGAGCTTCTGCGTGCGCGACAGGTGGGCTAAGCTCGCCGAACGGGGCTTGCGAGACTCGGATGCGTCGAGCTGCTGTAGTCTCGTCTTGAGCAGGTCGAAAGGCTGCAGCAGGATGCACGATGCACCCCCCGAGAGCGCACCGAAGGCGAGCGTGGCGATGGGCGAGACGCCGCCCTTGCCCTTGCTCTCGCCGCCCGCCGCCGCCAAAGACTTGGCGGGTGTCGATGGATTGGCGACCGACATGGTCGGCTGCGAAGCGGATGGAGGACGAGGGGAGAAGCCTGGTGCTGGTCAAGAGCGCGTGCAGAGGCGCTCGAGTCGGACGGCGACGTAAGGGCAAGGCGAGGAGTTTGAAGCTGGCGGAAGCGGGTGTTCTATACCATGCTAGCTGAGGGCGATTCGAGGCGTTGTGGCGAAAGCGAAGATCGAGGGTGTTCGTGGCGACGACGAATGGGCTACAGTAAATGTGATGGACGAGAGGCAGGCCGGGTTGGCGGTCAGCCACAGCAGGGGATGGCCCGGCCAGGAAGCTTCCCGGAGCGAAGGGTGCGCATGGGGGGTGATCGACGCCTGCAGCTTTCGGGTCCAGTCCTCACGTAACCGTGCGCCGACCCAGAGGACCGCGTCCCGCTCCACACGAGCCGGCACGTCTGGCGCGTTGCAAAAGCGCCACCGCCACCAAGACTCTCACGCGCCCGCCACGCCGGCCCGGCGAGGCGATCCTTGACACGGGCATCCCGAGGTGAGGGTTGGCTGTGCACACACAGTCAATCGATTCGTATCGTAGCAGTCACCATGGCGGGCCCAGTATGAGACTCTCTCCTCGTCAGTCTGCCCTCTAAGGAAATCGCTTGCCCATCTACTTGGGCGTGAGGACGATCTCGAACCTCTTGCCCTTGGATTCTTCGGTGACCTCGATGGTGATGAGGCCGGCCTCGGCATCGTCCGATGCCTTGGCGACCGAGCTGTCGGGGCCCTCGATCGACACATTGACTCCCGAAGCGTAGAGGCGCTTGTTGTCGTACTTGATCTGGAAGCTGTCCGAGCCCTCGCCTGTGGGAGTCGAGAATCCGAGAGGACGAGCACAGCAGGCAAAGGATCAGCTACAACTCTTCAATGCACGACGGAGCCGTCACGCTGCGCTCGGCCAGACTCACCAATGTAGTAGCCGGTCCACTTCTTGGCGCCGCTGGTCGCGTCGGTGCCGTCACCGTCCTCGTACTTGGCGTGGAGCATCGACGTCTTGTTCCGCTGCTGGCCAGAGGCGAGGATCTCGTGGGGGGCGTGGCCGTAGGTGTAGAAGGTGTCGCGGACACTGCCGACGCACATGGGCGTCTCGGTGGCGATCATCGAGACGACCGAGGTCGGGATCGAGCCTGTCGATGGGCGCGAGCAGTGTGCAAGAGAGCCAGTCAGTGGGACGTCCATCTGCTTGCTAGGAGGGTTGCATCCCTCCCCGTCGCCCGCCAAGGCTGTCATCGGGGGAGGCGATGGCACATCTGCACTCACCGTTCAGGTGTACCTTGACGACGTACTCGACCTTGGTGTTGCTGCCCTCCTTCGTGAGCTTCCACGCGCTCACCTCGAGCGTGGCGCGGGTCCGGCTCTTGGAGTACGAGGCGTCCTCGCTGACGTACTGGTCGGCCGAGGTCGAGGTCTGGACAATAATGATCTCGTCGCCGTCGTTGTTGATGAGGTTCTCCTGGAGGCCGACAATGTCGCGCGCCCACACAAAGTACGACGGCGACTTCATGACGCTATAGAACATAAAGCTCTGCGGTCCGTAACGCTCCAGCGCTGCAAAAGGTCGAGGGTCCACGGCGTGCGGGTCAGCGTCGAACGCACCGGCCAGACGAGCTCAGGATCGACGACGAGGCGTGCAGACACTACTCACACTCTCCGAAGTCGAAGCGGCCGTCCCACCTCTTCCTGAAGCCGGGGATCTGGACGACGGAGAAGACCTGGAAGGGCGTGGCATTCTCGACGATGGTCTCGCCCTTGACCGTGGGGACGTCGTAGGCGTTCTCCGGGTTCGTCTTGCGGTAGAGCTTGACGCCTTCCTTCTCGCCGGCGTCTTCCCAGTTCGAGGCCGGGTCGTTCTCGGTCTGGAACTGCTTGAGCGCCTTGTCGAGCGTCTCGCGGTGTGCGGCGGAGAGCTCGAGGTAGTCGGCCTGCTCGGTCACGTCGGGGATGTGAATCGACATTGTTGCGATGGAGTAGCGCTGGCTGTGAGGGAAACGGTCGAAATCGAGCGACGGGGTATGGATGGAGGAGCAAAAAGGGGGCCGAGGGCGATGATGGTGGTCGGACGTCAAACCCGTCTTCAAGGCAGGTGCGGCCAAAAGAAGTTGAGCACCGGCCTGCGGCTCTCGAAGAGAAGAGGGACGCATGGAGCCGCGCTGCCCAGCTAGCATATCCGCTCGAGCTAAGACGCAGGCGGCAGGACCCAGCATACAGCGGCGGCTGGCAGGCGGACCTGCCGCCCTCCTGGCGATGTCGGCAAGCAGGCGGGGTCGCGGGGTCGAAACAGCCAAAGTGGTCAGCCTGCAGGGGCCCCAAGGCAAGCAAGCCTTCCTCGTCGATCCGCCTTTGCACATGAAAGCTGCCGACTGAAAAGCGTGCCCGATTCAAAATAATCGGGGGGTCACCCAAAAATTCGGATTGCGGGTAAGACGGACAGCTTTTTGCACCCCGGCAGTCAGCCAGCCAGACGGCCAGCCAGCGGGATGGACCCAGCTCGAGGGCTGCAGGGACCGCCTCGACAGGCCAGCTGGAACGATTTTGGGGAGCACCCTTTGCTAAAGCGCTCAACTTGCCCGCCCACCACATCGTCCTGTTGCGCCGAAGCTGCCTACATCGACCGACGCACCACCCTATCACGGCGAGGCGGATCCGGTCTAGCGTGCTAGCGAGGAGTCAACGAGGGGCGTCGAGCCACGAAGCCTTGCTTGCGCCGACACACACAATGCTGTCCCGCTTCGTCCAGCTGTTTCTGCTGGCGTCAATGATCCTTTTGATCCCTTCGCTCCTCTACCTCAGCCACGGCCCATCGAACACCTACCTCGATCCCAAGACCGGCCTCGCCTATTCCTCCGACTCGATCCGTCCCGACGTCAACCCGCTCTCGAACTCGAACCCGCTGGCGCAGACCTCGCAGGGCGATGGCGTCGATGCGCAGCAGGCGCACAAGTGGTCCGGCTGGACCTGGAGCGGCGTCAACAGCGATGTGATCAAGAAGCCTGTTGAGAAGTTCGAAGGCACCTGGAAAGGCTGGATGGACGCTTGGAAGAGCAGCGGCAGGGAGACCTCACCACTGGTGCAGTCGAGCACCACCGACGGCTCCGGGGCCGCAAAGGCGGCGGTGGCGGGGTCGGCGGACGATGCAAAGGTCAAGAGCCCTTCGAAGCAGACGGAAGAGCGCATCGACGGCATCATCATGCCAAAGATGGGCAACGCGACCGCAAAGTAAGTTTGGGCTGGAGGTCCACGTCAATGAGAGTGAGGACAAGTCCGGGATAGCTGACACTCTTGGCCGCTGGCTGCTCCTCTCACTCACCCACTCCGCCGCCGCAGAGCCGCGCTAGGCCGATCGACATGGCACTTTCTACACACCATGACGCTGCGCTTCCCGGACAAGCCGACAAAGGAACAGCGAAAGACGCTGCAGACGTTTTTCGAAAATTTTGCGCTGCTCTACCCGTGTGGCGACTGCGCGCGGCACTTCCAGGCGCTGATCAAGGAGTTGCCGCCACAGACGGGCTCGCGGATGAACTCGGCACTCTGGCTCTGCACCGTGCACAACAAGGTCAACGAGCGGCTGGGCAAGCCCGAGTTTCCCTGCGACAAGCTCGACGAGAGCTACGACTGCGGTTGCGGCGACGATCCAAAGGCCTCGGCGGGCGGCACGGCACCGGCCGCAACCTCGACCGCGCCGGCCGCGGCCAAGTCGACGCCGAGCCTGAGGCCCTTCAATCTTGCTCAAAAGCAGCGCCTCGAGGATGGCGTCAGGGCGCTCGGCAGGAGGGCGTTGGAGTTTGGCAGCGTCGGATCGATGGACGAAGGGGCGCAGCATTTGGCCAGACGCATGACGGACGAGTGCCTTTGCAGGGTGCGGTGATGGGCCGGTCGCTCGGTGCCGCGGCCACGAGGTGTGTTCGTTGGCGTTCTGTTCGCCGTTGATGTCGAGGAGCGCCATTTGCCCAAGCGTCGACGGCCGGGTATCGTAATGGGATTCGCAGCCAGCGCAGGATCGAATCGAGCTTGTCCGCTGTCGCTGCTAGGCATGTCTGGGGCGAGCCCTAGCCTGACGGGGAGCAAGGCGGGGCAGCCTTGGTAACAC
This sequence comes from Pseudozyma flocculosa PF-1, assembly GCF_000417875.1. Taxonomy (NCBI): domain Eukaryota; kingdom Fungi; phylum Basidiomycota; class Ustilaginomycetes; order Ustilaginales; family Ustilaginaceae; genus Pseudozyma; species Pseudozyma flocculosa. The sequence goes on from NW_006920869.1 coordinate 259,872, forward strand.
ATAGTCGACGCCACCTGTGCTCGTCGACCTACAGCCTCACAGCGTGTGGCAAGTAGCGTCGGATCCGCAGCCCAGCAGGCAGGCAAGGATGAGCCCTTACCCCGCAATCTGAATCTCGAGGCGGCGGCAGCAGCAGGCAAGCAAGGCAGGGCAGCCAGGCAGCTGTGCGGAAATTCCCATCATCGTCCGTCAAGCTAAGCTGCTGCTGCTGCTGCTGCTGCTGCTGCTGCTGCTGCTGCTGCTTCGCTTGAATCCAAAACTCCGCCTGCGTGCTTGTTGCGCCAACGGGGGAGGGAGAGGCCCTGGCTCGAGGCGCCGCTGCTCGCTTGGCCCCGTTCTCGCCTGGCCTGGCCTGGTTTAGCAGCCGCCGCCTCTCTTTGTGGCTCTCGCCCTGGGCTGCCTACTACTCTGCCTCTTTCTCTCTCGGGTGCAGGGCCAGGGCCATTCACGCCAGACTTCATCGAGGATCGACCCGAAGAGAGGGCAGAGGCCAGGGTGGTGTGGCCTGGCCAGGCACCCCCCGCAGCCCTCTCCGGTCGCCGCCGCCGCCATCATCACCGTCACCATCTCCGTCTCCATCACCACCTGCCTCCTCCCCTCTCCTTCTCGTCACTGCCTGCTCTCCTGCCCCTCGATACCCGCACTCTCCTCGCTGTCCGCCGTCGCGTGCTTGTCACCGCTCCATTGGACTCTCGACGCGCTCAAAGCAGCCACCTTCTCTCCTTTCCCCTCGCCCCGTCGCGCGACTAGTCAGAACCGACCTCTTTGACTCTGCATCTGCCCATCCAACAGCGCCTTGTCCTTCCACAACCTTTGGAATCGATGATGATGCCGACACGCTCCCTCCTCGGCGCCAAGGCAGCGCTCTCTCTCGTCCTGCTCGTCGCCTCGCTTGTCGCCCACGTCTCGGCGCAGCAGGAATCGTCGCGCTCCGTCGACCCTCTGAACGGCAGCACCCTCCCCACCAACATTTTCACCCCCGCCCAGACCTTCACTCCCGTCACCACATTCGCCCAGGCCACTGGCGGTCAGCAGACGGTCCTCACCGGCGTCGGCCCCTCGGTCGACCCGGGCACCGCCCTCTTCACCTACACCCGGCCCACCGCCTCGGTCGCTCCCACGCCCAACGACGCTCTCAGCGCTTCTCTGGCCTCCTCGGGATACCCCACCGCGACAGACGCAAGGAACCTCGCTCCTAGCCCCAACAATCTTCAGGTGAGTGGATCGCAGCCAGGTGTTCAGCCGCATCGCAGCGCCTCGGATGCCATCCACCCGCTGACATCCATATAAAACCGGTCATGCACCTTGCCGCGCTGGCCCCTTCCGTGACAATGAAACCGCCCATAGATCGCCGACGACGCCGTGCGGACCGGCGCCTCGCTCTTTGCTCTGGCTGCTAGCGCGGCGGTCGGGGCGCTCCTCGTCTTCGGTCTCTAGTGGCGGCGCATCCGACGGACCTCTCCTAGCTCCTCTCCCTTCCTCGCACCCATCTCAACATCACGCTCGTTTTCCCCTACCTCTGCCTCTGTCGCGCCCGCTCCCTTGCCCACTTGGCCCTTGCCTGCCAGTCCCTCTGTTTCTGTTGTATACCCTCCTGCCTTGCTCTTCGTACTCGATGTCATCTTTGCTGAATCGGCTCCTTCTGCCGTCGGGGCGCGCTTTCGAGGCGGAGTACCATCTCTGTCTGTCCTGATCGCTTCAGTGTGGCAAGGAGCCGAATTCCCATGGCCATCGACGAGATCATGATGGCATGCGTACCTGGCAGCAGAGGCGCTGCTTCTAGCACCGCCGACTCAGCCTTGATGGCAGGCTGGGTGGTCAGACAGCCTCGCTGCGGTCCGTCGCCTTCGGGACATGCGAACAACGCTACCACGATGACCGAGGTAGATCGAGCTCCCTCATGCTTTGCCTTGCCATGCGTCGGGAAGCCGTAGAAGTACATCATTGGATACGATAGCCGGCGAACGTGCTAGCCCAAGTCCCTAGAGCGAGCCGTCTGAACCGGGCGCGCCCGTCGCTTTCATTCCGCCACGCCGCTCTCGACGGTACTCGTGCCGCCGGGTGGCGTATTCCCCGATGCAGCGGGCGGAGCGTTTCCTCTGAACCTCTTGCGCATATCGAGCTGCGATTGAGCAGGCGTATGGAGCAAGAAGCAGGCTAAGTCAGCGTGTGCCCGACCTACGCCACAAACAAGACGGTTAGCGAGGAGCGGCAGGACGTACCATGCCGCGCCTGCACTCGACGAAGCTCTTGTAGAGGTGCTGGCACTCGATGGGCAGCTCTGCCATGTGGTGCTGCAGGCAGTCTTGCGCGCTCCGCTTGTCGACCAGGAAGCAGTCAGTCTTGAGGACGCACGCTGCCAGGTCCTGACGGATGTGTTGGCACTGTCCGGCGTCGACGAGCGGGACAAGGAACATGTCAGCGCGGCGTGGCGTGGGGAGAGCAGAGATGGCGCAGCGAGGCACTCACTGAGCCGACCATGTTGTGCGATGCTGTGGGTTGCAATGGAAAGCGGTTGACTGCGATCAGGAGGCAGGGCGAGGTGTGGCCGAAGTGATGGACAGCGAGGAGGATCGTGTGTGGTCAGCATCGAAAGGCGAAAAGGCGCCGAGGGGGGCACCGAGGCCAAGGTGGAGAAAGAGGCGAGCGGCAACGCCCCGACTTCCGAAACCTCGGCCAGGAAGAAAGTTGGGGGCCCTCGAGCTCCTGCATCCTCCCCTCCTTCGTCTCTGCCCTCACTTGCCATCACGACCACGCAACGACGACCTGATCGGCCAGTCGCTCCCGGCCTGAGCTGACTGCCTACGATGGCCTCTTCGACCGATCTATCGGCTCTGGCCGATCCGACACGCCGCCTGCCCCCACTACGCTCCGAGCCCTCGGCAGTGCCGCTCTTCACCGCCCTCTGCCACCTGTCGGAGCTCTACTCTCCCCACTCGCTCACCCCTTCGGAGCGACGAACGCTCGCTTCGCTATCCAACCCATCGTCGGAAGGTACCGACTATCGGGATACGGAAGCATGGCAGGACGCTCTGGACAGCGCGAGGGTCGACGCGAGCGAACAGCGCTACGCCATGTCCTGGCTCACCCGCCTCATCGCTACCGGTCTACCCTGGATCGACGCCGAAGAACACCATGGTAGCCAGATCGATGCCGAGACACTTCTGGATCTAGCTGGAAGGGTGCTGGGGGGACAGGCCGGTCTGGAAGAGGCGGGCGCCATCACGAGGGACTTCTACTTTCCCCTCGAACGATCCGTCATCGAGATGCAGGCCTCGAGCAGCAGCCTCGGTGCGGTGCACATCCACATGCGCGACGAGAGCCTGCCTCCATCAGAAAGCAAGCCCCGACATCGTCTAGAAGGAGAAGGCGGAGAGATCACGACGAACGGCGACGACGATGGGGAAGAAACCTCGAAGAACGCCGCGGCGGCCGTGGGCGTGCAGACGTGGGCGGCCGCCGTCATCCTGGGCGACATGTTTCTGCGGCGTCCCGACCTCTTCCATGCCGATTTTGTCTCCCTCGTTGATCCACCCTCCTCTGGGAATGAAGGCGCTGCCGCTCAGCAGCGACAGCGACAGCAGCGACGACGAGGCAAGATGCGGATCCACGAGCTGGGCGCCGGTACGGGCCTGGTGGGCATGGCAGCCGCCAAAGGCCTGCAAAACCGCCGCTGGCCCGCCACCGTGACAATGAGCGACTTCCACGACCAGGTTCTCGATAACCTCCGCTTCAACCTCGAGCAGAACTTTGGCACGGCGGCGTTGGCATCGGCATCGCAAGATGATGTGGTTGATGTCCGAGTCGAAAAGGTAGACTGGTCGGTGCTTCACCAACGGCGTCTTGCGCCCTCTGCCGCCACGGCTGCAGACGAGGGAGCAGAGGGGCGGTCGCACCTGCTTCTCCTGGCCGACGTCATCTACGATCCGCAGCACGCCACCTGGCTCAAGTCGAGCATCGAGACGCTCCTCCTCCGTCCCCACGAGGAGGAGGGGGAGGTGGAGCAAGACGAGGACCGGGCTGGGTCTACAGGAGCGCGAGGCAAGAGCGGCCGGTCGAGGGCGCACATTCTCATCGCGCTACGCACAAGCGGCAAGTTCGAGGGGCTGCACAAGACGGTGGAAGAGGTGTTTGGTCGTCTCGATTCAGATCGACCTCCGGGTGGCGACGGGTTGCAGTTGCGGATCCTAAAGGTTACAGAGTTGCAGAAGCGGCAGAGGCTGGGGAGGGACGATGAGCAGGGGTATCTATGGTTTGAGATCGGCTGGATCGCTGTCTAGATTGGGGGCGTGCGGACGGTCGATGCAGAAGATGGGGCGGAAGGCGAGGGCGTCGGAAGGACGCGGGGCTACTTGGACGACTTGGCCCTTGTATCGAGCACTTGCAAGAACCTGCGCGCAGCGGTGCAGAGGCGACCGACGGGTCAGCTTGGGTCTCCTACGTCGCCACATGTTGAATCTTCCTGGAGAAGCCAGGACGGACGCGCCACTCACTTTTCAGTCGGGATCTGCACCTTGCCGAATCCCATCGTCTTTAGCCGCTTCTTGCCCTCCTTTTGCTTGTTGAGGTGCTTGAGCTTGCGCTCGTAGTGACCGCCGTACAGTCCGGCGGTGACGTCCTTGCGGTAGGCGCTGAGCGTCTCGCGCGCCAGCACCTTGCTGCCTCCGAAGCCGGCCTGGATGCTGACCTCAAACTGCTGGCGCGGCACGACCTCCTTGAGTTTCTTGACCCAGCTTCGCGCCGTCGAGATGGCCTTGGAGCGGTGCAGCACCATGGCGAGCGCGTCGACGGGCGCGCCGCTCACCCAGAACTGCAGCTTGACCAGATCCGACTCGGCATAGCCGTCCTCGACGTAGTCAAAGTTGGCAAAGCCCGACGAGCGCGACTTGAGCTTGTCGAAAAAGTCGCTCACAATCTCGCCGAGCGGCAGACGGTACTTGATCTCGACCTGCTTCAGGCCTTCCTTTGCGCCGCCGTCCTTGCGCGTGTTGCTGAACTCGACCATCTGGAAGTCGAGCTGCTCGCCGCGGTGCTCCGAGCAGAGGCTCATGATCTCGCCCGTATACACCTCTGGACAGCGCACGGTGCCGAGCACCATGGGTTCGGACAGCTCGACGACCTTGGACTTGCGATCCGCATCCTCGGGGAAGTCGATGGGGTTCGAGATAATCTCCTCTCCGCGCGACGGGTCCTTCCACTGCACGCGGTATGGCACCGACGGCGACGTGACGAGGATGGCGTGGCCATACTCGTCCTCGAGCCGCTGCCGGAAGACGTCGAGGTGGAGGAGTCCGAGGAAGCCCAGCCGACAACCTTGGCCGAGGGCCATCGACGACTCGCGCTGCACCGTGACGGAACGGTCGTTGAGCGCCAGTCGGTTGATTGCCTCCTCGAGCTTGAGAAAGTCGGTCGTCTCGACTGGGAAGATGCCGGCATAGACCATTGGCACCGTCGGTGCAAAGCCCTCGAGCGGCTCGACCTTTTCGTGCGCCAGGTGGAACGTGTCGCCGATGAGCGCCTCGCCCATGTCCTTCATATTGGCAATAATCCAGCCGACCTGTCCCTTGCGCAGCACCTCTGTGGGCACCATCTCCGGGTGGTTGACGCCGAGACTGAGCACCTCGTACTTCTTGCCTGTATGGCTCGATGTGATGCGGTCGCCCTTTTTGACTGCGCCATCGGCGATCGAGACGAGCGAGACGACGCCGCGGTACTGATCGTACCAACTGTCAAAGACGAGCGCGCGGAAGCCAGGGCCCTCGCGCCCTTCCAGCTGGCCGTCCTCGGTGCCATCGGGTGCGAGTGTCCGTTCTACGAGCGCGCGAAGCACTTCGTCGACGCCCTGTCCCGTCTTGGCCGAGATCAGCAGCGGCTCCTGGCCGGGCATCGTCGTGTCGAGGCCGAGGACCTCCTCCATCTGCAGGACGCAGCGTTCCGGGTCGGCAGCGGGCAGGTCGCTCTTATTGAGCACGGGGACGATGAGCAGGTCCCGCTGCCTCGCCAGCTCAAAGACGGTGATGGACTGCGCCTGCACGCCCTGGGTTGCGTCGACGACGAGCAAGGCGCTCTGGCACGCGCTGAGGCTGCGGCTGACCTCGTAGGAGAAGTCGACGTGGCCGGGGCAGTCGATGAGGTTGAGGAGGTACTTGCCCGGCTTGGGACCGACCTGACCGTCGCGCGGGCCATCGTAGTGGTAGACCATGCTGACGGCCTGGGACTTTACGGTGATGCCGCGTTCGCGCTCGACCTTGAGCTTGTCGAGGACCTGCTTGTTGGCATCGTCCTTGGATATGGTGCCGGTGAGCTCGAGGAGGCGGTCTGCCAGCGTCGACTTGCCGTGATCCACGTGAGAGATGATGGAGAAGGTGCGTGGCTCGAGGCGGTCGAAGGGGATCTGGTGTGAGGGAGAGGAAGCGGACGACTTGGAGGGCGACGGTGGCGAAGGTGCGGCGGCATTCGCTGCTGCCGGTGATGATGCTCTAGTGGACGCATGTCTCTGATGCGTGGAGGGAGATCTGCGGTGGCATGGGGAGGGGCGGGAATGGCTGGCCAATGATCGAATGGCGCTGCGTTGCTGGACGAGCGGTGGCGAGGGGCGAGGTGTGGCAACGAGGCTTGCCCTGAGCAGCGCCCTCTGCGCCCACAATCTGGCAGAGGACGACGATGCGGCCATGCTTCGGTCAACGGCACGGCTTGCTTCCGACGAGATGGATAACCAGAGGACCAAGGCAACAACGGTGGCGGAACGAGCCGAGCGGAGGCAGACGGCGAGAGAGGAGAGGCGATAGAGAGCCGGAGGTGTTGGAGAGATAGACTTGCGAGCCAGTCGAGACTCGCTTCCCTCGCAGACCGAGCAAGAAGAAATGCACAGCCTCGGGATTCGGGCTCAGGAGCCCAACCAGACGGCACAGCCCCGCCCACGCCCGCGCCAGTCTCCCTCCTGCCTGACAAGGCTGTGCGCAGGGCGGTGCTCCCCCTCCACCTTGACTTGGCCCGTCCGAGGGTCAGCTGCTTCGTGCGTGATGCAACCACGGCAAGCTTCCGTCGTGGTTGGACGTGGCCGTCCCGTATAAGAAAGTAGCCAGGGTCCGCTGGATCCTGCCCTTCCTTTCAACCACCATCCCACGGCCATCCGCCCTCTCATCACAGACGCCAAAGCTACGTACTACTCTCTTTCTCCCACAACCGCACCGCAGCCAACACCGCACGCACGCCATGGGTTTCCTCAGCAACCTCGCCGGAAAGGCGCCCGGCGCAGCCGCCCCGCTCGCGCCCGTGCCCCGCCCCATTGGCGTCATCCCGCACTTTACCCAGCACTCGACCCAGATCGCCCTCCAGGTGCGCGAGCAGAAGATGTCGATGAGCGGCGACGACTTTTCCGTCAAGGACGCCGTCACCGGCAACACCATGTTCAAGGTCGACGGCTCCTACTTTTCCATGCGCGACAAGAAGAACATCACCGACGCCTCGGGCAACCCGCTCTTCACCGTCAAGAAGAAGCTCATCGCCATCCACTCGACCTACGTCGGCACCTCGCCCAAGACCGACGACGTCATCTTCACCGTCAAGAGCTCCTTCAGCCTCGGCACCAAGCTCACCGCCACGTTCAAAAACGTCGCCGGCGACGGCCAGGAGACTGAGCTTGTGCTCCGCGGCGACCTCCTCGACAGGAGCGCCGAGATCACCACAAAGGATGGCATCCCCGTCGCGCGCATCGCCAGGTCCTTTGTCAACGCGGGCGAGCTCCTCTGTGAGTTTCCGTCCCGCGCTTCGTTTCGTCCCGTGCGCCCGAGAATTGAAGGCTGACGCCAGCTCATCACGATCCTGTTGCCGCCCGATCCGCTTTCCGGTTTCCGCTCCGCAGTCGACAAGCAGACCTACGTCCTCACGGTGGCCCCCGGCGTCGATGCCGCCCTGCTGCTCGCCATTTGCATCTGCCTCGACGAGAAGGCCAACGAAAAGTAGCGTGGTCCGCCAGTCTAGGCGGTCAGGAGCTCGACGGTTCCGCGTTGATCGGCGCGATCCGACCACATCCACCCACGTTCACAGCCATGCAAATCAATTGAAAGGAAGGAAGCACCGATACCCCCGACCCACCCCTACTGTAACTTAGTGTCGATACCAGCGCCATTGCAGTCCGTCTCACCGATCTTTCAACATAATCACAAAGGCTTGAACCCGCGGGAAAACGGCTGGTCAGCTGTCCTGCCTGTAGAGGCCCCACCTGTCTGTGTCTCAGCCTTGCAAAGACGACGAAGGCTAGCTTGGGCATGACCTGGCATGCTGCCGCAAACCCGAGCCTTGCCCACTCCCGACCATGAATGCGCCCTTGAAGTGAAACCGAGAGCTTCTGGTCATCCGTCCGCAGGTTCATGGTCGAGACGGGATCCAGCCACCTCCAATCTCCAGTGCAGACGGAAGCATGCCATCTCTGGGCATGCTGCTGCGCCAGGCAGGCTGGACGAGCACCTCTTGTTTGGCCTCGGCACGGATAGCCGGGCCTGCTTCGCGCCCGCCGCCGGGTCCTCGTCCAAGGATCCGACCGAATCACGCCAGAAAGCGGCTCACTCGAAGGCACGAGCAGAGGCAGGACACCGACCAACACCATGCTCGCTGGCCAGGCGCGCCAATAAGAATAACAATAAGGATTCCCATGTACGTATGCGCGACTGGGCCCTTTTTGGCCTAGCGTCGTACGGAATGCTAGCCGGCGAGGTGGGGGCAATGTGAGCTTCGGCTGCCTTGTGCGCCTTTACATACACTCATACGTGTCGCGAATGCAGATGACCGTCGCTGCTGTCCGGCTCGGAGCCTGTCTGCCTGACCTCGGACGAGGCTAGTGTGAACAACCCACCTCTTCGCCGCCGAGATGGTCCGCTGCCCCACCTGGCATAGCGAGCGCGACATCTGACAAGATGGATATAAGTAAATCCAACCGGTAGGGACAATATCTGTGGACCATCATCATCCCCGCGTACCCCTCCGAGCTCTCTCCCAAGTCGCTCCCTGCCAATGCCTTCCCCTCGCCGCGCTGGCGGCAGTGACCGGAGGCGCCTGGCGTCTCCGCATCCTTTGCTCCTGCTGCTGGCCCTGGCCTGCCTCCTGATCTCGACCCTTGCTCAGCCTAATCAGCGCTCCTTCCACGCCGAACCTCTTCATCATCTACCTCGACAGCATGTTGACCCGACCTCGAACTTCCTAGACAATGACAAGAGGGGCCCTTCCCAGCCCAGCGGCAACAACAAGTCCGGTCCCGCTCGTCTCGACGGCAGTAAGCAAGGGCCTGCGCAAGCCAACACCGGCAGCAACAACGTCGCACCCGCTCAGCCAAATCAGGGCAGCGACAAGGCCGCACCCGCTCAGTCTAGCAGCCAAAAGTCTGGCGTCGCTGGAAAGAATGGCGCGGCAAGGGACGCGTCGGACGATGCAACATCTGGAAATCTGACGAGCTATGTCAACGTGTTTGTCGGCACGGCGCAGAACGGCGACCCCGGTGAGTCGAGCATGCTCCTTCGTGCCTCTTGTCCGTCAAAGGTCCCTGGTGCTAACCTCGGCTCTGAAACTTGCGCCGGTTGTCTTCAGGAAACGTCTTTGCCGGCGGAACGGTGCCGTTCGGCATGGCCAAGGTCGGCCTCAACGTCGAGGGCTACTCTCCCGCCGGATACGTGAGCGACAACGTCCAGCCCACCCGTGGCGTCTCGCCCCTGCACGATTCGGGCACAGGCTCGTCGGACGGCTCGTATGGCAACTTCTGCGTCATGCCCGTGACGTGCAAGGGCAACGACCTCGACGCGTGCCCGACGCTCCTCGACTCGCGCCTCCGCTTCCGCAAGAACGGCACCGACGTCGGCCGTCCGGGCTACTTTGCCACGATGCTCAACAACTCGATCGGCATCGAGCTCACCTCGACCCGTCGCGCCACGCTCGAGCGCTATACGTTCCCCACGTCGCTCCTCGACAAGGAGGGCTCCACCGCCCACCTCGTGCTCGACTGGACCAACGACTCGCCCGGCACGTTCCGCAACGGCACGCTCGACGTCGACTGGCAGGCAGGTCGTCTCAAGATGAGCGGCTCGTGGCGTAGCAGCTTCGGCCCGAGCTTCTTCTCCTACAACGCCTATCAGTGCGTCGACCTTCTCTACAATGGCAAGCAGAACCTCGGCAACCACGCCGTGTTTGGCGGAGACCGACTCGGCATGGACGCGAAGCGCACCGACGTGACGCACTGGACGCGTATCCACCCCAACAACGGCCAGCCCATCCAGGCCGGCGTCGTCGTCGGCTTCAAGTCGGCTCCGGCCGGAGACAAGGGCCAGACGGTCACGATTCGCCGAGGCGTCTCCTTCGTGTCGGCCGAACACGCGTGCCAGAACATGGAGGAGGAGATCCCCGACTGGGACTTTGACAAGGTCGCCGGGGCCAGCAACGATGAGTGGGAGGACAAGCTCAAGAGGATCGAGCTGGCCACCGACACCGATCCGTACGTCAAGGAGCTCTTCTATACCTCTTTCTACCGCACCTTCCTCAGCCCGGTGAGTCCTTGCCACTGAAAAAAAATGGCGCGACGCGTCGTTTCTCACGGCCTGGCCTGCCGTCTCCTCGTACTTTCTGACCGCGTCGAGCCTCTGTCTCCTCTTCCATCCAACCCTCAAGAACAATGCTACTGAAACCGATAATTTGCGCTTTGACGGCGAATATTGCACATGGGACACTTTCCGAACGCTTTTTCCGTTCATGGCGCTCAGCTCGCCGCGCGATTTCGCCGACATCGTCGAGGACTACATCGATGGTTACAGGAAGGAAGGCTACCTGCCCGAGTGCCGCGCCAACCAGGTCAAGGGCTACGTGCAGGGCGGCAACCACGGTGTCGAGGTGCTGGCCGACTTTGCCAACAAGTACCGACACTACGGCGACTCGCTGGGCGTCTCGCTCAAGGAGCTGTACGAGGCCATGGTGCACGACATCGACGTGGCCTCGCCCGACTTTGAGTACGAAGGGCGACAGGCGGTGCCGTTCCAGAAGTACGGCTACATCCCCTACGGCTACCTAGACACGGTCTCGGTGGGCGAGCCGACCCGCGAGATTTCGAGGTCGCTCGAGTACTCGTACGGCGACTTTACGGCCGCCGTCACGGCCCAGACGCTCAACCAGTCGCAGGCCGACGTGGCGCGGTTCCGTGCCTCTGCGCTCAACTACCGGAAGAACTACGACCACAGCGCCCGGTCCGACGGCTTTAGCACGTTTGTCCAGCAGCGCTACGCCAACGGCACCTTCCGCCGCACCGACCCGACCACGTGCAGTCCCAAGGACACCGACTCGAAGCACTCGTGCTCGTTGCAGCCGGAAAACACCTGGGGCATCTACGAGTCGTCATCCTGGGAGTACAGCCTGTACGCGCCCCAGGACGGCGCGGGTCTAGTGCAGCTGCTCGGCGGCAAAGATACCTTTGAGCGCCGCCTCGACCACTTCTTCCAGGCGGGCTACTACCAGCCGGGCAACGAACCTTCGTTCGATACGCCATCGCAGTACCACCACATCGGCAAGCCGTACAAGTCGGTGCGCCGCGTGCGCAACGTCATCGGCACCTACTTTGGCCTGGGCACCGACGGCGTCCCGGGCAATGACGACAATGCGGCCATGGCCTCGCTGCTGTCGTGGTACCTTCTCGGCTTCTACCCGGTGCCCGGTACGCGCGAGATGCTGATCCTCTCGCCCCTGGTCCCGTCCTACACCGTCCACAACGAGCTGCTGGGCGACCTCACGGTGACGGTGACCAACTTTGATCCGCGCAGCGTACAGCGCGATGGCAAGCTGCCTTCGGGCGCGCGCGCCTTTGTCAAGAGCGTCAGGATCGACGGACAGCTCCATCCCTCCATCTGCCGCATCTCGTTCGACGACTTTTTCCCCGCCGCTGCTGCTGCCGCCGGTGGCTCCACGGTCAAGCGCAAAATCGAAATCGAGGTCACTAGCCAGGAAATCGACGGGTGCGGCCAGGGCGAGATGGCACAGCCCATGTCCCTCAGCACTGGCGGCTTCTTGGGTCAGGTCGGAGCCGCCGCGCCTGCGCCCGCCTCTGCTGGTCAGACCCGTCAGAAGAAGATTCGTTCCGCACGCCAGCCTTGACCGGGGGGGCGCTCCCTCTTATTATCTCGATACTCGCAGTTACGGCAAGGCACAGGTGTCTATATTCTCGTTCTAGATGAATCGAGAGTTCCGGCCGAGGTGCACAGCGCTCTCGAGAGCAATCACTGCTCGACTGAAGGTCTCTCTACTAATCGTCGTCCTCTTCCTCGTCCTCGTCGCTGTCGCCCTCGTCTTCCTCGCCGAGGAAGGCAAAGGCGTTGCTCCCGGCCTTTTTGAGCTCCATCTGCTTCTTCCTGCTCCGCTCCTCCTCGTCCTTCTTGACCTTTTCGAGGCGCTTCTCCTTCTTCTTGGCCTCCTTTTTCTCCCGCCGGATGGCGTCGACGTCGATGCTCAGCATCTCGTCGACGCCATCCTGGAGGACGTACTGCAGCATCTGCCTCTCGGCGTTGGAGAGTTCGGCCTCGTACCGTTCCAGCGGCGACGAGGTGGGCGAGGCGGACGAGAGGAGGATGCGGTGGAAGGCCTCGCCGTTGACGACTTGGCTCGGCGTCTTGTCGAGCACGCCGGGCACGAGGCGGAGGGACTGGGCGAGGTGCTGGCTCGAAATGAGCGTCAGTTGCAGCGACGTCTGCAGGTGGATCGAGCGTGTCGTCGGTGCTGCCCCCGTCGCCGCCGAGTCGAGCGAGAGGACGTAGGACGGCCGCGTCGCGCTCAGAATGGCAGCGATGATTTCGAGCTTCGTCCAGTTGGACTTGACGTACGACTCGCCCAGGCGTTCGCGTTCGCAGATGATGAGGAAGCGGAGCGTGGCGAGCAGCAGGAGGTAGCCCCGCTCCCAAGCATGGTCGCTCGGCAGTGACGGGGCGCAGTGGGCGTAGAGGTAGAGCGAGAGGCGCGTGTCCTGGTCTGCACCTGCGACCGGTGCAGCGGACGGTGAAGTGCCGTCGTCTTCTTTGCCGCTGAGGAACCCCTTCAGGGCTGCGGGCAGCTCTTGCTGCCTCGAGCTGGCCGACTCGGCGAGCAGCGTGCGGATCGGTAGGATCTCGCACAGCTCTCCGACCAGACGATCGCCCCGCCTCGCGTACTCGACCACGGCCGGAGGAGGCTTGGGGCCGGCCTCAGCCTCGTCGAGCTGCTCGTCGTCGCCGTTGACGGACCCCGGTCGAGAGGGCAGGTTCTCCGGATCGACATCCGCCGCCTCGTCTTCGCTGTATTCGACGTCCGACTCGGCGACCGAGGATCCGTCGACGCTCGAGGGCGGCGTCTGCACCTGCACCAGCTCATCGTCGTCGCCGTCCTCGTCGATCCAGCTTTTGCCCTTGCCGTACAGCTTGACCGGTCGGCCCTCGCCATCGACCTTGTCGCCCTGACCGTCGTCGTCTTCGATCTCCGGCTCCTCCATCGTCTCCCTGGCCCAGTCCATGCCCCATACCTCGAACAGCACCGCCCACAGCCACCTCCGCAGCGCTCGCGCGTGCGTGACCTGGACACTGCGGATGTCTGGGTCCTCGGACGACAGCTTGCAGAGGTAGAAGCGCTGCGTCAGTGCCTCGACGAAGCTCTTGTCAAAGCGGCCCGACGCGTAGAGCTGCTGATACTCGCGGATCAGCGACGCCCTCTCCTCGGACACCGAGGCTGCGGCAGACGACGAGGAAAAGTTGAAAAATTTGGCGTTGGGGCTGGAGAGGTGCGGCGCCGACGAGAGGGTGAGGAGCGAGTAGGTGCAGACCGACTCGATGATGCTGTCGACCACCTCGGCCTTTTCGCCGCTCGAAACGTAGCGCGCCAGCGCAGTATTCTCGGCCCGCGCCAGGATGCGTTCGACGACGCCCTGGACCATGTCCCGAACGGGGTCCACTGGCAAAGCAGCGAGGTCAGGGGCAGGGTGAGGCCCGCTGCGAGTGGGCGTTGCAATGTCCGATGCGGCCGAAGAGTAGCTGGATGTCATACCGCCAGCACGGGCGGTAAAGGCCAGCGGCCCGTTCCGGCGTGGCAGAGGCGTCGATGCGCCTGACCGCGCACCTGCAGTGGCTGGCGTCGAGCGGCCGGAGGCGACCCTCTGTCGCTCCTCCTTGAGTATCGCCGCCACCTTGGTGATCCGATCCGGCCCATTCGGCAGCGCCTGCCCGAGTATCTTGGTCTGGACTGCAGAAGAGTAGTCATTGCCGACGATGGCGGCAAACAGGGGAAGCATGCCCAGCGGGATCTCGAGCCTGGACGCCAGCTTCATGGGCGAGTACGAGGAAAACCTGACTCCTATCAACTCGCCCTCTTCGGCGCTCTGTGGCGGTCGGCTGGCGACCGTCTCCGGCGGCAATTCGAGCGACGATGCTGCCGCCCCTTGCGACGACTTGCCCCTCCTGCCCTTCTTGCCGACTTGCGCGAAGCCATCGTCGTCACCTTGCGCATCGCCAGCCTGGGATGCAGCCTCGACCGGTGCGGCCTTTGATGGTAGCCTGACGAGGTACTCGAGCGTATCGATGGGGACGTAGCCCTTGCAGCCGACGCCGCGGGAGCAGAGGATGAAAAAGTCGCTGTCGTTGCTGAGCGCCCAGCCCTGCATCCTCTCTGCCGTCTCTGCGACGGCCGAGTCGGCCTCGCACTCTGCAATGACGATCTCGACGCCCTCGTTGCGCAGCGTCTCGAGGGTGCAGTCGTAGAGGAGCGGCGGGACGATGCCCATCTGGGCCTGGAAGCGGACGCTGGAGCGGGACGTGGACCTCATAAAGGCCGAGTTGATGGAAGCGAGGTCGTTGCTGCGCTTGATGACGGTGGGCAGCTTGAGGGGCAGGTAAGGCCCGTCAAAGACAAAGACCAGGTCGAGGTCGGCGGAGCGGAGCGCCGAGACGACCGACGAGATAAAGGCCGAGTATCCGGCGTAGTCGCCGCCGCGCACATTGTCTGGGAAGTGTGCGAGAAAGATGGTGTAGATCCAAGCCCAGCCGTCGACGACCAGGGGACCGGGCCTCGTGCCGCTCGTGTTGGGCACGGGCAGCGTCACCTCGTCCGAGATGGCGCGCGACGCCGAGCGGACGAACGAGGTCAGGCCCTTGACGCCCATCTTTGGATATGGCGCGGGCGAGGAAGAGGAGAGTGTGTAGAGCGAGGGGCAGGGAGGCAGAGTCGGACCAGCGCCGATGTCCGTCTCGACTGGATGAGGCTATGGCGGATGAGGGGTAGAAGAGATGGATGACGAGACGAAGAAAGCCGGCAGCGCAGGAAGCGCAAAGTGGAGGCAGCCAGGCGCGGGCCGCTGCGCAGCGAGGCGGCTCTTCCGAAGCGGAAGCAGCCCGCGCCCCAGCTCCAGCCCGCCCACCTTGCCTGGCTGCAGCTTCTCGTTCCGCCCATCCCCTTTGCTTGGTTTCGCCTCTCGCACCGCCCAATGGCCGACCCGACACCATCGCAGCAGCCGGCCGCGTCGGCAGGTTCCGACTACCCAGCCTCCTCGGTGGCCGGCACGGTCCGCAGCTCTCGGGGCGATGTGGCCGAGCTCACCTTTGCGCCTCTCGACGAGGCGGCCGCCATCCGCGCCGTGTCGGATGCCGGTGCGGGCGCCAACGTCCTCTTCTCCGGCACCACCCGCGACAGTTTTCAAGGTGGGTATCGATGCGGAGCCCTCGCTCAGCTTCCCGGACTGCTCAGCGGCAGCGTGCTGATCTCGAGCGTTGGCGCCATC
Source organism: Pseudozyma flocculosa PF-1 (assembly GCF_000417875.1). Taxonomy (NCBI): domain Eukaryota; kingdom Fungi; phylum Basidiomycota; class Ustilaginomycetes; order Ustilaginales; family Ustilaginaceae; genus Pseudozyma; species Pseudozyma flocculosa. The sequence goes on from NW_006920869.1 coordinate 275,632, forward strand.
CCCTCCTGTCTCGACACGCAGGCAAGCAAGTGACACGGCTCGAATACGAGGCCTATACCTCTCTGGCCCTCAAGACGTTGCGGGGCATCCTCGAAGCGGCACACACGACCGCACCCTTCTCGGTATCGTCGCAGCCGCCATCACCATCGCCGCCTCCCGCATCACGCATCACCAAGGTCTACGTCTCACACCGTCTCGGCATCGTGCCCGTCGGCGAGACGTCGATCCTCATCGCCGTCTCGTCGCCGCACCGCAAGGAGGCCTTTGTCCTCGCAGAGTGGATTCTCGAAGAGGTCAAGAAGGAGGTCGCAATATGGAAGCGCGAGGTGTACGCTGATGGGCGTCAGATTGTCGCGCCCGATGGACAGGGGCCCGCCGCGGTCTGGAAGGCAAACTTCCCGGCATCGTAGCAGGCGGTGGGCGTTGCCATCGGGCAAAGCGTGCTGCTCCGCCGCTGGATTACAAGGGAAGGCATGTATGTACAGACCGCCTCTCGACCTCTTCCGCTCCTCTAGGGGTTCAAAACTAGTCATCGTCATCGCCGTCGCCGTCGCCAGTGTCGCGGCCCAGCCGCTCGTCGCCGCCCAGCAGCGTCCAGGTCTCAAACTCGCGTCCCTTGCCGTCCTTCTTGATGAGGAACTTGCCCCCGTCACCCTGCTCCTTCCATACGAGCTGCAAGCGCAGAAGCCAGACACGAGGATGGCAATTTGGGCGTCAGCGCGTGCGAAAGCGAGTCAGTGTCGGGGCCGGCAGCGCTCTGCTCACCTCTCGCGTCCTTCCGAGACTCTCAATGGCCGCGACGCGGTCCATGACCCGCTCGAGCTTGTCACCATAGCCCTCGGACTCGGCCACGCGGCGGAAGGCACGCAGCAACGGCATCGAATCGGCCCGGATGTGGTGGTGTCGGTCAATGTGAATGACCTGCAGGTGGTGCGCCAAGGAGCGAGTTATCAAGGGGCGTCAGTAGGGCAGCTGCATTCCATCAGACGCTCGCATCTTAGCCGCTCGCCGCTGGCGACACTCAACGTTGAGATGGTCGAGCTCCATGATGTAGTCCGGCCGCGTCATGGTCTGCCTGGCCTCGCCCCACGTCAGGTGCGGGTTGGGCACGTCGGCGCCGCGCACGTCGGCCTCTTCGTCCATCGAAGGGTCCGTCATGATCGACTCCGTTACCCTCCTGCGGTTCGAGGCGTCTCCGTCCTCGTCGTCCTCATCGTCGTCGACCTCGTCGCCGTCGTCGATGCCATCGGCGTGGTGCGGGTGCCTGTGCTTGTGCAAGCTCGTCATCTCGACCCCAGGGACGGGCGCGTTCCTCGCCTTGAACCAGCCGGCCTCTGGGTCGAGCTGGGCGGCGAGGCTGCTGTACTTGCTATCTTCGCCGCAGCAGAGAGACGCTGGCAGCCTGCCGCCGTGATCACGCAGCAGGCCCTCGAGCTCTCTCTGCTTCTCGGCGAGCTCGCAGAACAGCAGCCAGCTGCACGTGCTCCACTTCTGCTCGTCCATCACATCGTCGTCGTGGTCGTCGATGATGCCCGTCTTGCTGAGCACCCACTGCATGTCGTCCTCGACGAGCTGCCGCGCGGCGCGCAGCATGTCCTTGCGCCGCGCCACCTTGTTGAGCAGGCCCAGCCTGCCGCCGCAGATCTCGTAGACCTCGTGCAGCACGCTCGGATCCTGCGACGAGGGCTTCTCGCCCCAGTACTGCTTGCGGCAGCCGCGCAGCACGTTGACCGACTGCTTGCGGGTGAGGTCCTTGAACGAGAGCGTGTCCATCCTGTTCGAGGCCTTGCGCAGCACGTCGTAGACCCAGTAGTCTGCCGTCGTGAACACAAACGTGGCCGTCCCCGCCGAGGCCCACTTTTCGGCGCGCTGCTGGAAGATGTGCAGCAGCTTGGTGCCGTCCTCGTCCCGAGGAAGCAGATGGGCGCTGTTCATGACAATGATGGCAGGCTTCCCGGTCTTCTGCCGGCGGTTGATCAGGGCACGCTCGAGCTTGTGGAGCGCACGCTCGAGCTGCTGGAAGTACGACATGCCCGAAAGGTCAGAGAGGCCAAGGAGGGTGCCGAGGTAGTCGCGGTTCATGCTGTAGTTGATCGCCTCGGAGAAGCGGTCGACGACAATCGAGGGGTCTGGGTGTGCGTCGAAGAAGGCGCAGCCGTCAGCATCGATCTGGGCCATGGCCTCGATGATCGACGTGGCCTTGCCGGAGCCCTGAAAGATTGGGCAGTATCGAGGGGTCAATGGTCAGCGCTGGTGCGTGAGCTCGTGCTCGTCCCTAGGCTGCAAGAGCTGCGATCTCACCTTGCTGCCCATGACCAAGAAGTACCTGCCGCTCTCCTTCCCACAGACAATGCTGGCGATCATCTCGTCTTCGGGCCTGGGCGGGTTGATTTTCACGTGAGCGAGCTGATCGCCACTCTTGGCCAGGCTGAGCACGGGGTCATAGCCGGGATCGAAGGCAGCCTCCATCTTTTTGAGTACATGGGACTTGTACCAGGACTGGTAGACCATGGCGGCGACGCCGAGCAACAGGACGCCAGCCGAGGCGCCCATAGCCGTCTCCCAGCCGGTCGAGTTGAAAAAGGCCTTGACGTTGCCACCGTCATCGTCGTCTCGACCCCGATGGGACTGTCGGTGGTGCTGCTGATGCTGCTGATGCTGTTGGTTTTGAGGAGGGAGAGAAGGTGGTGGCGCAGCCGACTGCTGTCGCGGGCATGCCGTCGAGGTGAGAAGGCGCGAGGAAAGACGCCGCTGTGGAACGACTCGGAGGCTGGCTGTAGGCGTCCTGATGGCCGATGCCAGGAGGCGTGTGGATGCTGCGGCCCGCGACGCCATAACGGTCGATCCTTTCGCAGTCGGTGCGGAACAGTTGTGAGGTTTGTGTCAGAGGAGCACCAGAGAGGTCGAGGCGGGTCAGGAGGATGGCCCGATGAGAAGAACTAAAGGTCCCACGAGCCAGGTCCACGCCACGCCCTGCCGGCGACTCCAACCAACCTGCTGGCCAGCGTGCAGGCATCCGTGCACAGCATGCCAATCTGGCTGCAGGGCCGGGCTGTGCACTCGGAAGCTATTTCGGGAAACGGCTGCCGTGGCTGCGTCCGTTTCCGACATCGGGCTCCGGGAAATCAGGCAGATGAGCCCGATTGCACCTGCACCAGACGATCACCCGCGGGCCTCCATCTGGAAAAGTTGGGGGGGGGAGCCCTGGCCATGCCGACACCACCGACGTGCCCCCCTGGCCCTTTGTATCCGCCTTCCGCCCCGCACCTCACCCCGCCTGCCTCTCGCCACCGCCCAGCCGACCCTTTCCACTTTGCATTCGTTTTGCCATGTCGCTGTTCAAGAAGTTCGACCCAAAGGTCGACGTGGCCTCGTCGACGGCCGTCAAGTCGTCGGTGCAGCGGGGCATGCGCAACAAGCTGCTCGAGACCTACCCGGCCCTCTCGGAGAACGACGGTGCGCTCCTCGAGCAGATCTGGCCCAAAAAGGAGCCCATCACGCTCGTCAAGTTTTCGCGCGAGCACGTCCAGATGCTCGTGTACAAGGGCGAGGTCCTCTTCTTCCAGCACTTTGACGAGCCCTACCTCCCAAGTCTCAAGGTCCTCCACAGATGTGAGTGGCTCGACCCCTGCCGCGGTGGCCGCTAAGCTGGCGCTGGAATGGCGATCGATGCTGATGCTGCGAGCCTCTTGGTCCCCGCAACTCGCTCTTCGAATCACGTCCAGATCCGTTCCTGTTGCCCTCGGTGCAGGTGGACCGGGGAGCGATCCGGTTCCTCCTCTCTGGTGCCAACATCATGTCACCAGGTCTCGTCTCGGCAGGCGGCAAGCTGCCGGATCCATCAGCCGGCGAGACGGCGCTCGATATCGGGCAGGGAGTGGCGGTGCGCGCCCAGGGCAAGGAGGAGATTGTCGCCGTGGGGCTCATGAAGATGTCGAGCGAGGAGATCCGAAAGACGGGCAAGGGCATCGGCGTCGACAACATTCACTACATCGGAGGTGAGTACGGCGTGAAGCGTGCCTTCTGAAAGAGCGAGCTGTCGATGATCGAAAGGCGATACTGACATCTGTGTTGCGCTTGTTGCTCTGTCTCTTCCGTGGTGATGGGCACTGCAGATGACCTCTGGTTGACGCTGGCCCGCGGCGGGCTTTAGACAAGGAATCTAGCTTCGCTCTCATCCTGCCTCATCATCATACAGTCTGCATCATGTATTAGTCCTGGTATTCCAAACAAGCCCTCACTCTCATCCCAAACGAAAAGCCTGCAGCGGTGTCAGAGAGTAGTGACGCGGAGAGAGGGGCAGAGGGGAGGGGAGAGCAGGTGGGACTCAGCCGACAGTCAGTCCAAGTCCAGAGCCCTCCACTTTGCAGCGCCGAGGCGTCGCGCCGTTGCCATCCTCGGCCTCGTCGAGAAGAAAGTCGAGAGCGAGGCGGCTTTTGTCAGCCATATCAGTCTTCCGGTCGTTGCCAGACCACCACCACCATCAGCGCCACCACCTGGGACCGCCTTCACCATGTCACTGGCAGCCCGCCCCTGCACGCGCATCCCACCACCGCGGCTACAGCCCGCTTCGTATCGCCTCGCGTCCACCTCGGCCACACCACCGACACCGCCGCGCAGCCCGGCGCCGGCGTCAAAGCAGCTCTCGCCGCTCGAGTTGCCTCACAGCTACCTCCTCGGCGAGCTGCAGAGGCGGGACTACCCTTCCTTCCTCGCGCACTACTTCTACCCGCGGCACCTCCAGACCCACTACCTGGCGATACGCGCCTTCAACGTCGAGGTCGCCTCGCTCAAGGATAGCGTCTCGAATGAACTGCTCGGACAGATGAGGATGGGGTGGTGGCGCGAGGCCATCAAGGGTGCCTTTGATGTAAGTCGGTTGCCTCGAAACTCCCCTCTTCCTCGCGGAATGGCACCTCTGACTGACGCTGTGCGCTTCCCGCTTACCCTGCGAGCAGAATCGACCGGCCAAGCATCCCGTCGTGCTGGCGCTCCGATCCGCGTTCCACGATCCAGCCGTGCTCTCGTCGCCCTCGGGCGGACTGTTGGAAGACCACTTCCTCCGCATCATTTCGATCCGCGAGGCCGACCTCTCCTCGTCGACGACGACGCCCTCGCTCTCGGAACTCGAGACCTACGCCGAAGGTACCTCGTCGCGCCTCTTCTACCTCTCCCTCAACCTCCTCGGCGTCTCTTCGCCCGTGCTCGACGAGCTCTTCTCCCACCTCGGCAAGGCGACGGGTCTCTGCCTCGCCCTGTCGTCGCTGCCCTACCACTCGCACCCGCCACCCTCGGCCAGGCACAGCGTGACAAAGGGGGCGCGCAAACTCACCCTCCCCGCCGAGACGCTACAGAAGTTTGGCGTCGTCGAGGAAGACGTGTTCCGCAACGGCCCGCAGGCCAAGGGGTTCAAGGATGCCGTGTTTGACGTGGCGACCAGAGCCAACGACTACCTCATCACGGCCAGGACCATGGTCCGCGACGAGTTTGGCGGAAAGCTGCCCAAGGACGTCACACCCGCCCTCATCAACGCTGTAGGTGCAGCCCGGACGCTGCGTTGGTCGATGAAGCTCAGAGCTCGTTCATCATGCTGACTCGGGCCGGTTCCTTCCGCCCCTGCACCTGCACCTGCGTGTCCCTAGGTGCCGGCACGGTTCTACCTCGATCGGCTACAGCAGGCCGACTTTGACCCCTACACACCTAGCCTCCAGGCGAAGCACTGGAAGCTTCCCTGGCAGATGTGGCGCGCCAGCCGGACCCGCAACATCTAGGCTGCTGGGAGGCCCGGAGCCCGACCACCTTCCGTCGCAGATGAGTCGAGCAATGAGAGTTGAGATTTGCAGCGGCGGCGGCATCAGAGCAGGTATAATCGAGAACGCGGAACCAGATAGAGAGAGGTGGGGAGGGGGTCTACAGAGTAAGAGGAGAAAGAGAGAGTGGGTCCGATGCAGTCTACATATGATCCAGAGCAGCAAAGAAGACAAGAGCCCGTATCTAGTCATTGACGGAGCAGGAGCCGTATCAAGTGGAGCCGGTTTGTGGCAGAGGAGCTCGCGGGAAGGTTCGAGTCGGCCAGCGAGGCAAGCCAAGACGAGGCGATGGGCGCTACTTCTCCTTGCCCATCTTGGTGCGGGCGGCCTGGATGACGTCGCGCGCCGAGTCCTGGAAGGCGCGGCAGATTTCCTCGGGCAGGCGGTCGAACTCGGGCACGTCGTCGCACGAGACGGCGAGGGAAAAGTCGTTGGCGTACGAGATCATGCCGACGGCCATGGTGGCCTTGCCGGGGCTGCTGGGCGGCAGCACGTGGTAGCTGTAGGCCTCGTGCTGGCCAAACTTGACGGGCTTGGCGGGTCCGGGCACGTTGGTGGCGACGTGGTACTCGCCAAAGGCGCGGTAGAAGAACTGGCGGAAGCCCGGGTAGTTTGGCATGTAGGTGATGCGCCGCTTGCAGTAGAGGTCAAACACCTTGAACCACATCTTGGGCAGGTACGAGCCCTTGATGCGGTTCATCTCGCGGTTGACCTGGAGCAGCTGCTGCTCGATGTCGCCCTCCTGCTCCTTTTCAAAGCGGAACCAGGCGACGGTGCCCGTGGTGCGATTGCTGAGCGACCAGTCGCCCCGCTCGCGCACCGAGATGGGCACAAACACGGCCACGCGCTTGTCCTTGACGACGCCGTTCTTGGCAGTCCGCTCGGCGGCGATGCGCAGCGCGCGCGCCAGGATGGCGCACGCCACGTCGTTGAGCGTCAGGTTGACCTTTTCCGTCGAAAAGGCCTTGCGAATCAGCTTGATGTCGTCCATGCCGATGCCCTCGCTGTGGCAGTAGAGGCGGTTGACCGGGCGCTCCTTGCGCTTCTCCTCATACGTGAACGCCTTGCGCTTGCGGAAGTAGAGGCCGCGCGCCGTGTGGGCGACGTGCTTGGTCGTGCCCCAGACCGATGGCTTAGCCTCGCGCTGGCCGGGCTTCTTGACGCCCTGGTTCGAGTCGACCTTGCGCTGGATGTCGCGGATGCCGATGCCCTGCTCGAGGGCGCCCAGCGCGGCGTGGTAGCTCTGGATCATGCCCTGGCCGTCGGAGAAGCAGTGGTGGATCTTGATCATCAGGGCGCTGCGGCCGCCGTCGGCCGTGTGCAGCCCGTTGACGACGAGCGCCTCCCAGATCGGCTTGCTGTAGTCGTAGTGCCTGCCCAGGAACTGGCCCGCGAGCTTGTTGAGCGCCGCGTCGTCGCCTGGCGCGGCCGCATCGGCCTGCGAGATGTTGTCCTTGATGTCAAAGTCTGGCACGAACCTCCAGCGCGCCGAGCGGAAGAGGGTGCCGGCCTTGAGGCCCTTGCCGTAGCGCGTGCGGCGGCCCGGGTCAAACTTGCGCTCCTCCTTGGTCGACTTTTCCGAGTAGGTCGCCTTGGCCTGCTGCCTTTCGATCCGCTTGGACTCCTTGGGGTCGAGGTCGACGACGTAGCGGTACTTGGGATAGGTCTTGGCCAGGACCTCGAAGAAGTTGTCGACCGTGTCCAGGTCGAGCTCGCTCTTGAACATGTAGATCGAGAAGCACGAGGTCGTATATCCGTCGTCCTCCATGAGCAGGGCGAGGTTGTCGATGCCCGTCATGGGGTAGACGGGCGGCTTGGGCGCCGAGCCGCGGCCGATGTCGGGCTGGTCCCTGTTTGAACTGCGGTCGTCGCGGAGGGCGCGCTGCTGGGCGATGAGCATCCGCTCCTTGCTCGGGCCCGTCGGCTTCTCTCCGCGCCGAACCGCTGCACCCTGGGCGGCAGCGCTGCCGGGCTCGGGCACCGCGTCGACGTCGCGAGAGACGCGCCTGCTCTGACGGCGCGAGGAGGCCCTGGTGTCGGAGCCGTCGTGGGCATGGGAATAGCGTGGCGAGCCGTGGCCGTGATGGCGGCTGCCGTTCCCGTGGTGCTGCTCCTCGTTGTCGTCATCGTCGTAGTGAAGCTTGCGATGGGACGCCCTGGGCGATTCGTGAGGCGATGCCAGCACCGAGGTCCGTGGCGATGAGTGCATGCTCCTTCGGACGCGAGCCGAACCCTTTCTCTGGGGCGCGGCGATGCCCGTCTCCCTCTCGGCGGCCTCCCGAAGCGCGGCGCCCTGCTCGGCGGCAGTGCCGTGGGAGTGCGATGGCGCCATCGTCTTGAGCGGGTTGCGGGGCGAGGGCGGGGCGGATGTGGCTGGCGACGAAAAGTCCTCGTTGTCCGAAGGGTTGAGCGAGTCGAGGTAGGCCTGCTTGACCTCCTTGCTGGTGCGGGGCGAGCCGAACTCCTCCTGGATGGCCTGGATGGACGAGTGGAACGATGTCGGCGGCGGGCGGTACTTGCGTGCGCGGTAGAACTCGGGCTGTCGAGAGCTCGAGTCGCGGTCGTCTTTCTTGGAGGTGGTGAGGCGGTGGTGGCGGTGGTGGCCTGCGTCTCGGTCGTGGGTGGTGGAACCGGCAGAAGAGACGGTCGAGGTGGCGGGCGATGATGATGAAGAGGCCTCAGAGGGGTTCCAGGTGGAAGGCGCCCAGCGTCGGACGGTGGATGCCAGTCCCATGATGCTGCAGCTTTAATTGAGCTCGGATCGGCCGAGCGGAGCGGTAGGGAGGGTTGAAGCCGAAGGGCCGAGTCGAGTTGCCAGGTTCCGATGTGCAGGCGGGGTGACGTGCTTGCCCTGACTTCCTGATGCGGACGCGAGAGAGACTCTGAGCGTGCCTATCGGTGTGCGCTGTGCCAGGCTGATCCTGTTCGCGCTTTGAAAGCGGCAACGGGCCGAAGCTGAGAGAGCGGGCGAGGGCGCCGTCGAGTCGGGAAGGGACAGGCAGCGGCTTGGCCCCAGAGTCACGGCCCGGAATGGAGCGAGGGAAAAAGGAAAAAGTTTCGGAAGGCCAGGTGGAGGGGGGCCAACGGCGGGCCTCGCGTGAAAATGGCGTCGAAAAGAGGGTCCTGCTTGGGATCGGCGTACGTGGCAGGCGGGCAGACAGGGCTCAGGATCGACGGGCTTGGGGGCTTGCTTGCTGCTGCTGCTGTCAGCCAGGCAGGGTCAGGCAGAGGGGTCAGGGCAGATGCAGCAGAAATCTATCCGCCGGAGAAAAAGCAAAAAAGAAGAAATCCTCGCGTGAGTGACGAGGCGGGCCAGGGGAGCGGGCCGCGCAACCAGGCACCGGACGGCCGACTGACCGCCTTGCTATCGCAGCTATCAAGCTCACCTTTGCTGCTCGCTCGTTCGCTCGGGACTAAGGTGAGCAGCCCCTGAGCTAGGTCAAGGTACCCGGTTGAATGGCGAGGGGAGGGGTCGGACCGATGTTGGGGACCCTGGGTTGCTGGCAACGGCTGGGAGGGCGTGTCACGGCTTGCCTTGGCTTTTCTCGGGAGCTGGACTGCGCTAGCGGGACCGAAGGCCGAGGAAGCTGAAAGCAGGTCGAGGGAGCGCGTATCGCTTCGCTCCGTTCGCTTCCCGAAGGAGAGAGGGAGAGAGGGTGACGTGGAAGGATGCCGGCGGGTTGAAAGCCTCGCGAATGCCGAGTCGGAGGGGAGAGGTGGCGTGCGCGTCGTCGGATGTTGCTGCGCGATGGCGATTGATTATTGGGTGGCGGCGGCTGTCGAGGTTGGTGTGGGTGCTAGCAACGTGCCACCAACCTCGGCGTCGAGCAGGGCCGAGTTATATACCAGTCCGCCACCCTGGGCGAGAGAGGTAGCGTCAGCGTATCAGGGGGGTTACGTGGCAGAGGTGTCAGTCACGACCCTCTCTCCCTCTTCTGTCGGTGGCTCGAGATCGCGAGTGGCCATCCACGCAAGCCTTTCCCCCTCAATTCCCGTTGGCTCAGCCCCGAGCGTGCGCCCGAGCGGCTGACCCCCTTTCACTTGTCCTCCGTAGTACGAACGAACGGCGTCGCTGGCAGCGCGAGCCCGTACGTTTCGAGGGTTGCCGGGCGGGCGATAAGGTGATTGGCGGCCTGGTCCACTGTACCCGGCTTCTTCGAGCAGGGGCCCGCCACCACGCTAGGCCCCTATTCGCTCTGTCCTGCCCTGCTCTGGCCTCCTAAGCTACGAGCTGGACTCCACGCCTGCACACACAGTGCGCGGCCTGCGCTCATCTCTTCGCAACCGCGTCGGTTCACCTCACCTCACCATCGCAAGCGAATGCTCTGGTCGATGTGTACTACTTTCTTGCAACGGAACGGGAAAGTCGCCGCGATGCTCAGCCTGGCTCGCTCGCAATGACCTCGAGTAGCATGAATAGCGCAGTAGGGACAGTGCCATCTTCTCAGGCTAGCGCATGGTTGCCACTTCTTCAGATCCCCTAGGCTGGGTATACGGAGCTCGGCGTATAGCTTTGGCGGGAAGGCAGTGCTCTCGCATTCTCTCTCAATGGCCATTGTCCTTGTGCGTGGCCGGCTTGGTGGGTGGCATCGCTGGTACCGGACCGAAGCGGTTCCGAACGACCCGTTGCATAGGGGAGAGTGGCCGGGGCGGGTACGTAATTCTCGCATGGCCAGGCGTGGCTAGGCTGGGCTACGGTATGTCGGGCGTCGACGACGTCGACACGATGGCGTGGTGTCCAAAAATACGGCCCACGATGCGGTGATGCTCTCGGAGGTTGCCGCCCGTCCAGCTGTGTAGGTACCTATGTAACACGCCGTCACTTCCTGGCCCGGCGTTTGACGCGACCAAGACAGCCGCGAGACCAAGCGCTGACCAGTTTCGCAGACGATCGACGTTCATCCTGATCCCCCGTACCGATACCGGCAGGTCCCGGGTGCTACCGTACCATGTACGGCGCCATCGTGGCGACAAAGAGCAAGCAAGCAAGCAAGCAAGGAGGATAAGGTGAAACAAGATTTCACACGAGGGTTTCGTGACACGAGCTGCTGCCGTAGACCCTGGGACGGCCTCGGGGCTCGGGCTCGGGCTCGGGATGTCGCTGCGCTGAGCTACGGACCGTACCGTGCCTGGCACCATGAACGAACGTGTCTCGGCACTTTTTACGGCTCATCTCTGCATCTCGCTGCTTTTCGCCCGAAGAAAGGCGCACGAGAAGGATGCCTGCCGGTCACCACCGTGCCAGGCGCGAGGGCGTTGGTGTGTCGCAATCATGCCGAACGGTGCATGGTCGGTCCAATGGCGAGCTGTCAGATTCGCTCGCGTGCGAGGGGGGCCGTTGATCCCGTACCGTAGCGTTCCGTCAACGTTCGAAGACGGCGCCGTTGTCCTGGACAGACAAAAGCGCGCCTCTCGGTCATGTTGTCATGCCGCCGCTGGGGACACAGAAGGTGGCGCATCGCCCTGGCCTTGCTTTTCTCGACCCGTGAAAACCAGGTCATGCCGAGGGGAGGGTGCACTTTCGATCCTCATTCGACAGAGTTGCTTACAGGACGGACAGAAGGCGTGACCGCCTGCGTGCTGCGTGCTCGACCGTCTCTGGCCGCCAACCGGAACGCCCACCGATCCATCGACGTGCGTGGGCGCCTGCCAGCCTGGCCTCGCAAGGAGAGAGAAAAGTTCCGAGACCAGGGCCTGGCCGTGGCTGCCTTTGTCGACCTGTTATTCTCCGAGCAAGGAGAAGCGGAACCGCAACGACGCCCGGTCGTGGGACAATGGGGCGTCCGTGGCAACGGCCTGCGGCGTTCTACAGGTACCTCGGCTGCTCTGTCCACGCACGCCGTTGCCAGAGACACCGCCCGTCCATGTGTCTCCTACCACTGTGCGCTGAGCTGAGACGGTACCACGAGCAGTCGACCACGTTGTTCACCCCTCCTTGTGGCCCTCTCGCTCGCTTCTCTTTTGTCGGTCTTGTCGTCCAGCGTCGCTGCCATCCTCACCGCCGTCGTCTTCTCACGTATGGAGCGGAGGTACAGTAGGCGTCGTTGCACAGCAGCCGATGCACAACAGCATCGGAATGGCGGAACCGCGCCGCTCGCACCGCGCCGCACCGTATCATATCACATCTCGCAGACGCCGGTGCGATATGACAACGAACGCTCCGCACGCGTTACGGCGCGACCGACAGCCTGGCCGGGCGGTGCGCTGCAGTCTGACCAGAGACGCCGAGACGGGGCCGTTCGGCCTCGCTGCACCGTATCAGTCCATCTCGATCGAGTCCTCGTGAAAAGAAACGCGGACCGGATGGGGTGGTGGGAGAACGTGTCCCCTCCTCGTTGCGTGCAGGGTTCCCGCTCCTCGCCGACGATCCGGACCGAGGAGACCGAGGCTGACTCTCTTTCTGCTCTTCATCGTCTTCACATAGGATCCCACGTGCAGAGAGGGGGAGAACGGCGCGCTCACATCGAGACAAAGGCCTGGCGTCATGATGGAAGACGGCGCGCCCGCCTGCCCGGACCGAGTGACGCCCGATACGTCGTCGGATCTAGCGGGGCCGCTCAATCGACTCTGCCCAGCCCCTTCACCTGATTGATGTGCGTACGATGCGGCTCCGAATGCGGCGGTTGGTCGATTTGGACGGTGGTCATTGTCTTTGACTCCACAATGGTCAGAGGCCGACTTTTGCGTTCGGTCCCCATGCACATCGAGCAAGGTCCGTGCCTCGTTCCCGGACACCATCTCGATACAGGAGCAACATCTCTTTTCCCTTTCGCGGCAAGCACCGAGAGTCGAGGTGGCACTCGATTGCCCTGGCCCCTACTTTCGCGATCTCGGCTGCCAAGATCGGCTCCATCGTTGTCAACTACCTCGCCCGTTGTCAAAGACGCAGGTACTCGAGCTGCGATCACGCGATCTGCCCGAAGAGAGGGCCAGCGGGCGAAGGCTGCACGCGACCAGCGCGCTGCGTCGCTTCGTCGCCTCACCTCCTCTTTTCGGCGCTCTTCTTTTCGGCGAGGGCGGTGGCCTGGGCGACGGCGTCGTCGGCCTGCTTCTTCTTGTCGTCGACGAGCTGCTGCACCTTCTTGTCGCCCCAGAAGCCCTTGCCGATCGCACGGCGGCGCTGCTTGATCATGTGCGTGTACATGACGTAGAGGCCTACAGAGTGGGGGAGGGCGGGAGCGCCGGGCGGGTGGGAAGGCGAGAGGAAAGAAAGGTCAGCCGTCATCGTCGAGTTCCAGCTGATTCACCGCCGACCCTGCCGCTCCTCGGCCGCGCACTCACCGGGCCACCAGATGATGAAGAGGAACGAGAAGACGTAGTCCTTGAGGAACCATGCCTCGGGCTTGTTCCAGGGCAGGGCGTTGGGGAGGGTGACGAACATGCACATGGCCTCGCTGCCGGCGCCGAGCGGGTAGAGGACGTAGAAGGTGGTGTACCTGAGCCAGAGGAGGCCGGCGGCGTCGGAGCCCATGAGCTGGTTGGCGTAGAAGGGGTAGCGGACGCACTCGGTGATGCTCCAGGCGAGCACCATGCTGGCGTACCACGGCGAGGTCCAGGCCTTGTCGTACTTTTCCGAGACGGCCCATACCATAAAAAGGCGCGAGGCGACCTGGATGGCGGTGGTGGGTACCGGGCTGCGCACCCATCCGAGCGCGGCGTGGACGACCTCGAGGATGGCAAACGTCTGGACAAAGGCGACGAGCGCGCCGATGTGGTTGTGCGACGACGAGGCGCGCTCGAGGAGCGTGGCGACGGGCTTGGGCAGGTGCGAGAACGAGGGGAGGTAGGCGATCCGGACGGGCCGCAGCGGCGAGAGGATCTTGGACGCGGTGCGGATGGGCAGCGACGTCGTCATGGGCCCGCCGGCCAGGTGCTTGAGGAGCGTCGAGAGGATCAGCATCCAGCCAAAGAACGAAGCCAAGTTGTAGGCGATCAGGTAGAACCTGACGGCCGTCGAAGGGCCTCGCGGCGTGGATCGGGAGGTCGTCTTGGGTGGCATGTCGGGCAAAGGTCAGGTTCGTGCACAGTGGTCGTGTCGGAGGAGCGCGATGGAGGAGAGGCGGATGGAGAGCTTGGGCCAGCTGGCGCCAGAAGAGGCCGCAGCGGGCCTGGGGCGCCAGGCCAACCCCGCACACCTCGGCCCGCCTGCTTTTTTCGTCTTTTTTCCGGTTTCAGTTGGGCGGCTTCTGTGCCTCTCTCTCTCGCACGCACCACCCAGCGTTGGGGGGCCGCGCGTAACGCTCCCGCTCGCCCCGAATCAGACCTCCGCCACCAGCGCTCACTTGGCGAGCGGCAGGACAAGCACAGCATCGAGGGGCGACACTAAGACTGCCGTGCAGGACACAAGGGCAGGCCAATGGCAAACAGACGATCGGCACCAGGTGGACGAATGCAATGAGGACGGGCATAGCGAGTGTGCGGCCAACTGATGGCGAGAAAGTGCGACATGCTCGAGGCAGATGCGGGGTGAAGGGCAACCTCTATAGAGCTGCGAGACCGGAAGATAGATGATGCTAGACGACGCGAACAACGTAACAGGTGTGTGCAGGGAGGGGCGAGACAGATCGAGAAGGAGAAAGCAGGCAGGACAGATCCGGGCGCGGTGCAGCAGGCACAGCGCTCACCAGTAGCTCTGGGCCCAGTCGACCATGGCGTTCCAGCCGCGGCCGACGGCGCCGTTGCCGACCGTCCCGAGGATCCGCCTCCAGTGCAGCACGACGGCGTCGGCCCGGGCCAGCCCGACGACGCCCTCCATGCCGCCCGCCTTTTCAAAGATCCGGTCAATGGGCCGGGTCGCCTCGGAGCCGCCGCCGAGCAGCAGCGAGCCAAAGGGGAACATCGCGACGATGCTCGAGAGGAAGCCGGCGTCGATCGAGCCGGCGCCGGGCGCGGCGGCATAGTCCTGCGGCAGCGCGCAGCTGAAAGCGAACCGGTTCTCGTGGAAGATGAGCGCGGCGCGGTAGTGGCAGACGATGGCGGCGACGATGCCGACGTGCCACAGCTGGTGCGAGTGGCCCCAGAGGTCGAAGCGGCCGGGTGCCAGGCTCTCTGGCAGGTGGAACGCGTAGAGGATCAGGCCGCCGACGTAAAAGGCGAGGCTGGGCAGGATCGGGCTGAAGAAGGTCACCGTCTTGGAGAAGCCATGCTCGAAGGCGGCATGCGAGAATGGGAGCAGCGCGGTGAAGCACATGGTGAGGAAGACGGCGATCCGGATGCCCTTGTTCTCGCGCTTGTTGAACCAGTCGGCCCACGGCAGGATGGCGCCGGCCAGGCCGACGAGCAGCGTCGTGATCGAGTAGGCGAGCGCAAGGTTGGGCTGGCAGTAGAAGGCGTTGTAGACTGTGGTGAGGATCGATGCCGCCACCAGCCACGCGATGCCCGTGTAGTCGACGCAGGCGAAGCGGCCAAACCACTTGTGGTCCGAGCAGCCCGCCATCACATGCCAGGTGACCGAGAGCGTCAGGCACTTGGCCGCCGCCACCAGGTAGACGGTCTGGACCAGGCGGTCCATCGGCGTCGTCTTATCGTCGAGGCCCTTGCTGGGCCAGAAGAGCGGCAGGATGGCCACCAGGCCCCACAGGTGCGTGTGGATGTTGCCCGTCTCGTTGTGCACCTGGAAGGTGCTCTTGAGCAGCGCCGGCCAGTTTTCGAGCGGGATGAAGCGGTAGCCAGAGAGGATGTGCTCGTTGTTCTTCCAGAACTCGGGCAGGTGCTCGTAGCGGATCAGCGCCTGGCCGTTGCGGGCGAGCTCGACGGCCATCTCGTAGAGCTTGTCTTCGGCCTCGTGGACAGCGTGGCCGGCGCGGCTGACGACGCTGTTGGCTCGAGCGCGGCCCTTGGCGGAGAGCTCGGCGAACGAGGCCTCGAAGCGCTTGACAATCGACCCGCCAGCGTCGTCCTGGGAGCGCGCCACGCAGTCGCGGAGGGCCATGGCACTCAGCGACTCCTGCAGCTCCTCGAAGCGACTTTGCATCTTGTCGACGATGGCGCGGGCGGGCGCGGGCAGCTGCAGGGAGAGAGGCTGGAGAATCGAGCTGAGATCCGTCTCGAGATGCGGCATGGCCGGCATGCTCGGCAGCGTGGGCATCTCGACCCGCGCGCGCGCTGCATCGGCGGCCGAACGGAGCGTCGGGATGGCCATCTTGAAATCCGGGGCAAGCGGCAGGAGCGGGAAGGAGAACGACGATGAGAGCCGCTCCCAGTCCTGCGAGAGCGACTGCGACCTCGCCGCAAATGCCGCGCTCGCCCGTGAGGAGAGCTCGGGCGGCGATGGGAACGCAGTGCGGGGCGACGGTAGCAGCGACATGAGCTTGCGAAGATCGTCCTTGAGCGCCTCGAGCTGAGCGAAGAAGGGAGCCAGGTGGCTGTCGGCCCTGGCATCGGCGTGCAGCTCCTCGGCATCGGCGTCGGAAAGCGTCAGATCTCCATCAGAACCAGTGGCAAGTGCGCCATCGGCGGACGTCGGTGATGCAGAGGGAGAGGCGGCCCTGCGGGTGTTGGCGTAGTAGCTGCGGGCCCGGGCCTCGAAGTCAGAGAGGTAGGAGAGCAGCTGCGTGCGGAGCGATGCGATCGAGTAGGGCAGCGAGGCAGGAAGATCGAGGTACTCGAGAGACTGATGCCGGCGCTGGCTGCCATGGAAGAAGGAGCGCCTGCCGCTGGCGTCGTACCGGTCAAACTCGTCGCCATCCTCGTCGTCGTCGGACTCGCCGGCGCTGCTCGAGTCGGCGCTGGTGCTGCTGTAGAATCCCCTCACGCGGCCAGCGGCGGGTTCGATGCCGGTGGCGCGGATCCGCAGTGCGGACGTCGAGGGAAGCTGAGGCTGCGAGGCGCGGCGGACCCGCCGCCTGACGGTGAAGGGACGGGTTGGCAGATCTGCGGTGTTGGCGAGCGCGGCAGCATGGCTCGACGACCGAGAAGACGATGCGCTCGATGGCAGCGTCGGGCTCGAGACCGAAGAGACGATGTGCGGTCTGGCAGAGACCATCTTGGCTCGCCGCTGGCTGGTCGGTTGGGGACGGGCCCGTTGGTCGAGTCGTAGGGTCAACTGATCGCTGGGGAGAACCTCGAAGGTGCCAGTAATGTGGGGATGTGCCGTGGATGGAGAAGCAAGTGATGGTGGCGGAGTCGACGGGCGAGAGGGGAGCAGAGATAAAGATGGGAGAGGACCTCGGAGGGATGGTCTGGCTGTAGCTGGCAAGGAGATGGGTGTCGGGTGGAGAGGGCGTCGAGGGGCCGAGGCTGTGCGTGGCCGGTGGTCGAACGTGGTCGAGGCGGCGATTCGAGGTTTGACGAGGCTGGTGCGATACGGTACCCCGCACGTTGAGGTGAGGGAGCAGGGTGAAGGCAGGCAGGCAGGCAGGCAGGCGGCAAAGGGTGGCAACACGAACGTACGACCAGCACGCCGCGGCAAATTTCCAGTCCAGTCCGGACCAGACCAGACCAGACGGGCCTGCCTGGGCTGGCTGGGCGCCCTGGCCTGCGTGCTTTGGGCGTTGCCTGGTTGAAGGATGAGCGCCAACGCCCCTCGCCAAGAAGATGCATGTGCAGCCCGAATTTCTCGCCGGCGAGCGAGCGAGTCCACCAGGCAGGCCAGGCAGGCCAGGCCAGGGTCGGCAATGCGGGTAAACACCGCCCGCACCGCCTGCCAGCCAGCCTGGCCTGGCCTGGCCTCGCTGGGATTTTCAGCCCAAAATCTCGGCCAGCCGGCCAGCCAGCCCAGGCGAGGCGAGGCGAGGCAGAGCGAGGCCCGTTTCCCCCGCACTTTGGGCCTGCTTGACGAAGCGAAATGCGAGAAAAATGACGTCCTGCCCGTCGTTAGCCTCATCGCTCCCCCCCCATCGTCGCTCCGCACACATTCGACTCCGATGCGCTAGGCGGGCGGATCGCGGCCATCGTCTCATCTACGGCGGCTGTCAGAGCGAGCACGTACGTCGTCTATCTACAAGGCAGGCGGGGCCGTTAGAGCGGCATGACATGGAGCGTGGGGCGGAGAAAAAGGGGACGGCGCCAGAACTGGGCTATGCGCGAGGCGGGCCGACACGAAGGGGCGCCTAGGGCGGGCGGACGGTTCCGACCAGCTGCCGCGGCCGACGCCCGCTACTTGGATCGACGACGAGTCGACATACATCGCCCAAGGGCGCAGAGCAGACAATGCCATCCGATGCACGCCGCCTTCAATCCCTCGGACGAGGCGCAGGGGGCGCGGCGGCCGGCGGCACCTTGGACGGCAGCTCGTTTTCCTCAATGGGGAAGAGGGAGAGGAACGCCAGCAGGCCCGAAACGGCGACGGCGACAAAGACGAGGTGCATCGACTCCTGGTACGCCTGCCTGGCGGCGTCGCGCAGCGGCTCCTTGAGCGTCCGGATCAGGCCGACGTCGCGGCGGACGGCTTCGATCAGGCTCGGCGGGAACGAGGCCCTCTCGAGGTTGCGCTGCAGGCCGTTTTGCAGCAGCGCCCCCGAGAGCGAGATGCCCAGCACCGAGCCCGTGGCGCGGAAGAGGTAGGTGATGCCCGTGCCCGCGGCCACCTGCGCCGGCTCGAGGGCGCTGATGAGGGCGACGAGCGTCGTCGTCAGCACGATGCCAAACGACGCGCCGCCGAGCGGCATGCTGATCCAGTAGACGAGCGTCGACGTGCCGCGGTGCCAGGTGCACAGCAGCAGCGGGCCGACGACGCCCAGCGCGCCGCCGACGACGAGCATCCGCTTGTACCGCCCCGTGCGCGCAATCACCAGGCCGCTGGCCAGGCTGCTGACCGAGGTGACGACGGCGTTGGGGATGAGCAGGTAGCCGGCGTACCTCGACGTCGTCTGCTCGACGGCGACAAAGTAGCTCGGCACCGTGTAGAAGGCGGCAAACTGGGCGATGCTGGCAAACCAGCACGCGACCGACACGAACCCGGGCGTCTGGCGGAAGACGACGTCCATCGGCATCACGGGCTCGCGCGCCACGTACCGTTCGACCAGCACAAAGACGGCCAGCAGCGCCAGGCCGCCGACGAGGCTGCCGACGACGACGCGGTCCGACCACGCGCGCTCGTTGCCGCCCAGGCTGAGGCCGACGAGGAGCAGCGAGATGGACGATACGAGCGAGAGCGAGCCGAGGCCGTCGATGCGCTTGATCTTTTCCAGCATGCTGCCCGGGCCCGCCGGGATGTCGACCTTCCAGCTGACGACGACAAAGTGGAGCACGCAGAGGGGCACCTGGAGCGTGAAGGCCGCGCGCCAGCCGAGGCCGCCGTCGGCCAGGGCGCCACCGAGCGGGCCGCCGAGCGCAGCGCCCGCGGCGCAGACGAGGTTGCCGATGCCCTGCCAGGTGCCGCGCGACTTGAGGCTGACGAGGTCGGTGGTGACGATGGTCGTCATCGACGTCAGGCCGCCGCCGCCGATGCCGGCAATCGCCCGCGCCACGCACAGTTGCCAGAAGGACTGCGAGACGCCGCACAGGACGCTGCCGGCCAGGAAGACGGCCGAGGCAAACAGCGTGGCCGCTTTGCGACCAAAGATGTCCGAGGCGCGGCCGTAGAGCGGCTGGAAGGCCGTCTGGGTGAGGAGGTAGCTCGTGCCCAGCCAGCCGACGTTTTTCGACACCTTGAACTCGGAGCCCACCTTGGCCAGGATGACGGCCACAATGGTGCCGTCGAGCGCCGCCAGAAAGCACCCGACCCACATGGCGCACAGGATGACGAGCACGTCGGCCCGCTTAGCCGGCGGCGCGTGGTGGCCGGCGACGGGCGCGGGCGCGGCCACAGCGTCCAGGGATACGTGGCTGACGTCGGCCGGCGGCGGAAACGCGGACGCATTCGGGTCGACGCCGTGCGCCAGGTCCTGCACTGTCGGCGGGCCAGTGGCGAGTCAGAAGCGGGCAGAACAACCAGACAGGTCAGAGGAGGCAGGGAAAACGGCGAGGCGAGACGAGGCGAGGCTGCTGGCCAGCGTCGCCGCCACTCACCCGCGCTAAAGGCGCTCTCGTGCGCCACCGCCTCCTGCTCCGGCTCACTGAGGCGGCGCGAGTCGAGGCTCTCGACGTAGCCCGTGCGCGCGCCGGCGTCGGTCCCGCCCAGCAGCAGCGGCGTAGCCTCGGTGTGGTCCCGCGGCGGCAGCGGCGGCATCGCAGGGCGTGGCCGCATGGTGGCAAGGGGGAGGGTGAGCAGTAGTGGATATGGTCCGTCGTGGTGGTGGTGGTGGTGGTGGTGCTTCAGAGGCGAGCCGGGCATCAAACCACGACCGGAACACAAACGCCCGGCCCCCTCTCTGCACGCGCCAAGAAGATGCCCGGGGAATTGCCCGGCCGTCTTCGGAAGCCCAAGCCGCCGTCTCCTTTGTTATTCCCCTATTTTCGACCCCGTGACATCAAGAGGCAATCTGTCCGAGTGGTCAAGGAGTACGTCTCGAACTAAAACGTGGTTTGACCCCCCTTGGGGGAGGAAACGTATAGGCTCTGCCTGCACAGGTTCGAATCCTGTGGTTGTCGCAACAATTGAAGTTGCACCCGCGAAAGCGGGTCGCCTCCTTTTTTTCATTTTTTACCTGGCAT
Source organism: Pseudozyma flocculosa PF-1 (assembly GCF_000417875.1). Taxonomy (NCBI): domain Eukaryota; kingdom Fungi; phylum Basidiomycota; class Ustilaginomycetes; order Ustilaginales; family Ustilaginaceae; genus Pseudozyma; species Pseudozyma flocculosa. The sequence continues at coordinate 295,977 of NW_006920869.1, forward strand.
TTCTTGTCTTCTTTTTTTTCCAGTCGCTTCACCTCGACGCCGCTTCACCTCGACGCACGCCCTCTCTGGACTCTGCGGTTCCGACCTCGGCTCGATTCCAACTTCGACTCGATTCCACGGCCAACCTACTACTACTACATTGTCTAGGCGGCGACGCGGATGACGACCTTGCCGACGTGGGCCTGGCTCCACTGGTGCTGGTAGGCCTTGGCGGCGTCGTGGTAGTCAAACACCCTGTCGACGGCGGGGACGATCCTGTGCAGCTCGAGGATGGCGTTCATGTGCTCGAACTGGTCGCGCGATCCGACCAGGAGGCCCCTCTGTTGTCGGTCGGGATGGAGCGGAGGCAAGGGCGAGGCAAGGAAAAGAGAGAAGGGCGTGCGGCGGGCGGGCGGTCAGCGACATGTCGGATTGATACCTGGGGGCAGGCAGACAGGCTCGACGGCTCGACTCACAAAGATGGCGCCCTTGACGAGGGCGTGGAGTGCGACGTTGACGGGCTCGCCGTCGCCCTTTGCGACGAAGCCGATGGTCGAGATGACGGAGCCCTGCTTGACCGACTGGAAGCTCTTTTCGAGGGTGCCGGGTCCGCCGACCTCGACGATGTGGTCGGCGCCGAGGCCGCCGGTGACCTCGAGCACCTTTTTGTCCCAGTGCGGGTCCGACTTGTAGTTGAACGTGTGGACGAGGTGGCGCAAGGGTTCGGGGACGAGCGAGACGACCTTGCGCAGCTTGTCGTCCGACGACGACGTGATGACCGTCTGGGCACCCGCGGCGACGGCGAGCTGGAGCGCAAACACCGACACGCCGCCGGTGCCCTGCGCCACGACCGTGTCCCCGGCGCGGAGCTGGTGCGAGGGGATGCCGTAGAGGGCGTTGTAGGCCGTCACGGCGGCGCAGGGGAGCGTGGCGGCCTGCTCGTACGAGAGGTGCGAGGGGATGCGCACGATGCCGTACTCCTCGAGCACGACGTACTGGGCCAGCATGCCGTCGACGCCGCCGCCGAGCGTCGAGCTCAGGTCGGCGGCGCGCGCCGTGGATCCGGAGAGGTGCTTCTGGGTAAAGATGCCCATGACGCGGTCGCCGGCCTTCCAGCGCCCCTCTGCCTTGACGCGCTCGCCGACGTCGACAATCTCGCCCGCGCCGTCGCTGGCGGGGATCAGCTCGTCGTCCTTTTGCTCGAGCGGGTACTGGCCCTGGGCGATGATCAGGTCGCGGTAGTTGAGCGAGACGGCGTGCACCTTGATCAGCACCTGGGTCGGCGCCGGCTTGGGCATGGGGCGCTCCTTGAGCTTGAGGTCGTCGAAAGACTTGCGCTCCGACGGCCGCGGCAGCGTCCAGACCTGGTTCGTTGTGGATGCCATGGTGGTGGGCAAAGGATCCAGGTGGGATGGGATGAATCCGGGTGGTCGTAGAGATATAGAGAGAGAGAGATAGATAGAGAGAGAGAGAGAGACAGAGAGGCGTATACGAGATGCTGTCTGGTGGTGGGCGAGCGGGTGGCTGTCGCTAGGTGACCGCCGCGTCTAGCAGCTGCTCTTATACCTCGACCGGTCGTGCGAGCGAGAAGCAGGCCCAGCTGGGGCGGCCGTGGCATGGAGCAAGGATGGGGGCAGGCGTCTCCTAAACGCCGAAGGCCGGCCTCTCCACATACATCTTGGCCGATCTTCGCTTGGCCCTGCGTCGTCGGCCGTGGCGCGGGATGTTGTGTTGCATCATCCGCGGCGAGCGTCGAGCCGGCGTACCGTACCGTGGCGTGCCGCTGTGGGTTGGCGCCGCAGAAGTCAAAGCAAGTCGACTCTGAAGCCTCCACCTCAACTTCGGCTTCGGGTGAATTCAATTCTGATTCTGATTTTCCTGCTTGTTGCCGCCGCCAACGAGCGACGGCCCGCGTTTTTACGAGGCCGGCTGGCAGCCAGGCAGGCAGGCGGGCCCACGCGGCAGACACGGCAGACCGGGCCCGCCCAGCCAGCAAGAGAGCCCAGCGAGCCGCCTTCCTCCTCTCCCGCCCCTTCCATCGACAGCTTCCCTGTTCCCCTACCGCACCAAACTCATCACCGACGACGACGAGGCGACAGAGCAGCATCACTACGTATTGGTATATTCCGACCGGGCAACCAGCCAATGGCGACGACAGCGACAGCAGAGCAAGAAAGGCAGGGTATCGAGAGGAAAGGGTAGAGCAAGCAGGCGGCTCCTCGCTACGGTCAAGCCTCGTCCTGCCGCCCGCTCTCCATCTCGTCGTCGTCGTCGTCGTCATCATCATCATCGTCGCGCATCTCGTCGGCTCCCACAGCGACGAGGGCAAACGCATCCCGAATCCTCCGCACCGCCAGCCGGTACGCCTCGTCGCGCATCTTGGCCGGCTCGCTGTCCTGCTTGGTCATCTTGTCCCAGTTGTGTCCCTGCCCCTGCGCCGTCCACAGCGTCACATCGCCATCGTACCTATCACCATCGCCGTCGCCGTCGCGATCGCGATCGCCGTCGCCGCCGGTGCACGCCTTGTGCAGCCGCTCGGCCAGCTGCGCCGCTTCCCGCGCCAGCGAGTCTCGCTCGCAGTTGATGATCGTCACGCTCGGCGGGAACGACGACGGCGCGGCGTAGAGCGGCGAGATGTTGGGGTCCTTGCGGTCCGGAGCCAGGTGCGCCGGTACGTAGCACTCGTACAGCATGTACCGCAGCCACGGCGGCATCACACCGCCCGCCGCCCCAGCCTCGGGCGCCAGCTGCGGCTTGTCCCACGGCGACTCGGCCAGGTTGGTGCTGTCAAGGTTGACCGAGGGGGCGGGAGGCACAAGACGAGTTTATCGAGGCTCTCGATTGTCAGCCAAGGGGGGCGACCCTGCTTCGATCCTTCGCTGGGCTGCACTCACGAGGGGTAAAAGGCGACGACGGCCTGCACGCCGCCATTGTGGGGCTTGCGCGTGCCGCCAATCAGCGCAAGGTTGGCGCCCGAGCTAAACCCTGTCAGGGCGATCCTCCTCTCGTCCCATTCCCACTCGACGTCACCGCCGCCAAACTTCTGACGGCTCTTGCGACCCTCGCGCGCAAACGTGCGGGCCCAGGCGATGGTGGCGTCGACGTCCTCGACGGCCGCGGGCCACGGGTGCTCGGGGGCGTGGCTGTAGTCGACGTCGATGACGACGGCGGGGAGCGAGGTGGCGAGCTGCGAGCAGAAGCGGGCGTCTTCGCCGTGCGCGTGGAAGCAGAATCCGGAGCCGTGCAGGTTGATGACGATGGGCAGCACGGCGTTGCGCGGCGGCGACGAGGCGGCATCCGACGTCGCGGGCAGGTAGATGTCGGCCTTGAGGTGTCGTCGCGGCTTCTGGGCCGACGACTTGCCGCCGCTGCCGCTAGGAGAGGAAGGTGAGGACGGCTGTGGCTCGCCGGCTGCAGTCGATGATTCCGTCTGGTTCTTGCCGCCATCGCCGTTGGATGAAGGCTGGATGGCAGGAGAGGGGATGTAGGCCGTGGTGCTGGGTTTCGGCGGCGGGGGCTGCTTGGGGGTGAGGACCTTTTGGGCGAGGGGCACGATGCGCCGCACGAGCTTGATGCCGACGACGTTGAGGCTGTGCATGGCTCGGCGGGTGGCGGCGATGCTGCTGATCGATGGGAGCAAGTAGTGGGGTCTAGGGGCGGATGGATGGCGGACGGGTCAGAGGAGACGGCAGACGGCCGAGTTGACGCAGCTCGACCACGGCGGAACGCGACGTGGGGCCGGAGGAGGTTGAGACCCGACTTTTTTGGTGACCTCGATGTAGAGAGAGAGAGAGAGAGAGGATGGCGGCGGTGGTGGTGGTGATGGTAGGGTGGTAAGATGATGTCGGGCAGGGTCACCGTGGCCTAGGCTCGACCGGCTAAGCTAAGGAGGGGAGGGGGGGGCGAGGCTTTGCCCTCCTTGGCCATTTGGCCGCAGTGTGGAGGAGGAAGAGGCGAGTCAGGCAGGCCATCCACATGCAACAGAGCGATCCGCCCAGCTTCCACGGCAGCTAAATGACCTCGTCTAGGCAGACCCCGCCTCGCCCGCAGATCACAGCGAAAGAGGGTCAGGTTGATTGCTCTCCTCGCCGACGACCGGCGCCACCAGACAATTCAGCGGGCATTTCATTCGTTCACTCTAGCAAGCCAGCCACGCGCGGATCCCTCCAACGAGCCACCAGCCAGCTACGACCCAACACCAACGACGGACGCGTCTAGAAGTTGACGGCCTTGTGGGCGAGGAACCAGATGCGGAAAATGTAGATGATGCCGACCTGGAAGACGAGGGTGCGCACAAACGACTTGGCGTACGACTGCGTCTTGACGTAGAGGAGCGCGTAGATGGCGCGCGTCACGAGCCACACGGCCACGAACCGGTTCAGCTCCGAGGCGGGCAGCTTGGCGTAGTTGCCCGCCGCCTGCGCACAGAGAAGGGGTCGGGATCGGGATAGCAGATGCAAGAGGACCAATGTGGCGTGAGCAAGGCGTACGTATAGGAGAGGAGAGAGGGTGGCCCAGGCGATCCGGCGAGACTCACGATGGTGGCGGCAAAGAGGTAGGCATTCTCAAACGAGTTGGCCTGGGCCGCCTGGCCGCGCAGGATGGTCTGCTCGAGCGGCGTGAGCTTCTTGCCCGTGGCGGCCTTGGTGCTCAGCTGGATGACCCAGGACCGCGGGTTGACGTTGCTCCAACCGCCCTGCACCTTGTTGAGCTCGGCCAGCACGATCGTGTACCAGTGCGCTGCGGGTGCGTTCAGCAATTGGCGGCGGCAAAGAAAGGGAACAAGGTCAGCCAGTCGTGGGCGGGGACGCGAGGGGATGGCTGTCTACTTTTACTACGACGACGACGACGACGAAGACGACGACATACGGAGAGCGGCTAGGACCAGCGAGGCAGGCACGCCGAGGAACGAGTAGTTGGTCGTGGTGAGGTCAAGCGGCATGGTGGGCGGCGGCGTTGGCGTCGGTATCGAAAGCAGGGCAAGGGGAGCGACAGGCGGCGTGGTGGTGGTTGCAGGAGTAAGGAAGGCTGATTGCAGGAGTAAGGAAGGACGGATGGATGCAGAGATGGCCTCGAAGCTGGGTTGCGGATGGTGAAAAGAGGCCCTTTGAGAGAGCCGATCCGACCCGCCGCCTTCGCCTCCCTCCACCTTTCAGGTTGCCCCGCATCGAGAAGGCCGCCCAGGCCAGGCCAGCTCAGCCCAGGCCACAGCGAGCGGACCCGTCGTCACACAAAACAGCCCAACAACGTCGCGTGAAACGCAGCGCAACACCAGCCAGCCAGCTGCGCAGGCCTGGCCTCGTTACACTTTGGTCGCTCGAGCCGCCGCTCGCACACGGAACACGAGGAGCGATCCAGGACAGGTCCAGTGGAACTTCCATTCTCGCTTCTACAGACAAAACGGTGACGTGCCGGTACAGCAATAGACCAGCTTGGTATTTATCCTCAGAGCTTGGCGGCTGCGGCAAACTTGGCGCGCAGCACATTCTTCTGGACCTCTGTGCGCAGCGGCAACCGAGAAAGGGCGGGGACACAGCGGAGTGGGGGGATCGGGTCAGATCAGCTCCGTCAAGATCAGATCCTTCTCTCGTCTACGACATCGGCAGACGCAGCGACCGCCGCTGCCACCACCACCGACTCACTTCCGGTGCTCGTCTTTGGCAGCTCGTCGACAATGTCAAACCACTCGGGCACGGCAAAGCCGCTCATACGCGACTTGCAGTGCTTCTTGAGGTCGGCCACGAGCGCCTCGTGCTCGCGCGTGCCCGGCGCCGCCTTGCCGTGCTTCTTGGCGCCCTCGGCGTTGAGCACAATGTAGGCCTGGCCGCGCTCGCCCCACTTTTCGTGCGGCCGCGCCACGACGCAGCACTCGAGGATGTCGGGGTGCGCCGCCAGCTCCTGCTCGACGGCCAGCGACGAAATGTTCTCGCCGCCCGAGATGACTGACAGCGGTGGTGGCACGACAGGGTCATCAAGGGGGGTGTTCGGGGGGAAAGATGGGCGAGGGATGAATGGACGGATGAGCAACGTGACGATTCCCTGCACCCTTCTTCGCCTCCGCCTCCGCCTCCGCCCTCGCCGCCCGGCCACTCACTGATGTCCTTGCCGCGGTCCATGATCTGGATCTCGCCGCCCGGATGCCGGACGGCAATGTCGCCGAGGTGGAGCCAGCCGTTGATGACAATCTTGCTCGTGGCCGCGGGGTCCTTGTAGTACTCCTTCATGGCAATGTTGCCGCGCATGACAATCTCACCGGCCTCTTTGCCGTCCTGGGCGACGTCGACGAGCTCCGAGTGCTCGGGCCGGCTCGGGTCGACGGGGCGCACGACGCGGCACTCGTCGGCGACGAGGAACGAGTGGCCCTGGCGCGCCATGAGGCGGGCTCTCTCGTCGACGTCGAGGTCGACCCAGTGGGGTTCCGAGTAGCGCCGCGTGAACGGGCCATAGGTCTCGGTGGCGCCGTAGACGTGGACCGGGTGGAGGTTGAGCGACTCCATCTTGGCCAGCAGCGCGGCCGTGGGCGCCGAGGCGGCGACGCTGACCTTGACGATGCGGTCCAGCTTGCGCGCCTTCGGATGGTTGGTGATGCCAATCTGGACCGTGGGCGCGCCCGTGTAGTGCGTGACGCCGTGGTTGAGCAGGGCGTCCCAGATGACGTCGTTGTCGACCTTGCGGATGGTGACGTGGGTGGCCATGGCGGCCGTGACACCCCACGGGTAGGTCCAGCCGCAGGCGTGGAACATGGGCAACACCCAGAGGTAGACGGTGTCGGCGGCAAACTGGGCCTCGAAGGCGCCGGCGATGGCGGCGAGGTAGCTGCCGCGGTGGGTGGTGATGACGCCCTTTGGCCTGCCCGTGGTGCCGCTCGTATAGCAGAGGGCGCAGGGCAGCTCCTCGCTGGTGGGCGTCGTGATGAGCCTCCAGCCGGACCTCGAGAGGCCGAGGCCGCGCTTGCGCTGCACCTCCTCGGCGGCCTGCCACGCCTGGTAGCCGCGGTCGAGGAAGGCCTCGTAGGGGTCGTTGGGATCCTGTCCGCCCGAGTCGTTGGAGACGACGACGGCGACGCCGCTGGGGGGCGGGCTGGGGACGAGGTGGGTGAGCTGGTGATCGACGAGGATGATGGTGGATCCCGAGTGCTGGAGGACGTATTCGACCTCCTTTGGCGTGTTGCGCACGTTTACGGGCGTGATGATGCCGCCGGCGGCGAGGATGCCAAAGTGGGCGTCGGCGATGAGGGGCGCATTGGGGCAGATGACGGCGACGCGGTCGCCCGCCTTGAACCCGGGCACCGACTGGATGGCAAAGGTGAGGGAGAGGACGCGGGCGGCCCACTGAGCGTAGGTGAATTGGTAGCCGCGCTCCGGGTGCGAGATGGCGAGCTTGTTGGGCGCGATGAGGGCGGCGCGGGTGAGGAACGAGACTGGGGTGAGCTCGGTGCGGTTGTGGGGGGAGCCTGGGGGCGGCGAGAGGTTGAGGGCAAAGTCCGCCGGGGGCTGAGAGGAGCGGGGCGGCGTGTACGGCATGGTCGGCGGGGTTGAGGGAGAGGGAGAGGGGAGGGGACGAGATGGCACGAGTAACGAGGGCGGTGCGGATGGGGAGGGACAGAGCGGGGTCCGTCGCCAGGGGCGATTGCGTGGCGAGCTGGTGGCTGGATATATAGGCGTGTGGGTGGTCGGCGGGAGGCTGCGGATGACGATCCGAGGCCCTGGGATGATGGTATCTTCTTGGCACAAGATGCGAGGCGGGCAGCACGACGACGACGACGACGACGGCGGCGGCCATGTACGACGCACGCTACCTCACCGCGCCGGCAAAACCAGCCGAGTCGGCTACCCCGCATTTACACGGGTTAATCTGGCAGCGGCAGGCAGGCAGCGATAGCCCTCGAGGGCAGACCTTCCGGGTCAGTTGACCAGGCCAGGCCAGGCCACGCTGCTGCTGCTTGCACTACAGGTAAGACTGCTCGGAACCGGCCACTTTGGCGTGTCCGGTGGGCCGCTGACCTGCTGGGCCCAGGCCAGGCCAGGCCTGACCACGCCAGGCAGGGCCGACGCACCGGCACCGGAAGCCAAGTGGGCCCCGGTTGCCGTGCAGCCACAAACGGTCTGGAGCGTCAAAGCCGATCTTCGGTCCGCACCCGGCCCCAGCCCCAGCCCCAGCGCACGCACCACATCCCACCACCCCCCTCCCTCCCCAAGCCACGGGGCACCTCCTCTTCTCGGACTTGGACCCCACAATCTAGGCAACCTGCTGCCTCACCACCTTCGCTCACCACCATCGCCATCTCTCTCGCGGTGCTCCCTCAAACATCCCTTCTTTCTTCGACATGCTGCTCCTCCCGACAACGCCCAGCGTGGCGGCTCGATGCTGCGCCACCCGCTCGCTCCGACCCAGCTCGTCGAGGCTCATCTCGCAGCAGCTCCGCTCCTACTCGGCCGCGACCCCGAGCAGCGACAGGCTGGTCGACCTGTCCCCCCTCTCCACCCTGCACCCCTCACTCCCCTCGGCGCTCGTATCAGACGGCAAGGCGACGCGCAACGACGAGCACATTTCGGTGCTGACGCTCAACCGGCCCGCGGCCAAGAATGCCATCTCGCGCGCCATGGCCGACGAGCTCGAGTCGTGCGTCAATGCGCTGCGCGCCTCGGCCGACTCGCGCGTCGTCCTGATCCGATCCAGCGTGCCCGCCACCTTTTGCGCCGGCGCCGACCTCAAGGAGCGCAAGGGCATGTCCCAGCAGGAGGTCGACGCCTTCCTCCTCCAGCTCCGCCGCGTCTTTACCGGCATCTCGAAGCTGCCCATGCCCACCGTCGCCTGCCTCGACGGTCTGGCAATGGGCGGCGGGCTGGAACTCGCCCTCTGCGCCGATATGCGCATCGCCGGTCCCGCCGCCTCCAGGCTCGGTCTGACCGAGACCAAACTAGGCATCATCCCCGGTGCCGGTGGCACGTCGCGGCTGGCGAGGCTCGTCGGCGTCGCCAGGGCAAAGGAGCTCGTATTCAGCGCCAGGCTCGTCGACTCCCTCGAGGCGCAGCGTATCGGATTCGTCGACGTCGTCGCTGAAGCCGACCCGGTCGCCACCCAGGGGCAGGAGGCGTTTGAGCGAGGCGTCGTCATGGCCAGGTCGTTTGCAAAGAACGGTGAGTCGACGTCGCCCTCTCGCACTCCTCGCCCTCGTCTCGTGCCTCATCGCTGACACCCTCTCTTGCTCCCTTCCTTTGCTCCCTCGCCCACCCGCAGGCCCGCTGGCGGTACGCGCGGCCAAACTGGCAATCGACCGCGGCAGCCAGATGGACCCAGAGACGGCCCTCGACTTCGAGCGACAGTGCTACGAGCCAATCCTAAAAACCGAGGACCGCCTCGAGGGCCTGCGCGCCTTTGCCGAAAAGCGCGAACCCGTCTACAAGGGCCGGTAGCCACCTTCGCCCACAGAGGGGCAAAGTGCCGCGTTTGCGAAATCTCGGTTGAGACGGTGCGTGGAGCGGGTGCCGCGAGGCAAGAAATCGACGGCGCCGCAGAGGACGACGTCGTCGACAGAAAAGGAGGGGAACGACGAATGCTACCGACTTTGCTGTATGTGATTGCGCGAGAGTCAAAGATGAGGGTGGAACGGTCGACGAGACAGATTAGAGGAAGCCAAAGTCAAGAGGGGGGGTCTAAAGACGAAGTGCGATAGGGCCGAGGACCGCCGCAGCGATCCCGTCATTGTCCATGAAGAATGGGGAGGAGGACGGCGGAAGAAAAGGAGAGGGGTCACATCGGGGACCGTCTCGGGAGCAGGCTGCACGCCGACAGAACCGCCCGCAAAGAGGCCCGACGGGACAAACAGACTTGCAGAAGAAGCGCAAGGCGAGCGGGCGGATGGACGAGAGCGGGCGAAGAGGTGCCGGTGACTTGGGAGGAGATGGCGAAGGCGTGCATGCGCAAGCTTGTCTATGCCGATGCAGCGACGGGCGCCGACGCCGCGAGCGTGCCGCCCAGCTTCTCATTGGGGTAGGCCGCAGCCGCGTGGGAGCCGCCAACGACGGCATCCTCGTGCGCCTGGCCCTTTTCCAGATCGCTCGAGGCCGCCGCCGACGAGGGCTGGATGAGGGCGGCGGCGACGTCGTCCTTGAGGTTGAAGGAGCACCCGGCGCGCTTCTCGATGTTGGCCTTCCACAGCGTCTGGATGACAAACTGCGGCAGCGTCCAGTAGCGCCACGTCGCCCAGCGGAAGAAGATGCCGACCTCTTCCTGCCGCGTCGTGGCAAAGTCGTCGGTCATGTTTTTCCGCAGGTCCTGGAACAGGGCCGTCTTGTCGGTAAGGACCGCCTTGACGCCCCACCGCGTCGCCTCGATCATCTCGTCCTTGCGGTTGACGGTCCAGACGTAGATGTCCTTGCCCGCCTTTTGCGCCTCGGCGACAAACGCCTGGCCCTCGGCGCCGACGAGGCAGGCAAAGTACATGCTGAAGCCCGAGCAGTCGTTCCAGAAGTACTCGCGCGCCGCGGCGGGCGACGCGCCGATGTGGATCCGCTTCATCGAGGGCACGTTGACCAGCGCCGAGCGGAGGAACTTGGGGTGCCACAGCCCGAGGATGAGGCGCGGCGCCAGGTCCGTCTCAAAGTCCGGGTACGACTCGATGATCTCGCGCATCAGCGGAAAGAGGCGGTCCGGGTCGTTGTCGGGCTTGATATCAAGCTGCAGTTGCGGAGACGGCAGAGGGCGAGCAGCAGAATGCGATGCAGCAAGTCAGCGGCGGTCAAATCGACGAGACCCCGTCGTCCTGACACCAAGCTGCAGTGGCCACTCACATTGAGCTTGACGTGCTTGCCGTCGGGACGCATCAAGAGGTCGCAGACCTGCTTGAACGTCGGAATCTGCTGGCGGGGCTCCTTGAGCGTCCGCACGTGCTCGACGCCGCCCTCGCCGTAGTAGGCGTGCTCGTAGATGAGACCCTTGCCGTCGGTGGTGCGCTCGAGCGTCGGGTCATGGAACATGACAATGACGTTGTCGGTGGTGATGTGGACGTCTGTTGAGAGTGCGACGATCGGGTCCAACGAGGTCGGAAGAGAGTGTATGGCAGCACGTTGCAGACGTGGATGGGGGGAGGGTTGCAGGAGGGAGACGGGGAGGAGGGTGTCGGTATGAGAAGGAGCCCCGCGGCCGCTCTCGTCGAAAATCCGCCACACGGTGCGGTGTCCACCGCGATGCGCTGGTTGCCAGCACACCGCTGATGCTGCGCGTCACCGCCATGCCTTCCTCCATGCATGTAGAGGCTGATGTTTGTCGCCAATGCCGGCGAGACAGATCGGAGCAGAAGCGTTCGGACCAGGACACTAACCGCTTTCGAGACCTTCGGAGCCGTCCTCGATGGCCTTTTCAAAACTTGCGATGGTGTTCTCGGGGAAGGTCGCCGAGGCCTGCAGAGACGGAAGAGCGAGGTCGAGAGGGAGAGGGCGGCCGGTCAGCTTCTCGAGCAGCTTAGGACGAGGGACGGCGTAGGTCCGCGTGTCTGCAGTGGGCCTACTCACACCGCGGTGTCCCCTGAATAACACAGGAGCGTGACGAAGACGCCAGGATTGAGAGGAGCAGGTCAGCATGGAGGGTTTCGACATCGTTGGACGATTGCTGCAACGCGGCGACTTACCAGCACTCGGGCATCGAAGGCTGGATGTTCATCCTGAACGACTTTGTGATGGGCCGCATGGTGGGCAGGTCGGGGGCAAAGAGAAGGACGGACAAGACGATTCCAGAGATGGCAAGTTGCGGAAGGCGAAGGCGAAGGTGGCAGGGATCGTAGGGTTGGGCGAGATGATGGTGGCAACAAGAGAGCAGGGTGCAAGAAGGTAAGCATACTGCAGGGGGACCATCAATATACCGGGAAGAGGCTGGAGCGGGTTCCATCGAAGGCGAGGCAGCCGCTGCATCCCCGCCATGCCGGCGCAGACGTACCGTACCGGCACGGCCAGCCTGTGCATTCCAGTCTGTACTCACGTGTGGCTGTGGGGCGGTCAGGGGCGGTTGCTGGCGTGGTGCCGAGGGCGGTCGTGCACGTAAGGCTGCTGCGGCTGCGGGTACGACGAGCGCCTTGACTAGACCTGCGCCGAGGAGGAGGAACACGACCAGGATGGATGGGTGAACGGGTTGGTGGGTGAGGAGGCGACGACGGCAGAGACCAGTCTGCAGGCGAGCGAGGTTGGGGTGCGGTGGGCTGAGTTGGGTTGGGTTGGAATGCGGGAGAGGGCTATGGGCGGGGAGACGAGGGAACGTGGCTCAGTCGCGACGAGAGGTGGCAACGTGCGCAGCCTCGGGAATGGAGAGGAGGAGGAGGAGGAGACGATGATGAGGAGTCAGGAGGACGATGGTGATGATGGCAAGAGACGAAGCCGGTCCTGCCTGCCCTTGCCCTTGCGCACCTTCCGCGCCCAGGGGGCTGGCCCGTCTAGCGTGGCTTGTGCCTTTGCCTGCGGCCAGCTTGCGAGACGAAGGGAGTTGCCGTGGCGCAGCCCCCCGAGAGAGAGAGAGAGACAGAGAGGGAGGGAGCGGGTGGCGCTAGGGCCGGGCACGGTGGTGACAGCAGCGGACAGCGCTAGGCACGGCGGCACGGGGGCCCGGAACAAAAAAAGAGGACGGGGCCGTGATGCCGGCCTGCCAGAAGACCTGGCCAGGCAAAAGTGGAGCAAGCAAGCCAGCCAACGCGTGCCACGCCGGCCCGCCGCCTCAGGGCCTTCTGGCTGCAAAAGTTTTCCTGCGTACGCTGGGACGCCCCGGGCTTGCTTTGTGGCGGAAAGGCCCGAGCAGGGGTAGCCGCCCGACTACAGGGTCCTGCAGCGCTTGTCGGCCTCCAGCCGGCCCAGCAGCGGCCAGAGCGATGCGCACCCTCCAGGCCAGGCTGGCTAGCCCGACCTCGCCCTTGTCCTCTCGGCCCATCCGTGGCGATCAGCCCAACGGCACCGTGGCGGGATCGACCCGGCCTGGCCCGGCCTGGCACGACGGCATTTCGCTCAGTCTCTGCTCCAACCGCGTCGTCCTGGACCGCGCGGGCATGCCGAACTCACAGATGACGGCGCGGCCATATGCATGCTGTGACGACGTCGCGCGATGGCAACGACGCCGACGACGACTACGACGACAGGCAGGACAGGCCGGCTAGGTGAGGGTGGAGCAAAAGTTTTTCATGCCGTGGATGAGAGCGTGCGTGCGTGTGTGTTGCGTTGTGTGCCGGCGGTCGCTGCACGTCACCGGGAACAGAAGGCAGAGTACGGCAGGGGACCAGACGAGCGAAGGCCAGCAGGCCGGCTGCTCTGGGTCTTCTGGCGCAAAGTGGAGCGACGCCGTGCTCCCAGCAGAGGGCTCCAGGCTGTCCAGAGCGGGCCAGAGGGGTTGTGGCATCGACCTGCCCCCCTGGCCCTCGCCGCCTAGCCTGGGCCCCTGCCTGTCCACGTTGCACCCTCGTCGGCGCCAAGTCGGTGAACGTGGACCTCCCTTTCGGCCCAAGGCCGTCTTGGCAAAACATCCGGGCCGTCGGGCCGCCCGCCAGCCAGCAGCGTCAGCCAAACGCCGTCTGCCACCGTAGCCTGATCCGGACTCACTCGTGCGGCTCTTTTGTCCGCCTCTGCCACCGCCCTCGCTCGCACAGGCCCGCCGCGCCTTGTTTCCAGCTCCGCACCGTCTGGGTCTGCGGCAGGCGGGGATCTGCAACGCCAGGGCCATTTGCCATCTAATCAGATCAGATCGGATGGCCGCAGCTCCAACGTCTATCCTCCATCATCGTCGGCAGGCACATCGGCAGCACAGATTCGAGACGACAAGCAGGCGTTGCGATTAAAGAGCTCGACAGGCACGGGATCTAGACAAGTCAGACACACAGAGGCCAGGCCAGATCTACCGCTGCTGCTGCTGCTTGGCAGGACCAACGGCAAACGCCTTGAGCTCGCGCTTGAGAATCTTGCCCGAGTCGCTCTTGGGCAGCTTGTCGAGCAGCGTCACGCCGCGCAGCTTCTTGTAGTTGGCCGACACCTTGGCGTTGACGCTGTCCATGAGCGCGCGCCTGGCCTCGTCCCTCTCGGCCTCGTCGGCCTGCTCGCCGTGGAGCCGGTCGTGGTCGGTCAGGACGACAAACGCCCACGGCAGCTCCGACGAGTCCTTGGGGTCGGCGATGCCCGTCACGGCGCAGTCGGCCACCCGCTCCTCGTGGAAGAGCAGGTCCTCGAGCTCCGACGGCGACACCTGGAACCCGTGGTACTTGATCACGTCCTTGAGCCGGTCCGTGATCCGAATGTAGCCCCGCTTGTCGATCCGCACCACGTCGCCCGTCCGCAGGAACCTCTCTGGGTCGTCGATGGACGGCACAAAGGCGGAGCGGTTCGCCTCGTCGTTGCGCAGGTAGCCCTGCATCATCTGCGGACCGCGTAGCCACAGCTCGCCCTCCTCGTCGGGTCCAAGCTCTGCGTGCCGGGCGGAGCAGCGACGCGCGGCGAGGCAAGGACAGGCGTCAGCGGCCGGTTAGAAAGCATTGGATCACGCTGCACCGGCGGTCAGCTCTCACCGTTGCCATTGATGTCGACCACCTTGGCCTCGGTGCCCGGTGCCAGGACGCCCACCGTCCTCGGCGCAATCTCGAGGTCCTTGAGGTTCTGCATGCTGATGATGGGAGACACTGTGTCGGGGAAAGCGGGGCGCGGGATTTTCGTCAGCTGTGGCCATCGAACGGGACAGGGGCACCGCTGCGTCGAGCACTCACTCTCCGACATGCCATAGCCTGAAACGAGCAGGGGGGCAGAGACACGCGCGCAGACGAGTCCATCAGCACCAGCGCAGCGTCCGTTTCACAGGGCATCAGCACCATCCTTTCGGCTGCTCACCATCGGTCGACCTGATCCCGAGCCGCTTCTGCACGGCAGCCTCGAGCTCCGCCGAGAGACTCGCGGCGCCCGAGGCCACGCGCTTCAGCGAGCTCACGTCGTACTTGTCGACCTCGGACGACTTGGCGAGCGCCAGCACTGCGTTCAGCCAATGCAAAGGTCGGATGGAATGGGTCAGTCGCCCGCCATCGGCTCAAATCGACTCGCTAGCGGCCCCGGTATCGACTCAACTCACGGATCGGCGGGACGACAAAGCAGAAGGTGACCTTGTGCTGCTGCACGGCCGAGAGGAAGACGTCTAGCTGGAAGCGCGGCAGCACGACGCGCGGCGTGGCCGTGTGCAGCGCGACAAAGCCCATCAACAGGCCGTAGCAGTGGAAGAGCGGAAGCAGGTCCAGGTGGAACTCGCCAGACGCCGGACGTGCGCCGACGCCGTCGCTGTCCTTGGCTTTGCGCCCGGGGAGCAGGTCCGAGATGGCATCGGCAGCCGCCGAAATCTTCCTGCCGACGCTCTGCACCGTCAAGATGCCGTCGCTCATCGGCTTGTCGTCGTACCACACCGACTGCCCGAACAGCGGCGGATTGACGCGGTCCAGCAGGAGGAAGGTGGCCTGGATGATGTTGGCCACCAGCGAGGCGTGAGAGAGCCGCACCGCCTTGGGCTTTCCTGACGTGCCCGAGCTGGCATAGGGGTATGTCAGGGTGACGATAAAGTGAGAGGGTCTCAGAGGCGGATCTATCCACGAGCATCACGGCCGGATCTCGCCTCACCTGAAGCAAAGGATGGCGGTATCGTCGCTCGGCGACACCCTGACCTGTTCCAGCTCCTTTCGCGCCGATCCCCCTTGCTGCTTGCCGGCTTCGATGACCTTGGCCCAGCTCGAATCGTGGCTCTCTTCGAATACAAAGATCTCGGGAGGCTGCGCGAGGCCTTGGAGGTCCTCTTTGCCGTCCCGGGTGGCCCCCTCGGCCGCGGTGCACGCATTATCGTAGCTCGCAGCGGTGGTGAGGATGGCGCGCGCCCCGACCATGCGCAGCTGATGGGACAGCTCATCGGGCTTGTATGAGGGGTTGCAGAGCGCCACGCTCGCCCCCGTGACGAGGGCGCCGAGGACGCCGGCGAGGTAGTCGTGCTGGTTGCTTGCGTAGACGGCCAGCACGTCGCCCCTGCCCCAGCGCTTGGCGCCACGAGCGGATGCGGTGGCCTGCAGCCCGGCGGCAAAGTCGTAGGACAGCTCGCGCACCTGGCGAAGGCTGATGGGCTTGGCACCTGGCCGGCTCGTGTTGTCGGCGGGCGTGGGGTACAGCAGCGGCTCGTCGACCCGGTTCGAGCTGGACGGATCGCAGGAGCCAGCGTCGGCGACGGGCCGGAAGAGGAAGTGGTGCAGCGACTCGTCCCGCGGAGGGTCGAGAGGATATGGAGAGCGGAACAGCATGGCAGGCGGCGTGTCAGGCGGCAGTCGAGGCAGCGCAGATGGTGTGGCCTGTGCAGGTGGGCCAGGCGGGTCGAGATGAAGGATGAGGAAGGATGGCAGGCCACCGGGAAGGGCAGTCGGATGCTTCCTGAGAAGCCAGAATCAGGCTGCACTGGACGCGGCGTTTCGAGCAAATGCGACGAGAATGGTGGTGGTGGTGGCCGTGGTGGTGGATGGTTGCCATCGGATGATGGCAGACTTCGCAGCACCTTTGACCTGCTAGCCACCTTGTAGCTGCCATCCGTTGGAAGCGGGCCAGCAGATGAAGGAGGCAGAGGGCAAGCAGGCAACCAGGCAGCCAGCCAAGACAGGGTCGTCCGACCTCTAATTTGCCGCTTTCACGCCGCAAAAGGCAGGAATGTGCGCCGGTCTGCCTGCCTGCCTGACCTGGCTGTACGTACCGTCGAGGATGCCTCTGGACCCACCTGCAGGCCGCCGGCACCTCTAGGCCCGAAGGGGAATGCGAGACAGGGTGCGAGCCTCAGGCGCTCAATACTGGATCTGACATCGAGGGGCGGTGCACCCACCTGCTCCAGGCCCTCCTAGCCATTCGACGACCCGCTCAGCTCGGACGCACAGCACGACGCAGATGAAGGCGAGGACAGGGCGTGGCGAAAAGGGCCGAGATCGAATGCTGCGAGGCGCCGGGCCAAGGATGAAGTGAGTTCGAGGGGGAAGATGCTACAAGAGATGCTCTCAGAGATACGACGGACAAACGAGCGAGTAGTGAGTGACGGTGGAGAGCCCCTTGCGGCAAGACCCAGCGGTGGGAACAGGATCGGGTAGAGACGGGAATCGAGGAGCGCGGGCGTCCATGCTGTACGAGACCGGAAATGATCGAGAGACTGCGGGTGCCCAGCGAGGAGCAGGGGAGGGGCCAACCCCCCACCAAACGACACCGCGGAAGGGAGTGACGGGAATATGCCTGGACGAGACGGGATTGGAAAGGACCGATGCTTGCGGGACTGTATGCTGGGTCGGGAGAGGGGCGTCGGCCGATGAGAAGGAGCGAACCATGCCAGGATGCAAGTTGGGTCGAAGATGGTGCGAGCTGAGAAGGTGGTGGCTTGTTGGTTCCTATCGGGTGAGGCTCGAGGTAACCTGGGGGCCAAAGTAATCGACCTGAGGAGCGGTGCGAGGCCGCGACGAGCGCGGCGCGGTGCGAGGGGTGGCAGCACCTGTCGGCGTTGGCGGGCCGAGCTGCGGCGAGCCCTCGAGGGGCGTCGAGAGGCCGTACCGACCCAGCGACTCGACCGAGCTCAAGAAGGTCATCTGCTGTGCAGTGAGGCCGCGCTTGGGCGGCGAGAACTGTCCGCGGAGCAACATCGTGTTGAATGGCTCGGATGCCGCGCCATCGCCGGCGGTGTGCGTGGCGTCGGCCGTGAGGCTGCCGGTCTGCGTTTGGCGGCGCAGGAACGAGGGTCTCATCGTCGAGCGCAGCCGCGGCCTTTCGCCGTCCATCATGGCGCTGAAGCCGGAGAGTGAGCGGTGGAAGGCGCGAGGGCGCGATGAAGTCGAGGCAAGCGAGAGGTCCGAGGCGTTGGCGTCTTCCATGACGGGGAAGATCGAGGCTGCGCAGGGTGCCGGCGGTGCGTCTTCTGGGAGATGGGCTGTGCCCGCTGGCGGCGATGCCAGGAGCTCGTAGTCGGGCGCGGCCTCCTCGTGCGCTGCGGGCAAAGGCGCCTCGGCCTCCTGTGGTCCCTCGTCTGCGGCCGTCGGAGGAGCCGGTGCAGGGGCGTCAGCGGTCTCATGCTGCTCGAACGCCCCAACAAGACCAGAGCTCGAGTTGTCCTGCTGCGCCGGACGGTGAGGCGTCGCACGGGTCGAGAGCGACGTGACCGAGGGCTGGATCTGGAGGGTGGCGGCGAGTGCGTCGCGGGCCTCCTGCCTCGCCTCGGCCGCCTTGAAGAGGACCATCTCGTCGTCTCCGACCTCACAGTTGTACGTGGGACAGGCCCATACGCTGATGCTGTCGTAGTCGTCCGAGTCGAGGATGAGGGAGCCGCGCCTGTTCGGGTCGTTGCGCACCTGCCGCTGGCGGTAGGATAGGCCCGGCGGTTGCTGGTAATACTGGCGGATGGGGAGTGCAAAGAAGTGGACAAACGACTTCCACTTGGTCTTGAGGGCGCCGTTCCTGGTGCGGGACGAGGCGGGCGGCGCATCTGGACCATCGCCCTCGAGCTGGCGACGAGCGGCATCAGGCAACTGCCTCGTGGCCGAACGGTCTCCGCGGTGAGCGAACCGACCGCGGATCAGGGGCGCTGTAGAGACGGGCTGGAGCGAGTAGGCTATGGCGGCCATGTCGGTGTCGTTGCCACGGTCGCGCTGGTGGTGATGCTGGCCAAGGTGGTGGGTGGAGATGACGAGGGAGCGGCGACGATGTATCTGGCCAGCCAGAAGGGTCAAGAGGAGAGGACGAGATGCCGAGTCAGGGAAGCCACGAAGGAATAGGGACAAGGGTGGGTAGGGTGAGGGAGTGGGACGGTGATGGTGATGGTGCGCAGGATGGTGAGGCGCGGCAAGGTGGTGGGACAGAAGGAGACGAGCAGCTGCCTTTGCGACCCCACCAGAGAGGAGAGGCTCGCACACCAGCTAGAGGCCAGCCAGCCTGGCTCCCAGAGTGCGCCCGACCACGAGGCCGGGTCCATGGGAGGGTCGGTGGCGGTGCTCCCGAGCCAAGCAGGCAGCCAGGGCGGCGGCGGCTGCAGCGCTGCCTGCCTGCTGCGCTACCCCGCCCCCAGGGACGAGCGAATTTTAGGCTTCTTGCCTGCTTGCCTGTGCGCGGGAACCCCAGCGACAGCCGATAAGACACCAGCGGCGTGGGCTTGGCCTTGCCTGGCAGCAGGCAGGCGGGCAGCCCGGCAAGGGTGCTGGGAAGAAGAAAAATCAGAATCATCAACGCGGGCCACCCTCTCTTCGCTTGGGCCCTCGTTGGCCGGCAACGCCTACGGTACCCTCTGCCTGCCTGCCTGCAACGGCGCCTGCAGCCGGCCACTCTGGGGCCGGCATGGGGGGCCAGCCAGAAGCGGGTCAGGCCAGGCCAGGCCAGGCAGGGTTTTTTCGAGTGAGCGAGGGGCGCGCCTGGGCCACACACGGTTCGCCCAAGAGCCGCAACGGGAAATTCTCGGCTCCGATGGTGGGAAGGGGGTTGGAGAGGCGCCCAGCACAGCTCGCCCGCACTTCACAAAATCCCTCGTCAAGAGCTCTGCCAGACGGGACCCGGGTTGGCTGCTGTGCTCAAGCTCTGCCTTGCCCTGCTCAGCTCTGGAGCTGCTACGTATGTACTCTGTACGGGAGGTGGCGGGTCGAGGTCGGACGATAAGATTCGCTCGGTGCCAGCAGCACCCTCGAGCGTCAAGCTTAAGGTTGGGTGAAGAGGCTTTAGGGTCAAGCGCAAAAGCTCTACCTGGTTGGACCCCTGGGCCTCGGTCGGATGTTTTCCGTGGAATTCCCGAGGGCCCCTTCCGCGAGGGCAGCAGCGGGGCGGCGTCTTCATTTTTGTTGGCTGGCTGGGCACTCTGGTTAACGCCGCTTTGATCCTAGCTCGAGCTTGATTGGACCCACTCGACGCCGTACCGTACTCCTCATGCTCCTCGACGGCGGGAGCCGCTGGCACCCTCGAGGAAGAAGAGGAGCGGGTGGTGGTCGTCGTTCCCTGCACCCTTACTACCACTACTACCCTCACCACCATATCCACGCAAAGGGCCCTCCTCCTGCCCCCAGGCCGCTTCTTCTCGACCCTACCCGGCCCAACGCCAAACTCGCATCGGCGCAAACCTCGTCTTGAGGCCGGACATCCGCCTCGACTCGACAACAAGCCGCCTTCCGCGGGCTCCAGGCGCCAAGACTCGCAAGAAACGCCTCGCCCATAATGCTCGGCCTGCGACGCAACCGAGGGACGCGGACGGCCGCCGACGCTGCCGACGCCGCGACGGTGGCCACTTCGGATGCGGGTCGCCTCAGCGACGGATCGCTCGACAGCGAGGTGGCCAAGATGGCCGCAGAGATGGGCGTCGATGCATCTTACGAGCGCAAGGTCGCGCTCCTCAACAAGGCCATCAAGGACGAAATCGGCTTCGGCAAGTTTCAGCTCTGGGTCACGTTCCTCGCAGGAGGCGGCTGGGCCATCGACAACTTCTGGTTCCAGGCGCTCGGCATGGGACTGCCGCAGATTGAGCTCGAGTTCGAGCCGGAGCATATCCAGTTTGCCGCGCTGGCCCTCTACTCTGGCCTCCTCGTCGGAGCCACCGTGTGGGGCATCCTGTCGGACATCATCGGCAGGAAGGTCTCGTGGAACGTTACGCTGCTCCTCTCGGGCATCCTCGGCGTCGCCGTCGGAGGCGCGCCCAACTTTGTCGGCCTCGGAGGTCTGCTCGGCGCGCTGGGTGTCGGCGTCGGTGGCCAGCTGCCCATCGACGGAGTGATGCTCATCGAGTTCCTCCCGGCCTCGCACTACTGGATCCTCACCTTCCTCTCGGTCTTCTGGTGCCTGGGCCAGCTCTTCGCCGCCGTCATGGGCTGGGCCTTCATCACCAACTTCCGCTGCGAGACGGCCGACGCCTGCCCCAAGAGCTCCAACATGGGCTGGCGCTACACGTGGTTCGTGCTGGGTGGCGTCACCCTCGTCATGTGGGCCGCCCGCTTCTTCATCTACCCGATCCCCGAATCGCCCAAGTTCCTCATCGCCAACGGGCGCGATGAAGAGGCGCTCGAGGTGCTGCGCTTCATCGCGAAGGAGAATGGCAAGACGACCACGCTGACGCTGGCGCAGCTCAAGGCGGCGGGCGAGGGCGCCACCTATGCCAACAAGCAGGGCGACGAGGAGGCGGCCCGCGGACTCGACGCCACGCCGGACGAGAAGACGGATGCCAAGCTCGAAGCCGAGGTTCAGCTCGAGCAGGTCGACAAGGTCGAATCATCCTCGCCTCTCCAGCGGGCCGACAGGGTCAACCTGCAGCAGCTGCGCCGCTCCCTCAGCCAGTTTGACACCTCGCACATCCGGGCGCTCTTTTCGTCGCCAAAGATGGCGTGGAACACGTCCTTGATCTGCTTCCTCTGGGGCCTCATCGGCCTCGCCTACCCGCTCTACAACGTCTTCGTGGCTCTGTACCTTAAGAACGCCGGCGCAGCGTCGGGTGGATCGTCGCAGGCCGAGCAGTACCGCGACCTGGTCATCATCGCCGCGTGCGGGATCCCCGGCTCCTTTTTCGCCGCGGCCATGGTGGAGCTGCCCTACGCCGGCCGCAAGGGCACCATGGCGCTCTTTACGCTGCTGACGGGCGTCTTTCTCTTCCTCTTCACCACGGCACGGACGCCTCAGGCGATCCTGGGCTGGAACTGCGCCACGTCGCTCAGCCAAAACGCCATGTACTCGGTGCTGTACGCCATGAGCTACGAAGTCTTCCCGGCGCCCCACCGAGGCACCGGCGACGGCCTAGCCATGGCGACCCAGAGGGTGTTTGGCGTCGCCGCACCCGTCGTCGGCGCCTTTGCCGGCGACAAGCCGGACAAGCCCATCTACATCTCTGCATCGTTCTTTATCGCCGCCGCGGCCCTCATGCTCTTCCTGCCTTACGAGACTAGGGGCCGCGCCGCTCTGTAGACGGGCCGGGACGCTGAGCCTTGCTTGCTTGTACCATACACGTGATGATACCGACATGATATTGCTTATGGGCTCGTGCGCTGCAACAACAGCCACAACTCATCGACGTGGAGAGTACCGTCGTGGTCCACGGATCGGCGTGCGTCTCTCTGTCGGCGAGGAGCGTCAGGCCAGCCCATGCCAAGACCGGCCTGCCGGCCAACCTTGCATTGCCTGAGCGAGAGGCCAAACGGAGTCGATGTGCATCGTCCGAAGTTGGCCGACTCGGGAGCGGGTTCCGGCGCTAACGAGGCCGATCCGGGGGCGCCGAATAGTCGATGGAACATCCAGCGAACCCGTGCTTCTTGGCACGATCGAGGAGCAAAGAGGATTGGGTTAGTCACGGTGTCGCAAGGTGAAGATGAATCCGCAGCTCGGTCGGTGCTGAGCTTGCTTGCTGTCGGCGCCGTGATCTGATTCTGACTGAGCCAGCACCGAGGTACCGTACCAGACAGGTCAGGTCGGATCTTGGACCCCATCGCAGCGTCGATTGTTGTCGCCGTGCGTGTGGCGTGGCCCTATTGTCAAAGAGTTGATCTCCGCCTGGCCGCTTTGTGGTTGAGAGATGCATGGAAGATTTCGGTGCATGAGGCGCGTCAGGCGCGTGTACGTGTTGCGAGGCGGATGCCGCTCTTTGGCTGAGGCTGCGCACCCCACGCTGTGCGCGCGCGGGAGGGAATGCATACATGCTCACTTTTCATGGCCCGTCGCTGCGTTGCTCGCCCCGTCGGTCGGGTCGAAAGCTTCCTGCTTCACCGCAGGACATCGTAGCGATCGTACGTCTTCTTTCATCGCTTTGAAGTCGGCCAAGAGAGTCGGGTCGCACATCGACAGTCGCCGGAATGCCGTTGGCGAGATGGACGGACGCCAAGGAAGAGCGGTTCACAGGCGACCCACACGGGGCCTTGCGGGCCGGGGTTGGTCGTCTTCGGGCCGAAAGAGGTCAGCCGATCCCGGTGGGGTGCAGGCGGCTCCGTTGTCCTTGTCGTTGTCATCCGCAATGTCATGCCTTCCGTAGCAGCAAGACCAGGTGAGGCTACGGTTACGAATCAGTCCCTGACTGTGTGCTACTACTCGCAAGGATGTCGCAGCGCGGCAGACGAGATCATGGAGCGTACCGGCCAAGGGAGGACGGCGCTGGTCTGCACGAAGGATCTTGCACCAAAGGTGTTGTTTACCCGCCTCGCCTCACTCCTCACTCTCTCACACCCTCTTCGTCCCTGAAGATCTGTTCATGCTCCGACCAAGGCTTGCTCATCCCTTGCGATCCTCTGTTGCGAGCCGGGCCTGACTCACGCCGGCTGTGGCGGACGCTCTGACGGGGCTAGGCCCTTCCTCGTTCGCATTGTCGAGCCTGCGCACCGTCCCCGCAAAGCGCACGTCTACCAGTACCGGATGATCGTCTTTGCACCTCGATCGTACGTACAATGGCATTTGATCATCTAGCTGACGTACATACACAGTGCTGCACGCAGAACGTCCGCTGATCTCGATGTTGACAGGCCACCAACCGACGAGGTCGCCGGCCAAGGTTTGACAGGTGGAAAGCAAGCCAAGGCTCCATGGTTCCGCCGTGGCGATCCGAGTGCCGTACTGGTCATGGCCGACGAGCCAACTGGTCTGACCCGCGATCTGTGTGCCACCACGGCTTGCCCTCCATGTCGAGCGTGTATCTAACCCACCTCATCGCCTTTTTGTTTCGTCACTGGCCTAGCCTTGGCAAGACGTACGAGTTCCACCGGTGCGATTTGGTATCCTGACGACCAACGGCTGCGACTACCAAGTGAAAGAGTGCTGCACCTGCTGCCCTACTTGAGGCCAACGGCGAGAGCGATGCGGTGCGATCTCGAATGCACCGGTCAACGGCAACGACAAGGTGACGAATGGCCGTCAAGGGATGGAGGCGTTCCTCGACGAAGGGCCGCTCGGTTGCACCGCTGGGAGAAGGGCAGGGCAGGCAGGGTCCTGTATCTGGTCGCTGGAGGTCCGGTGTCGCATCAAGGCGGCTGGATGGCTGTCTGTCTGGCGATCCGCTTCGCTTCGCACCCCGCCTTTCCCGTCCGTTCCTTGACTGCTTGCTTGCTTCGAGGTCCGCCTGCCAGCCACGCTCGCTGCAGCCAGGGGACCCGCGGGACGGCGTTCTGTTCCCGCGCAAACGAACCCAACACCACCCCGGCACCCTGCGCGCGCTTGACGTACGGGCTCGCACATGTCGACCTCGACGGTCCAGACGAAACGAAACGCCCACGCCCCCCCCCCCCNCCNCGCNCNCNCNCNCNCNCNCNCNCNCNCNCGCCGCGC